>NC_045576.1:12220030-12561884 GCF_009819795.1 Aythya fuligula | reverse complement strand
GCCCGTGCCGTTATCACCTTCAGCTTCTTCTCCATCTTCTCGTGGGTGAGTGACCCCCGCGGGGATCCCGGGGTGATCCCTGCCGGCAGGGTCTGGGCAGCAGCCCCTGGCCCTGCTGCCTGGGCTGCCCTCTGCCTGAGCGCCTGGCTCTGACAGCCCCCTGCTCTCCAGGGCCTCCTGATCGCCTTTGCTTACAAGCGATACAAGATGGGGGTGGAGGACTTTGCTCACAGCTACGTCGACCCCACACCGGAGGTTTCGACTCCCTACTCCAGTTACCCCAACATCAGCCACGACAGCTACCAGCAGCCGCCCTTCACCCAGACCGCAGAAGCCACGGAGGGTTACCAGCCGCCGCCGGTGTACTGAGCCCTGCGCCGGGCGGTCCGGTGGGGACGGCTGTACAAGTGCAATTTTCTCTGGGGTGGGAAGGAAGGGACCTGCAACTTGAACGGGGAAGGGGGCAGGAGGGTGGCAGCTGCTTCGCGTGGAAGCCACCAGGCTTTGGTGTTGGGGCAGAGGAGAGGGCCTGGCGCTTGCGGCGCTGTGAGCTCCCCGCCGTGCAGCGGTGATGGGCAGGTGCCGCGCAGGACCCGCTGCGCGCAGCGAGCTCCTCGGGTGGGTTTGGTGCGCGGGGGCCGGCCGAGCTGCAGCCCTGCTGTTGCCCCTCTGGGGAAGCGGTGGCGAGCACGGCCCGCGCCCCTCCTGGCACTGCCGGCTGCAGTCCTTTAAGTGCCACCTTTCACTGCTGTAGCGAGCCTCACGTCCCCAGCACAGCCGTGTGACACGGTTCAGCTCCTGCCTGCCACTGGGTTCGCGTGCCTTCCTCCCCTCCCTCGGCTGCTGCCGGCTGAGCTTGATGCCAAAGTCCCATCTTCTGAATATGCACCCTTGTGCTGTGCCTTCCCCAGAGCCCGCACGACAGCAGCTGGCGCTCAGATGAAATTTTTTAGGATCTGTGGGAGCGGTGGGTGTCGGGATCGCAGGAGGGCCGCGGCCCCGGTCTTGTCACAGGTCCAGGTGCTGCCAGGGAAGGTCCCCCTGCAGCACCTTCCCTGCTGACACGAGGCTGTCCCCCTGTGTCCCGTGTGCTGCTCTGAGCCACACTCTGCTCGGCAGCTGCTGTCCCCGAGCTGGGGCCACACCGTGCCTTTGTGCTGGGCCTGGCGGGCTGGCTTGTCTCAGGTTGTTTGCTGCTGTGCCTGTTGTGAAGCTGTTCCCAGCAGCGGTGTGGGGTACGCGAGCTGTAGCTGCTGGGGCTGATATTCAAACATGCCTTTGTTTGTCACTGTAGAGATGGAATAAACTTTTTCACCTAGCCGCCACCTGCGTTTCTTCTCTGAGGAAGCAGAACCAGGTTCTTCCCCTCGGCCCCAGGAGTCCCAGCTGGGGGTTCCAGGAGGGGAAGCCGTGGAAGCCAGCCGCCTGCTGCTCCACAAACACTGTGCTCAGCGCCTATTTTTAGCAAGTCCTGCTCCTCATGGACAGCTTAGCAGCGTGAGCAGGCAGCTCCTGCAGCACCCGTGAGCGGCCTGCCAACACGCTGCTGCTCTGAGCGCTCCTTCTGCACAGGCTGCGAACTGCAGGAACCTGTGTACCAGGCCACTCCAGAAAGACACACGTGGGCAGTTTCAAGTTGTTTATTAACCCAGAACAGTAGTACTACTGCCTCCCCTCGTCCTTCAGGGGAAAGCCCAGGCCTGGCAGTGAAGTGCTTGTGAATACTAAAGCTGTAATTGCTTCAAGGAATGCAGAGCAAAGAGATTGCAGGCAACTCTCGAAACTGTCTTGGCGGGTGCCTCCTCCTCACTAGTGTGTAAGTAAACAAGCATTGGAGACAGGAGTCAGTTTGAGCATGGAGATCTGACCTAATCAGCCTGACCAGAATCCTGTCGCTTGGAGCTTGAGGATTCTGACTTAAAAAAGCACTTTTATGAGAAGTTTAAAAAAAAAAAGAAGAAAAAGAGAAAACCCTTCCAGAAGCTGAGTCAAGCAAAGGGGAGAAGGAAGATCTTCCAGTTATGTTACAGCAAAGGAAGCAGGCTCAAATTTTTGGAAGGCTCAGGAGGGAGCTGGATATGGGATCTAGAGTCAAGAACCATTTTCTCAAAGCAGAGACCCTTTTCCAGGTAGCTGCGTTTTAACAGTAACTGTAGCCCAATCCTTTACAAATTCAGTCCTGAGCCTCCAAACCCTTCACAGATAACTAAGCATTGTGAAGTGGCAGCACTTGAGCAGAAAGTCCTGATTTTAGAGAGGTGACTCTTCCTGAAGTGGTGTATTTCAGAAGGAGTCTGTTTTAACATGCAGACTATTACTAGACTCCGCACTTTTTAACTTCAAAGGCTAGAAAGAGCCTAGGAGTCAGGCAGTCAAATCAAGCCCTCCTTCTCCCCTCTTCTATTTTAAAAAACTTGCAAGACACCTCCAGCAAGTTAACAGCAGGCTGGCAGGCTGCACACCGTCGTTAAGAGGCTGCTGAGGGCCAGGCTGCTGCTGTGTCAGCTGAAGTTGTGCCACGGCTCCATGGCAAGGAAAGGGTCATCTCCACAGACTACATTAAAAAGGAAATGGGTTTCGGATACTAAGTTACTGCACATTGTCTTAAGAAACCTGGAATTTAGCAACAGCACAGGAGAGAAAGAACTGGTTGTGTTCACTGCAAGCCACCCAGCCACCAGGCTGAACGCACGCTGGGTGCAGGTGAGACCACGGCTGTGATGAGCCACCAGTGCCCTGCAGCCCGGCGCGGCAGCTTTCCAGTACCTGCTTGTGTGGCAGCATCAGTCATTAAAACTCTTTTCCGTGCTCTGAGAAAGGAACTCCCGTACAGTCAGACTCCGTCGTCAGCTCCCCCTGGCATCAGCTCCAGCTGATCCTGGCACCTGGAGCAGAGGCCCCGCAGCCTGGTTTGGCAGGCAGAGCTCAGAGCTGGGACCCTTTACAGTTTTGCTAAAAGCAGGGGAAGCTGGATCTGAAGTCTGGGAGCCACAGCATTCGGCTTCTTCCCTCGTTCCCCCCCCCCCCACCCCCCCACCGAAGCCCAGCAATCAGGAAGCGAAGATCTTTCGGGCAGCAGGCACATCCAGCTGCTTCGCCCCCACGGGCACGTTCTCTTTGTTGTCTGACCCCGGCTGCTGAGGGCGCTTTCGGAAGTAGCAGGCTCGGCAGACGGAGTGGTATTTGTCTGCGCCCCCGATCACCTCCACCTGGCAAGGAAACGGGAGGAGGGACTCTGCAGGGCCCACCTCACCCGAGGAGATCCTTTCTAGACTAGCAGGGCTAGCAAGACAGAACTAGTGAAGGATTTTCAGTTCCAAGGGAACTCACCTCCCTCTCCGCTCCCAGCCTCTTTGTGTAGGAGGCCTCTCGGTAGCACTCCATGCACACCGCGTTCAGCTTCACCACGCTCTCAGCCAGCGGGACCAGGTTCAGGATGCTCCCAAACGCCTGTGCCAAGACAGGGGCGGTTCTGTTGGTTGAGTTCCACGAGGCTCCCAGTACAGCTACTGTACTGGAAGACATGCTTTACCTTTCTCTGGAAAGTTCCATCGAGAGCAGCAACAATGACCGTTTTGCCAGCATTAGCCATCATCTCACAGAAATCCACGATGTCTGGGAACTACAGGAGGCACAGAAACAGCAGGTTCAGGAGGAAGGGGCAGCACTTCGCTCCAGATCCAGCAGTACATGCCCAGGCACAGCACGGGCCGCAAGGAAAACGAGAGCCATGCTGCCCATGAGGAAATGAGAGCCCCTGAAACGGAGGGCCCCATCGTCAGCCTGTGGGACTGAGGAGAGGGAAGGGATTGACTGCAGTAAATATCGTGGAGCAGGATCAAACCGCCCTAAGGTGTCCGAGCATGAAGCCGAGGGTTCCGACCTCCTTCATGGGGCGTCCCGGCAGAGCGCAGAGCGCCCAGGGCTTCCCCGCCAAGCACTTACGAACTGGCCCTCGTCGATGCCGATGACCGCGGCGCCCAGCGCCTCCTGGTACACGTCCCTGAGGAGGCAGGCGGGGAGCGCCTCCATGGTGTTCCTGCGGGAAGGGGTCGGTGAGCCGGGCGGCCGGGCTGCGGGGGGGTCCACGGCCGCGGGGACTCACCGGTCGTGCGTGGAGAGGCCGGCGGTGCCGTAGCGCGTGTCCTTGGCGTACTTCACCAGCAGGCAGCGGTACTGGGCGAGCTGGAACCGCCGCACCCGCCGCATCAGCTCCGTGCTGCGGGACACCACCGGTCAGCGGCCCCGCACGGCCCCGCTCCCTGCCCCCACCCCCCCCCGCCCCCACCCCCCCCCCCGGTCCCGGCCGTACCTCTTCCCGGAGAACATCGGCCCGAAGATCACCTGCGGGCAGAGCCAGCCGGTCAGCGGGGCACCGGCCCCGGCCCCGCAGAGCCCCGGCCCCCCGGGGGCACCGCCCCGCCCCCCGCCCCGCCATCGCCCCGCGCAGCCCCCGCGCCCTCCCGGTACCGATCGGGCCCCCGGTAACCGAGCGGGACCGGGCGTCGCGGCCCCGCCGCACCTGGATCTGCCCGCGGGGCCGGCTGGGCGAGCCGGGGTGGACACCGGGCACCGTGAGGCAGCTCATGGCCCGTGTTCCGTGCTCCGTGTTCCGCGCTCCCCGCTCCGTTCTCCCGCGCTCCCGCCGCGCTCCCGCCGGGTCCCGCCGCGCGCCCAACCGGACGCGGCCCCGCGCCCGCGAGCCGCCCGCCGGCCAATCCGGGCAGGGCTGGCAGCGCGCCCGGCCAATGGGGGCGCAGGCGGGAGAATTCGGACGGGCCGGCCCGGAGCGGGGCGGGGCCGAACGGGGTGGGCGGGGCCCATTGGGGGGGCGGGGCCTATTGGGGGCGCGGGGCCGAGGGGCGGGCACGGAGCGGCCCCGATCGGCCCCTGGCGGCCACGGCGCGGCCCCGGCCCCGACCTCGACCCCGGCGGGCAACGGCCCCCGGGGCGGGTCCGGCACGGTACAGCCCGACCCCGGGCGGCCCCGGCAGCCAATGACAGCGGGCGGGCACGGCACGGCCCGACCCGGAACGGCCCCGCTGGGCTCGGCACCGCACGGTGACGGCACGGCCCGACCCGGTCCGGCTCGGCACGGCTCTGCTCGGCTCGGCTGAGGCGGCGGCGGCGGCGGCATGGGCCGGGGGCGGTGGCAGCACATGGCGGCGGAGGTAGCGGGGCGGGCGGGCGGTGGCGGTGGTGGCGGTGCCGGTGCCGGTGCCGGTGCCGCCGGCCCGGTCCCCGCAGCCCCCGCAGCCGCCGCGCGTTCCCGCAGGAGCTGCAGCAGCAGTACTCCCCCAGCCGCTGGGCCCGCCGCCTGCGCGGGGACGCCGCGGTGCGGGCCCACATCGAGGCGGTGACCGCAGGTGAGCGGCGGCACCGGGACACCGACGGGGACACCGGGGACGCCGGGCCCCGAGGGGGCGGCGGCCGCCCGGTCCCGGCGCTGAGCCTGCCCCCGGCCCGCAGGAACGCAGCGAGCGCGGGCCAGCACCCGGACATCGCTGCACGTCCCGTACGGGGAGCAGGACGGCGAGAGGCTCGACCTCTACCTCCCCGAGGAGCCCTCCGAGAGTAGGTGGGGGCCGGGGGGCGGCGGGGCCGAGGGGGGCTGCCCGCTGCTCACCTGTGCCGTGCCGTGCTCTGCCCCGTGCCCTGTCCCGTGCCGTGCCGTGCCGCGCAGCCTTCCCCGCCTTCGTCTACATCCACGGTGGCTACTGGCAGTCCCTGAGGTAAGGCGGCCCCTCGGTGAGGGCTCCCTTGCGGAGGGAGCTGCCGGCCCTGCTTTTACCTCTTCTTCTCCGGTGAGCGGTGTCCCGCTGGGGCTCGCCGCGGGTGCCCCGGACCCGTGGGTGCCCCCAGGCAGCCCCGCAGGACGCCTGTCCCCGCGGCGTGGCCAGCTTCTGTCCCCCCCAGTAAGGACGCCTCGGGTTTCGCAGCCCCGGCGCTGGTGGCGCGGGGCGTCGCGGTGGTGGCGGTGGGTTACGACACAGCTCCCAAAGGTAGGCGCTGTCCCGCTGTGGCCGGGACGCCCCTCGCTGGCCCGGTGCCCTCCTGACCCTGCTCTCTGCCCAGGCCACATGGACGCGATGGTGCTGCAGGTGCGGCGCAGCCTCGCCTTCCTGGCGAAGCAGTACCCCGGGATCAGGTGGGCAGCGCACGGCTCCGTGTCCCCGTCCCCTGCTCCTGCAGCCCCTTCCAGGCAAAGCGCGCCCACATCACTCCCTGGGTGGTTCGGTGCTCAGAGGTGGCTGCAGCAGCAATGGGATGGGGTAAACAAGCCCTGAGCTGTAATAAAACCTCAGTGCCCCAGGCTGAGTGCTGGGCAGCACCCGTCCACGCTCCTTTATCACTGCAGAAGGGGTTATTTGATGTGCTGGGAACCATGGCCATGCTGCAGCCTTTGGGGCTGTGCTGCTGCCTCCACTCTGCCTGGGATGTCCCCAGGCAAGCACGTGCTGTGCTGTTCCTTCCCGTGTTTGCTCATGGCTCCTTCTCTTTAGGGGAATTTACTTGTGTGGACACTCGGCAGGGGCTCACCTGGCAGCTATGGTGCTGTGCACAGACTGGACGGAGTTTGGAGTCGTTCCTGATATTCGAGGTAGTGTCCAGAGACCTCTGCTCCCCCTGCTCTGGAAGGCTGGTGCTCAGCACCAGGGGGCTGCACCGGGGCATCTCCTGCTTTCCTGACCCAGCTGCGTGGCTCTGAGCTGCCGAGGCCCAGGGACACGTGGCCGGGGGGCTGCTCCCTGCAGGGAACTCTGCCAGTCTGCTGGTGAGGAGGGGCCTGGGCAGAAAGTCTGCCCAGGGCAGGGCTGCAGCTGAGCTGGTGTCTGCAGCTGGACACGGCCCTCTCTGCTGCCTGTACCAGCTGCCAGAGGCAGCCAGTTCTGCAGTCTGGAAAGCTGAGGGGGATGACCTGACTCAATGGGGGCAGTCCGTGGGTGCTGGGGGGACAAGAACCCGAGCTCCTGGGCAAGCTGCCCTGGGGTCAGCAGCGCTGCCAAGAGCCAAGGTCTTCCTCTGCCCTTTGGAGGCCTGGGACTTGGGCGTGAGGAGGCTGAGCTGCGGGGCCGCTCACCCCCCCATCTGTGCCTGCAGGAGCTGTCCTGGTGAGCGGCGTGTACGACCTGGAGCCCATTCTGCACACCTACGTGAACGACGCACTGAACATGAGCCGGTGAGGCCGCCTGCCGCAGGGACGGGCTTGGGAAGGGGCCCAGGCCGCCTGTGTGTGCGTGGCTTTGGCCAGGGCAGCCCCTGGGCAAGCAGCAGAGCCGTGCAGCCCGCGCTGCCCTCCTGCAGAGCTCTGCCAGCCTCGGCTCAGGGCCTGCAGCCTCTGCCGAGGGCATGGGGTGCACACAGGGGCCCCCTCTTGGAGTGAGAGGCTACTTGGAGTTGGCTGCCACTACGTTTCCTCCCCAGGGAGGTGGCCCAGAGGAACAGCCCCATGCTGTGTGTCACGCAGGCAGTGCCTGCGGCCTGCGAGGTGCTGGTGGCCGTGGCCCAGCACGACTCCCCGGAGTTCCGCAGGCAGTCGCAGGAGTACAGCCAGGTGAGCCCCGCAGCGCCTCGCCCAGCTCCCCGGGGATGCTGCCCGGGCTGTCCTGCTCAGACATATTCTCTCTCTGTGAACCTTCTGCGGCTGGGGTGGTGGCTGCTGTCAGCAGGGGAGGACGCTAGTCCTCAATGAACCATCGCTCCTGCTGCGCTCCGGGCCCTGAGCAGGGTGCGCTGCCCCGCGCTGTCTCCCCGCAGGCCCTGCGCTCAGCCGGCTGGGCTGTCTCCCTGCTGGATCTTGCCAGCGTGGATCATTTTGACATCATCGAGAAGCTGTCGGAGGACGCCTACATCCTCACACAGGTGAGGAGCCCCCGTCCCCTGCAGCCAGCATCTTTTGCTGTCCTGAGCACAGCTCAGCCCTGTGGGCCAGGAGGGAGGCTGGTGGTGATGGGGGCTTCCCCTGCCTCGAGGGGCAGCGCAGGACTGCTGCACGGGGCCTGGCTGTCACCTGCAGGGCTTGGAAAGGGGAATCGTTCCCCTGGGTTAGGAGCAGTGGGGCCAGGCACTGTTCACAGCATTTGGTTCCTCATCCCAGATCATTCTGAACATGATTGCAAGAGCCTGATGGCACGTTGGGAGCAAACTGGAGATGGAAACCACAGCCCTGTGCAGGAGATGGAAACCACAGCCTCTGCACCCTGCTCTGCTCCACCCTTGTTCCAGCCTGCTGGGTCTCCTGTGGTGGCACTGGGTGGCTGCTGCCCCAGACACCCCTCTGTAAGGGCTCTCTGGGGCAGATGTGCCTCCTCTGCTCCCCCCAGCCTGCCACCAGGCAGGGGGGCTTGCATCAGGAGAGCAGCAGTTACCCCCCTGCTGCTCCCTGTGCTGATGTTCCCCCACTGAGGTGCTCCTGTGCCTTGGGGCTGTCCTTGGGGCTGGGCCAGCTGCGGTGCACAGGGCTGCAGGCCTGCTGGGGGTCTGGCTGGATGACCAGGTGATGCAGTTTGCTCCCTTAGGTTCCTCTAAACTACTGATTGCCAAAATGAAATAAAATAGGAATAAATGCTGCCTGGGTGTAAATCCTCCAGGGAAGGCGGTGCTGTGCTCAGCTAGAGTACTCTTAGCTGACACACAGAGAAGCTGCCCTCCTGCGGAGCTCAGGTCCTCAGGAGCTCAGGGAGCTCAGGAACACCCTTGGGAGGAATTACCCTGCACAGCCATAGCACTGCCAGAACACATTTATTTAGACCCCAGTTGGAGCAGCAAGAGCTGAGCTGAGCACACAGGGCTGCATGGAACGCCTCCTGCCCTGCTGCTCCTGTGCAGCCCGGCCCCTATGGCTGGGGTGTCTGGAGTGGGGTGCCTGCCTCTGCCTCTGGGTGCTGTGCAGGCTGAGGACCAGAGAGTGCTCAGATGGTGTTTGCTGGGTGAGGAACTGCCTTGGCACAGCCCGGGTGCTGGTGTCAGCTCTGGGCTCCCCTCCATCCCCAGGGCACGTCTGGGAAGGAGCTCCCCGCCAGGAGGTGTGGGGCTCGCTAGGGAAGCTGTGACCTGCACTCTCCCAGGGCTGGGCTGGCTTGGGGGGCTGCAGGCAGGGGTGGGGGGTGTTGTGCTGCAGCCTGGAGCACGCTGCGGGTGGTCCCAGCCCCTCTGTGGGCTGCCCCAGCCTGCAGACCTGCCCGTTGTCCCCCACTGGGGCTGGGGGAGGCACGCTGCTGGCTGGGCTCAGTGCCCCGCAGCACTCGGAGGCCCGGGGCCCAGTCCCAGGGCCAGCCTCTCCTGGCACTTCCTGGCCACAAAGCCCAGCTTGTTCAGTGCCAGCTCGGTGTCGCGGGCTGAGACGTCGCGGTGCCAGACCGCGCGCAGAGTGTGCGCTGCCCAGGGGAAGAGCAGCACGCTGACAGCATGGCCTGTCTCAGCCAGCTCCTCCTCGCTCACTGCCCGCATGTAGGCGCAGAGCTCTGCTGGAGACGGCCAGCCCCCCGGCACCGCCACCATCACCATGTTCGTCTCCACGGCCGGGAGGCTGACGGAGCACAGAGGTGACTTCAGCTCCTGGATGCCTGAGGGAGGCAGGGGCTGTCGGGTGCCAGCCCGGTGCCCGGCTTCCCCGAGGGGCGGCTGCTCGAGCCCTGCCCAGAGCCCGGGCTGGGGCCCCCTGCCCAGGGCCCGAGGTACCTCGAGCGAAGCGCCGGGCGTTGCTGTGGTCTCTGCGCAGCGTCGCCTCTGCCTGCTCCAGCCCGATGCGGGCAGCGGCTGCCAGCACCCCTGCCTGCCGCATCCCTCCGCCCAGCAGCTTCCGCACGCGCCAGGCCTCCGCCACAAATGCCCGGCGGCCGGCCAGCACGGCCCCAGCTGGGGCACCCAGGCCCTGGGGGTCCAGGGGGGTGGCCTGAGCGCTGCCCTGCCCTGGCCATGAGCTGGCACGCAGCCACTGCCCCATGCCCTGAAGGAGGGCGAGGCCCCAGCTTGAGCTGCTCCTGTCCAGCCCCGGGAGCTCCCTCCCTGCCCCAGCTCACCTTGGAGAAGCAGAGGGACACCGAGTCGCAGTGCTGGGTGATCTGTGCTGGCTCCACGTCCTGGGCCACTGCCGCGTTCAGCAGCCGCGCTCCGTCCATGTGCACCCGCAGCCCATAGCGCTTCGCGAGCTGGTGGACCTGGGCAGGGGCAGAGGAGCCACCGGTGTCCCTGCGAGCCGCTGCCGCCAGCCCCTCCATGAGCCCCTCCGTGCCGCCCGCCGCCGGCTCCCACCTGCTGGAGGTGGGCGAGGGGCAGTGCGCGGCCCCCGGCCGAGCTGTGCGTGTTCTCCAGGCAGACGAGCTCGGGGCGGGGATGGTACCGGCTGCCGTGGGCCTCCCGGACGGCCAGCTCCAGCTGCTCCAGGTCCAAGGTGCCGTCGGGCAGGTCCTGCAGCGCCTGGGAGTGCACCCCAGCCACCTGCGCCCAGGGAGCGGAGCTGGGGGGGACCGGCCCTGCCCTCCCCGTCCCCTCCATCCCTGCCTCCAGCGCCAGCCCCGGGCTGCGGCTCGGGCCGTGCCGTCCCGGGCCGGGCCGGAGCCTTCCGTGCGGCCCCGGCAGCCAGAGGAGGGCAGCAGCAAGCCGCCGTGCCCGCAGGGAGCCGTGCTGGGGCCGGAGCCCGGCACCTACCTGCGCCACCCCGCCGTGCTCGTAGACGTGCAGATGCGCCCCGGCGCCCAGGAGCAGCTGAGCCCCCCTGCGCTGGCAGTGGCACATCACTGCGGCACAGAGGGGCCGTGAGGGAGCTGCGCGGCCGCGGGCAGCCCCGAGCAGGGCGGCTCAGCTGGGGATGCCCGCGGCCCTGCGGCTCTGGTGCTTTGCAGGGCTCCGGTGCCGGCCGCGGCACCGCTCTGCAGCAGGACATCGCCTGCGGGACGGGGGCACGACCCTGGGGGAGTGCTGGAGCTGCTCCGAGCGTGGGGCAGGTCCTCGTGGGGCCTGCCTGCCATGGCAGGAGGCAGGGGAGCAGGGTGAGGGTGGGGAGCAGCTGGGGGGGCCCTGCTCGCCCTCCCTGCCTCATGCACGCACGTGGCCAGAGCTGGAGCGGAGCCCACCCTCCTTGCAGCACACAGCAGAGCCCTGCTCATGCGCGGGGCAGGAAAGTGAGCTGGGTAAAGGTTAATGGAGCACGAGGGGTGGCCATGGGAGCCCTCTCCACCAGTAAGGGGAAGCAGGACAGCAGCTCTGGGGTCTGGCTGGATTCATGCTGCACTGCTGAAGCTTTTTGGTTGAATGGGCTGAGCACACCAGGAGAGGCACCCAGCTGAGCAGGAGCTCCGAGTTGCCTTCTCCACCAGGCTCTCCCCTGTGGCCATTTGGACGTGATGTACCTGGAGCTTTCTGAGCAGAACCGGGGCTCTCCTAGAGAGGAGTGAGGCTGGGGAGGGAGAGCTGCACTGAGCTCTGGGCACTCACCTGCAATGAGGTTTGCCATCGTGGCTGTGGGTACAAAAAGGGCATCTTCCATCCCTAGCAACTTTGCGGCCAGGTGCTGCAGCTCTGCATGGAGGAAAGGCGCAGACAGCCTGAGTGCTGGCCCTTGGAGGGGGCACCGCAGCCCCGTGACCCCCAGCCTTGGCCCCCTCCCTAGCCCTGGCCCCGCTGTCCCTTGCAGCTCAGGAGCAGCTTCCCCCGTGCTCACCATTGACCGTGGGATCCTCGCCATAGTCATCATCTCCCACAGCAGCCTGGGCCATGGCACGCCTCATCGCCTCGCTGGGCTGGGTGACGGTGTCGCTGCGCAGGTCCACCACGTGCTGCGGGCGCCTGCTGGGGACAGCGGGGTCCCTGCAGCTGCGCCAGTCCCCGGGGACAGGCCTGCCCCGCACCCCCGTGCCCTGCACCAAGCCAGACCCCGCAGCAGTGGCTGTGCAGAGCTGGGCCTGCACCAGCACCTGCTCTGGGAGGGTCCCGTGCAGCCCACCCAGGCAGTGCTGAGCCCAGCCGTGACCCCCAGCCTGCCACCAGCCGCCTGCACGCACCCCAGGGCCGCTCCACCCCGCACCGGCCACGCATCGCCCCCGGCTCCGGTGCCCCCATTCGCCCTGCTGCTGCCGTGGCGGGGCCCCGGTCCGTGCAGCCAGGCCCGGCGGAGCGCAGCGCCCGCGCCCCGCACCGCCAGCATCGCCGGGACCGCCGGGATGGCCGGGACCGCCCCGCCGCAAGGGCTCCCGGGGCGCGTAGTCCGTGCAGGGACAGGCCGTCCTGCACCGCTGCCTGCGGCCCAGCCGGCCACGCTCCCCAGCGGGGCTGCAGCGTGGGGGGCAGCCCGAGGCCACCCAGGCTGTGAGGGCTGCAACCCGAGGGACAGCCGGGGATGGCGGGTGCCCCGCTGCTGCCTCACGGGCCCCCAGGCACCCCCTGGGGCCGGCTCAGGGGATGTTGGTGCCCTGCAGTGCCCGGCCCTCTGCAGATCCTCCCTGTCCCATGCCCCTGTGCTGTGCCTGTGGCTGCTCGGGTGTCACCATAGGGGCAGGTGGAGGTGCTGGGGCTGTGGGGTGGGCGCTGCTCGATGCCCCCGTGCCCCCTGTGGCCCCTCGTCCCACCGGCAGGGCTGCCCGGGGAGCCCGGGTGGCACGAGGCCGCCTGCCCCGCTCAGCTGCAGCTCCTTGGGCAGACCTGCGAGTCTGCACGCACACAGAGAAGTGTGTTTAATGGCAATTGCTGCCGCCACGCTGCTGACAGGAAAGGCACGGGGTGACCTTTGCTGCTGGGAATCGTCTCCAGCTTCTGGCTGCATCTGCCCCTGCAAACAGCTGACAAGCAGCCCTGTGGCACTGCCGGGTAAACACGGATTAGAGCAGTGCTGCTGTCAGCCGCGGGCAGCTCCGCAGCTCTCAGCACTTTCTGCACTGGGGAGGGGGAACTGTGGGCACCTGGCTGCTGGCACAAATCCCTGGCACAGCAGCGAGACCCCCGCCTCCTTGCCCTCGGGCTGGACCGGGTGGGAGGCTGCACACGTGGGATGCTCCATGGACACAGCGGGCCTGCACCCCTGGGCTGTGCCCCTTGTGCTGCAGGAGGAGCGGGGCTGCCACGGGCTGGGCGCTGCAGCTTGCTGGTACTGGGGGATGGCGATGCAGGGCCCCCTCCCTCCCCTCAGGGGCCTGGTGCCGCTCCTCTCATGCATGCTATGCCTGCAGCCTCCCCGTGCCATGTCCCCGGTGCAGCCGCATGCATTGTGGCCCCGCTCCGCTGCTGCCTTCCTCCTCCATCACCCGGCCCCGGCCCCCGCAGCCCCCCTGGCTCGCTGCCCGCACTCCTGGGCGCGGGGCCTCCTCGCTGCCGCCCGCCACAGCCCGTGCTGTCACCCTGCAGATGAGTGAGCCATAAACAGTCCTTCACAGAGACGTTTTTCACACACAGGGCCACATGTTAACAGTTTTTCTTTATTTACTGCCTCCATTTCCTCTTTGTTCCAGGAACTTGTCCTCCAACTTCAAGCTGCTCATGATTAGGCAAAAAGGCCTCTAATCTCCCCGATCTGATTTACCGTCACTGAGAGCAGACGCTTCCCGTTACTGGCCCTGGACCTGGGAGCACGGACAGCCGAGCTCTGCCGGCTCCCCGCGCCTCGCCTCTCCTCCCCGAGGCTTCCCCGCCGCACGCGCTGCCTTCCCAGCAGCTTCCCCTTCCAGTAAGCGTGCGGCAGCCTCGCGGCCAGGCCGTGGGCGAAGGGCTGGGGGAAGCGTGCCCGCGGGCTGGGCACCCGGCACCTCCAGGCGGCTGCCTCGCGCCTTGGCTGCGGCCCCCTCGGCCACTTGCCCACCCGCTCCTGCTGCTCCTGGCACTGCCAGTGGGGCCCGGGGTGCCCGTGGGGCTGTCAGGCCAACATCAGCACCATGCAGGGCCTGGGGCTGGCTGCGGTGTCTGCAATGCTGAGCTCAGGGACTGGCGGGGCTGTGCGGGGTTTTGCAGCCTCCCACCAGCAGCTCCGTGGCGGCCCTGGTGTGGGCCTGGAGTTTGGCACCAGGCAGGGGACACCTCGGTGGAGGTGGCCGAGCCCTTTGCAGCACCTTGCTGCGTGGTGAGGATCCTCTGCGGACTGCCAGGTCCTGCAGCCCCCTCACTGCGAGCCACTGGGGCTCTGCCTGCGATGCTCAGCACCAGGAGCGGCCTCAGCAGGACCCCGCAGCCGCCAGCATCTGTCCCCCCACCCCCCCAGGCCACGTGGAGCCCAGCGGGGTCGTGGGGGGGCTCAGCGGGAGCCAGCACCAGGCACCCAGGGGAGGGCTTGTGGCCGCGTGCGGGGCTGGAGGAGCCAAGGCCACAGGCGCGTGGGCAGCCCGAGGGCAGTGCTGGCGCCTGGCTGGCAGCCGGGGGGCTTGGCTGGTGCCTGGGGGGGCTCAGCCGGGGCCAGGCTGGCCACGGGCTTGTGGCCACCACCTGCCAGCACCGACCCAGCGGCTCCCGGCCCCACCGAGCGTGCAGCCGCCGTCGGGCTGAGCGCATGCTGTGAAGGTGCCTCCCCAGGGCTAAAATTAGCTGCTGGGCCCTGGCCGAGGAGCGGATCCCACATCCCGCTGGGGAGGATCGGGTTTCCCTACGCCCTCCCCCTGCCACAGGAGCTGGCAGCCGCTGGGGCGATTCCCGGAGCCGGGCCGGGCTCCCCCCTGCCTCCGGCCCCACAGGCGGCTCCGCAGCAGCCAGGGCCCGGCACCGCGCCCCTGCCCGCACTGGCAGCGCACCTCCTGCCCCCCCGGCCGCCACCCTGGGGCTGGGGGCCCTGCTGGGTGTCCTCTCTGTGGGTCCCTCGGGGGGGCCTTGGGCTGGGGGCCGGTGCAGCTCCGGGCTCCTCACCCATCGCTGCGGCCGGGGCTGAGCCACCGCCCCCCCCCCCGCACACACGTGTGCCCAGGGCTGCCGGCCAGGCTGTGCGGACACGGCCTGGGGAGCACCGGGAGCTCTGCTCCCTGCCTCCCAGACAGAGGGCTGAGGGGTCTGGGGGCTGCTGGGGTGCTGGGGTGCACCCGCTGCCGCCTGGGGTGGGCGCTCCCTGATTGCTGCCCTGCTCCTGCTGGGGCTCTGCGTGGGGCGGGGGCAGGATGGGGCTCGGGGCTGCTCTGCCGGGGCTCTGGGCCAGGGAAAGGTCTCTCAGCGGGGCCATCGGGGGGTTGGGTACAGCAAGGTGCCTGGTTCTGCTCGGGTTTGGGACTGGTACTACTGGAGCTGTGGAGGCAGCCCTCCCGGGCTGCAGGGTGTGCGGTGCGGGGCCTGCAGGGTGCCGGTGACACGGGGCATCCCGTGCCATGGGGAGGTGGGCTGGCTGCAGCGCTTGGCAGGGGCCCTGCAGCTCTCGCCACGTGCTGGGGGTGTTTTCCTCTTGTGCTGCCTTGGCCCCACGACCTCGCAGTGTGCTCTGTGGGGCGCGATAACTTATCCAGCAGGCTGGAGCTGGCCAGCCCTGGAGGGCCCCGCTAAGGCCTGGGCAAAGGGAGCATGAGCATCAATCATCCCCGAGTGGTAGGAGCCGTGGAGCCAACTGATTTCCTACTGTCGGGAACCATGGAGCGATGCCTGGAAGCACTGGGATGTGCTGGGCTCCTGGCTCAGCCTGTCAGGGGGACAGCCAGGCCTCCGACACGCTGTGCTGTGCCGTGCTGTGCCACGTTGTGCCGTGCTGTGCCGTGCCACGTTGTGCTATCCCATGCTGTGCCACACTGTGCTGCGCTGGGCCGTGCCACGTTGTGCTGTCCCGTGCCATGTCACACTGTGCTGTGCCGTGCCACGTTGTGCTGTCCCATGCCGTGCCATGCTGTCCTGTGCCGTGCCGTGTTGTGCAGTGCTGCTGCCCATGCCAGGTCATGCTGGAGGTGCAGGCTGGCACCGAGGGCGGGGTGCTGTGTGGCCCCTCCGCACCAGCTGCCAGCCCTGGCCCCTCCGTAAGTGCCCCCATGTGCGGGAGCCACCAGGGCTGCCCAGCACGGCCAGCCTCACGGCTGTCCCCGTGTGCCGGCACTGTGCCGTGCCGTGCCGTGCCGTGCCGCGCCTTTGACGTGTTCGGTCCAAGCTCTTTGGGCGCACTCCGGCAGCCGTTCGCACGTGCGGCACCCGAACGAGACCGAGCCCCGAACAAAGCTACGACGGCCCCGCCTGGACACCGGGGAGCACCCGGCGGGCGCCGCGGCCCCAGCACGGCTCGGGGGGGGCGGCCCGGAGGAGCGGCGGGGGCCCGGCCGGCGGGGGGCCGGGCTCGTCGCCACCGGCGCCCCCCCCCCGAGGAGGCACCGCGGCGGTGCAGGGGCCGGGTCCCCCGGCGGAACGGGGCCCGGGGCCGGGCGGGGAGGCTCCGGGCGGCAGCCCCGCGGCCGCCGCGTCCCGGCCACCCCGGGCAAGCCAGCGCCGGGGCCGCCCGGTGCCCGCCGAGCTGCGGGCGGCCCGGGAGCGGCGGCGGAGGGGCGGCCGGGCCGGGCGCCCCCATCCAACCTGCCGGCCGCCCGGGTGACCCCTCCCTCCGCCGGCAACAACTTTTCCAGTAAACCCACTGCAGAAATCCCGGCTTCCCGACAGGCCCGCCCCTCGGCTGCCCTGCGGGTGGGGGCCGCGGCGCTTAACCCTTTCCGGCCGGGCGCAGGTGGGAGCGCGCCCGGCGGCGGCTCCGCGCCCGGCGAGACCCCCCCCGGGGCGGCGGGCGAGGGGCCGGGGCCGGAGGCGCCCCGCGGGGCCGCGCGCCCTCGAGGAGCGCGGTGGGCTTCGTGCGCCAGGCGCGGGGCGGCCGTGCCACGGGGGTCCCACCGCGGGTGGCGGCTGGCCCGGGGGGGCGAGGGAGAGCGCTCAGACCCCCGGCCCCCTCCCGACCCCCCTCCCGCGTGGCCACTGCGCCCCGGCCCCGCGGAGGCACGGGGGGAAGGCAGGCTGGCATCGCGGTGCGGGACTATGCTGAGCGGTCACTGCCAGCGCTGTGAGGCCTTTTCAGGGCGTGGGTGACACCGTGGGGGTTACACCGTGGGGGTGACACCGCGGGGAGGGGGCTCAGCCCCGCGGCAGGGCAGGAGCATCCCGAAGGCTGAGGAGCCAGAGCACGGTCTGGGATAGACGCAGATACCCGAGGGGCTCCCGAGTGTGGCTCCTGCCCGTGGCACAGCGAGGCACCAGGTCCCCCGGCGGGACGGTGTCCTGCCCGCCCCCAGCTGAGCAGCAGAGAGGTGCTGTGCAGGGCTGCGTGGTGCTGGTGCTGCTTGGTGGGGGTGCAGCCCTCCCCACAGGCAGCGGGCACCCCCAGCCAGGCCCAGCTCAGCTGCTGGGAGCAGTGGGTGAGCGTGACCCGTGGGGACAGGAGGGAGCCGTGGCCATCGCAGCGCTGCCTGCGCCCTCCTCGCCCCCCTCAGGAGCCAGCCGGGCCGGGGCAGCAGCCTGGCTGCGTGAGGGGCTGGGCTGGGAGGGGGTCCTGGTGCAGGACGGCTCCTGCGAGGTGGGGAGCAGCTCTTGGGGGCACTCTGGGAGGGAGGTGGCTCTGCACAGGGGCACGGGGGCTGGCGTGCCCTTCCCAGTGCCCCCGGGATCGGGGCTCCGTGCTGGGCTGCCCCTGGCGTGCCCTGCCTGCCGCCAGCCCTGGCCCCACGCTGGCTGCTGCACTGGCCCAGGCAGGGCTGAGGTAAGTGCTGTAATTGTTTTCTCTGTGGCCCGAGATGAATAATTGAGAGGTCTTTGAGGAGAATTAATTAGCCCGTTTATTGGCAGTAAATGCTTTTCTCCAGATGATGAAATAGATCCTGCGCCACACGTGGGGCGGGCGGATGCAGGTCGCTGAGGTTGCTCTGGAGCTCACCAGTGCCAGGTCTGTGCGCTGGCTGTGCTGGTGCCCCGTGCCCACCACGGGGCAGGCGTGCTGGTGCCGGTGCCTGCTCCACCACCTCCTGCAGCCCCGTGTGCCTGGAGCACGCTGTGCCCACGGGAACCTGGCATGGGCAGGAGCAGGGGCACTGAGGGGCAGGAGACCCCACCTGGAAGCTCCTTCCAGGCTGCTCTGCACAGGGCAGACCAGAGGGTGTCTCTTGGGCAAATCCCTCTGGTTTTGGCCGAGCTGTGCCCCGCTGCACAGCACAGCACGGCATGGCACAGGGGTGCAGAGGGGCAGGAGTGAGGCACGGAGTCCCTTGGCTGCCTGAAGCCCTTGGCTGAGCCGCGCTGCCCACCTGAGCCAGTCCCTCAGTCACCCACTGCTGGCACCTCTGCTGTCCCCATGTCCCTCCTGGTCATTTGTGCTGCCACGGTGGTGCTGGAAGGGGAGACCCCAGCATGTGGCAGGGGGACCCTCTGCCCCCCACCGTGCCATGGCTGCCCTCTGCCTCCCGGCTTGCAGCCTGCTCTGGGGGCTCCCACCCTGAGCAGGCCCCCGTGCGTCCCTTTCTGCCTCCTTCCTTGCAGGTGCCAAGGTGGTGCCAGCCGGGAGCTTGGGGCTCGCATCTCTCACATCTCCTGTGCCTCCTCCCCTCCTCCCCCGGGTGTGAGGGGAAGGGCCATGCATGGCCAGAAATGCTTAAACAAGGATTTCCTTGTTGCTGCACGAGCTGTTTGCCTTGCTCCCAGGCCAGCCGTTAATGAGGTTTGGCAGGAGGCACTGGCAGCCCCAGCCATTGGATTTCTATAAATCAACCTGGTGCTAATGCACGGGGCTGGCTGGGATGGATCTGCTCAGCCTCGGTGCACGGGTTCGCAGCCCGCGGGCTGCCCGGTGTTGCCTGCTGTGGAGGGGAGGCTGTGCGCAGCCAGCCCAGCCACCGGGGCCGGGGTTGCTCTGCCACAGCGAGATGTTAATGTTGTTTGTGGGTTTGTGCAGTTGGATGAGCTGTGCCCGGATCCAGGGGCAGGTTGGGTTTGGCAGCACCGGGGCGGCTGTGCAGGCCCCTCTGGGCGCGGAGCAGCTCCTTGGGGGAGCCGTAGGCAGCCTCTGGGCACGGAGCATCCTGGAAAGGCGGGGAGGGGGCTGCGGCTTCCCAGCAGGCCGGCTGGAGCGGCCCCTGCAGCTGTTCATTTCCAGGAAAGTGTAAAACAAAATAAAGCAGCTCCCCACGGCCAAAGTCCTGCTGCGTCCTGGTCCTCCCCCCTCGCCCCCCGCCTCCCTTCCCCCAGACCCTGCAGAGGCTGCTGCGTGCTCAGCACCGCTGGGGCAGGGGGATGGTGTGGGGGCAGCGTGGGGACGGCTCTGCCCCACGTGTGCCCTGCTGTGGGGCCGGGGCCGCGGCTGCCCCACACCCCAGGCCTCCTGTGCGTGACGCACGCCCTGTGTCCCCCTGCCCCCGGGCAGCGTCAGGCATGCAAAGCAGGGTAAGCAAATTACCCAGCCCTACGGGAAGCATCGCTGCAGCTGTGCCTGGTGGCTGCCACCCCGGCCCGTGGCCACTGCCAGGAAACGGCGCCGTGGCCACGGGGCCCCGCACGTGGGCTCCTTGTGCCGGGGCTGCCTGTGGCAGGCGAGCGGCTGCGGCTGGCCCGGTGCTGGGCTGCGTCCCCCCGGCGTGGCTGGGCCTGGGCTTGCCACGGGGGATTTGCCCCAGGCCTTCGGGAGGGCGGCTCTCGGCGCCTTTCCCCCGGCGCAGTGCTCTCCGCAGCCCTTTGTGCAGGAAAGGAGGCGCCAGGAAGCGGGCCCTGTTATCTCTGCTTCCCCACAGCGATGCGCTCGGCTCTCCAGCACGGGCCCCACCAGAACAAGGGCGGCCAGGGCCGTTTGCTCCCCTCACCTGGGGTTGTTTTTGTTTTGTCTGGGGTCCTACAGGGCTTGTCTCCCCGTGCTGTGCTCGCCAGCCTGGGGCTCTCCCGCAGCAGCTCCTGCCAGCTTTGCACAGCCAGCTTTGTCAGAGCCCCCTCGCCGGCTGGAGCTCGCTGCCTCCCGCAGCGCTGCCTGGCCCCTGCCAGCACGGGGATGTTCTGAGCCCCCCGTGTGCCCCCGCTTGCCTGGTGCCCGCCCGATCTCCCCATCCGGCCCTGTGCTGGGAGGGCTCGGTGCAGGTTGGGCATCGCAGTGCTCGTCATGGGAGCCCCGGCAGCCAGCACCAGGGATGTTGGGCAGGAGAAGGGACCGGGACGAGCCCACCCGGGCAGGGTCTGGAGCAGGATGCTGGAGCGAGCGGGACCCCGCACCGCGATGGGCACGGGCTGGGGGCTGCCACTGTCAGTGCTGCAGCCACGTTTACTGCAGAGCTGCCGGGGAGCAGCCAGGGCCGCAGTCGGCGTCTGGCTTAGAGGAAGAGCTGCCCGTCTCAAAGATGACGTTTCAGTTCCTGCTCAGAGTGTGCTTCCCCCTTTATCAAGAAACCCCTCTGCTCTCGCTGGGAAAGAGTTTCTGCAACATGTGGAAACTGAGAGAAACCCCAGCCCCGGCACAGCCCTGCCGCCCGCCTGGGCTCGGCCCAGCAGCTCCCACGGGGCCGGCGCTGGCTGCCCGGAAAACCCCGGCCACAGCCCCCTCCCCACCGCCCCGCCGGCCCTGCTGGGGGTGCCCCTGGGCTGGCAGCGTCCCTGAGCTGTGTGACCCTGCAGGGGGCTGCATGGGGAGGACAGGGGGGCTGCCAGCCGCTGTCCCTCTGTGCGCAGCAGGACGCCTCCTCGGCTCCCGACAGCCCAGGGTGCTGCCAGCACGAACCCGGGCAGGATGCGCAGGGCAGAGGGAAGATGGGGAAGATGCTGCTGCTGAGACCGTGCACCCACCGAGGCTGGGTCTGGCCACTTCCCCTCCTTTCAGCACCTGCTCCTGGGTGCGAGAGCAGCTGGGGGCTCCGACCCGCGTCCAACCGCCGCGGTGACAAGCTGCCAGCAGTGGTTGCGCGGTGCTGAGCACAGGCGGTGCCGGCACGCCCGGGGCCCCACGGGGACTTGGTTTTGGCTGTGCAGCTGCGGGGAGCGCAGGGGGCACAGTGGTGTGGGCAGGGGAGCCCGTGCCACCCCGGGAAGCCAGGCTCATCCCTTGGCAGCCCTGGGGTCCCCAGCGGCTCCGAGGGCCCTGGGCAGGGAGCACCCCAGCGGGGAGCCTGTGCCTGTGCCCCGTGGCAGCAGCTGCAGCTGCGGGCACAGGAGCTGGGGACCCTCGTACGTGCAGGGGGCTGGGAACAGGAACCTCCTGCATGGGAGGTTGTGCAAGGAGGAGGGACACACTCCCGCATGTTGGTTCGCACACACCCAGGGAGGGCACAGGCAGTGACTTCCCTCTGGCCATTTCGAAATTCCACCGCTCTTACAGAAAAGCCCCTGGGCAGAATTCCTGCAATGCGGTGATTCATCCCGCCAGGCTGGAAGCAATGACTTCGTGTCTCCAGTAAACCCTCTTCAGCGAGCAGATGAAAGGGGCAGCGAGCGCCGCTGCGCCCTCGTTATCACCAGAACCAGATGTGGGGTGATGCCCCCCCAGCCCCTGCCCGCCCCGCTGCCTCCCTGCCTTTGTGGGGCCGGAGGAGCCTGCCCAGGGAGGCCCAGGGCAATGCGGGGCCATGAAACGCTGGGCAGAGGGGACGTGGGCACCGAGCACCAAACTCCCTGCCCTGTCCCCGTCCCCGTGGGGGCTGGATGTCCTGGCGGCCCCTGCCCTGGCTGCTGGTCCCAGCCTGGCACTGGTGAGGGCTGTGGCCAGGTGCTTCGGTGGGACCGTTCCCCCAGCAGTGAGGGCACGCGGGACAGCCCCTTCCAGGAAGCGTGTGCAAGGGCAGCCAGACTGCGGAGTTCCCGACAGCAGCTCTGGTTTTAATAACAGCAAATCAATGGATGCCCGATTCCGGCCAGAGCAAACTCCTGCCGCTTCCTTCCCGGGGCCGCCTGGGCAGGTGGGCTCCCGGCAGGGGCAGGGGTGCAGGGGATGGGGGCGCAGGCCCCGGGTCCCACCCGTGCGTTTCCCAGTGCCCGGTGGCCTGCGCCAGCTGTCCCGCGTGCTTCAGCCCTGTCCGTGTGTCACCGTAGCCCAGCCCTGCTGCACGGGGGTCCTGGCAGCCCCCGTGCCCACCCTGCAGGTGCTGCTCACGGGGCACTGCTCTGCCTTGGGGCATTTCCAGCTGCTCCCAGCTGCTCGCCTTCCTCCAGCTCTGCATTGTGATTCAGCCCCCCCTTCCCCGCGGGGTTTGCACAAACCTTTCTGCTCTCTTTGTGCTTGTTTTGAGAACAGATTAGTCATGGTTCTTAGCTGGCTTCCAGCAAACTGCACAACAGCACCATGGAAAAATGAGAACAGCAAAGTGATGACTCAGCAGGGCTCACGCTCCCGTCCCTTGGGTGCCAACTGTCCCCTGCTCCCATGCGGCCCCAAGGATCATTAGGGACCACCCAGCGGCACGGCCGGGCTGGGCAGGCAGCGCGGGGAAGCGCAGCCGTGGGCGAGCAAGGGCTGCAGAGGGGCTGGCTGGGCTGGACGCTGGGTGACCGGGGGGTCCCCAGGGGTACGGGCCCTTGAGCTCAGCCTCCACCCGTCCCTGAGCCCCCTCTTTGCCTCGTGGGTGCGGGCTCCCCTGCTGCCTGCTGGTGCCCTGGGACCTCTCCATGCCCAGGGCTGGTCCTCATGGAGCACCCTGCCCTCTGAGCACCCTGCCCTCTGAGCACCCTGCCCTCTGAGCACCCTGCCCTCCTGCTGGCAGCTCCTGCTCAGGGCCTCGCGAGGTGGCAGCTCCGCTCCTTGGAGCCGCGGGCAGGGGCTCGGCCATCAGCCGGGCACCGCGGCCCCTCCTCGCCGGCACCTGCGGGCCAGGGCTGGGCGGGTGACAGGAACTCCCGGGGCGGGCCCTTACCGTACCTCGCACCTCGCTCCCAGCCCTTTATTGCCCTGCCTTGGCCAGCTGCCCGGAGGCACGGCGCGCTGCCAAGTCTCCGTGCCAGGTGGCTTATCGTGATCCCATGGCGCTGGACACCAACTGGTGTCGGCTGCCAAGGATGAACAATGTAATTGCTGGAATTACAGTAAAGTGCTCCCATTCCCACTCGTTAAATGCTGAGATGGGGCCCGCGGGTCCTTCTAGGGAACATCTGCTCCAGCTGTGACCTGTGTCAGCCGCTCACCCCCCCTCGCCCAGCGTGGTGGCTCCTCCGCCCCATAGCCCCCAGCCCAGCGGGCACCGAGTGGGGTCCGGGGCTGTTGTCCCCACACCACAGCTGGTGGAGGGGTCCCCACTCCCCAAGTCCCCTGTGTGCAGAGCATGGTCCAAAGCTCCAGGGCATGCGTGGGCTCCTGGGGCTGCGCTGCACCCGGCGGTGGGTTTGGGGTGATGCCTGCAGCCCCCACATTGGTGCCACCAATGCACAGCGGTCACCTAGAGACTGGGACGCAGCCGCTGGGCTTGTGCTCAGCCTGTGAGTGGTGGCACGTGGCTCTCGCTGCTCCCCGGCCAGCCCAGCTGTGGATGTCCCCTGCCCCATCCCCACGTGCCCTTTTCTGTGGCACCGGCAAGAGAGAGGGTGGCACCTCTGGGGAGGCTGATGATGGGTTGATGTGCCCGAGCCAGGGGCCCGCAGCAGCTCCCCTTTGCTCCGTTCCCCTGGGCTGTGGGCGGCCCTCCTGGGGGAGCAGAGCCGCTCCCCCAAATCCTGCCTGTGGGACTCGGGAGCCGTCGGGCAGATGTGGCCCACCAGGCTCGGGGGACCTCGGTGCCCCCCAGCATTCTGCACCCGTGGGAGCGGGGCAGGGCTGGGGCAGGGGCAGCAGCACCAGCCCCGCAGAGGCAGGGTCCGCGTCCCTGCCCCGAGCCGCGTGTGCAGCTGCCGGCTCCTGTGACGGGGAGGAGGCCGGGGCTGATGCGAAGCCAAGGGTTGCTCCAGGGCTGGGGTTTGGCACCTGCCCACAGCTGCTCCGCCGGGGTCATCTGAGGATGCTGCTCCGTGCTGGGCAAACACACCCACGGCAGCCGGCAGCCTGCAGCATCCACGGGGCCCTGGAGTGCCGTGCCCCCAGCGTGCCTGTGCCCAGCCGGCACCGCAGCTGGCAGGCGCCTCGCCAGCTCCGTGCACGTGCAGGTGCGGGAGCGGCACAGCCCCGAGCCGTGGTCACCAGCCGGGACCAGGAGAGCGTGCAGGAGGGGCTGGCACGGGACGGGACCTGCTCGTGTGGCATCCCCAGCCCACCCCTGGCTCGGGCAGGGGGATGCCCCCGGCACGGGCAGGGCGGGGGCTGGCAGGGCCGTGGCTCGCAGCCACCCTCCCGCCGGGCAGCCCCGGCACCTCTGGCGCTGGGCTGCTGCTGCTCCCTCATCCTTGGCCGTGTCCCCAGACTCGGCCTGCGGCTTCCATTGCCACAGCAACGTGGCTTTGTTTGAGACGTTCCTCTGAAATGTCAGGACTTTCTACGGGCTGCAGCTTCTGCTGCCGGGATGAAAACTTCCTCTGTTGCTCTGGAGGTGCACAGGGGGCAGGGGGTGCTCCCCGCCGAGCAGCCCCCCGGGGGCAGTGGGAGCTCTGCCCCAGGCAGCTGGGGAGCCCCCGGCCCTGGCTGCAGGACCCGGTCGGTCCCGGTGTGCTGTGGTGGAGGATCTGCCTTTCCCGGCCGTTTGCCCCTGTCTCTGCCCACCCTGGAGCACGGCTCCGTGCGGCAGCTCCCCGGGGCCAGGAGCATTTGCCAGCTGCAGCCTGCAGGCAGCAGGACCCCTCCCCACCCGCTGTGGGGCTGGGAGCTGAGGCTGAGGGGCTGGTGGTGGGTGCAGATACAAGACCCCTCCCGTCTCCTTCCCCCCCTGCCCCAGCTCCCCATGCACGCCACCTTTCTGTGCTCTTAGCGGGCAGATGAGCCCGGAGCAGGGTGGTGCTGCCATCAGGCAGGTGCCTGGGCTCCCTGGCACAGCCGGGACGCTTTGTGAGGGCACAGCTGGGACATCCCTCCTGCCCCGGACACCCAGGTGCTGGCCGCCTGCACCCTCCTCTCACCCACACATCAGCCGTGGGCACTGGCACTGGGCTGTGCCTGCGTCCTTCACAGCTCTGTGGCTGGCCCTGTGCAGGGCAATGTCCCCGGGAGCAGGGCTCAGGGCAGCGCCGCGCTCACCAGCACCGTGTGAGCGCGTGGCCACAGCCTCCGCTGCCGCCAGCCCCGGGGTGCGCGGCACAGGGCGCAGGGGGACCCGGTGGAGGTGCCTGGTGGGAGGCGGCCGGCGCAGCGCAGCCCCCGCGAGGAGCGGGGCTGATGGAAGGAATGAGGAATGCTCGGCTGCTGGCTCCCTCCGCCAGTTTACGGCGGGTCTCGCTGGAGATCCAGCAACAGAGAGCAGTTTCCATGGCAACGTACACAGGCCTCTCCGTTAACTTCTGCATCCCAAAATACACCCTGGGCTCGCCACGGGGCCCCGTGGCTCCATGTGCTCCCCAGATGGCCGTCAGCCCTGGCTGGGCAGAGCTGGGCACCAAGGCCGGTGGGTGCTGAAGGGGCATGGGGCAGCCCGGCAGCCCCCTGGCTGCCGCAGCCCTGCCTGCAGGCAGCGATGGGGCAGTGCCCGCTGAACCCTGCCGGGACCAGGGGCTACACTGCACCTCGGGGCTGTGCTGCCTGCGCCTGCCGGGGGCAGCCGGGGGGACTCTGCGGGACACGGGGCTCCCGCGGGTGCTGGAAAGGCCGAGCTGTGGAGCTGCTCCCCTGGGAGCTGCTGCTGCCCCAGCCCGCGGTCAGAAACGCAGCGGTGCCACCACAGCTGAGCTCGGGCTTCCCGGCAGCGCGTGCCGGGAGCAGATGTCTCGGTCCCTGTTCCCAACTGTCCCCACGGCCCTGGCCCCGCAGGAGGAATTGCCATGTAAGGAGCAGGTGGTGCCATTTACAGTAAGTCCCCGGCTGCTGCACAGCACAGCCCTTTCCTGCATCCTACTGGGAAACGCGGCGGTGGATGTGGGAACGTCCTGGCGCTGCGGGGCTGGGGAGCGGAGCAGGAGGAAGTGCGCGAGGGCCGTGCCGCGGGGTCGGGGTGTGCACTGCGCTCCCCACCTGCCTCTGTGGCCCCGGTGGAGGTGGTGCTGCTGCTCACTGACACCGTCCCCGGGTGTCCCAGGTGCAGGCCGGGGCTCACAGCACAGCCTGGGCTGCCAGGAGCCTGCCTGGAGGCAGCCAGCGGGGGCAGAGGGGCTCCGAGCGGGGAGGTGCCCTCGTGCCACAGCCGCTGCTCCAGCTGGGGCACCAGGCTGCTGCCCACGCTCCGGTGGCTGGGGCAGGCTGCTCATCCCCGTGTGGGGCTGCGGTGCCTGGTGAGCCTGCCCTGCTCCCCGGGGATGGCCTCGGGGTGTGCTTGGTCGGGCTGCCCCGCACCCAGGGTGCCTGTGGCAGAACCGCGTGCCCGGCCGAGCTGTGCCAGCTGCCTGTCCTGCTGGGGGCTGTCTGGCGGCGACAATCGCAGGCTGCAGTTGTTTCCTGTTTTTGGGTCTGCAGATGCTGGTACGCACCACGGAGCGGGTTTCCTGCCACCCCCTGACCCTGCAGGGTTCGGGTTCACCATCCCGGTGGATGCTTCCTTCTCGTGCCAGTAACCAGGCGGCAGCACGGTGGGAAGTGTCCGTGGGCTGCTCGTGGTGCGGCCGCTTGCTCTTGCTCCATGCAAATCCCAGAGAGGTGCGCGGTGCCAGGACCTCTTTTCTGCCTGCTGGGCCCTGTGAGCAGAAGCACCAATCCCCAGGGCAGGTTCCTGACGCTGCGTGCCCTGTGTGCAGCCCCTGCCCACGCCAGGAGGAAGAGCCCTGCTCGGGGCTGGCTCACTGGGGCTGGTGCCCAGGACTGGGGCCATGCACCTTCCCCAGGGCAGTGCTGAGTGGTTTGGGGTGGGGGGGTGAGACCTTGCACGTGGCAGTGCTGCTTGAGGCGCTGGGCACAAAGCCCCTTTGCCCTGCAGCCAGGGGCTGGGACGTTCCCATGCAGAGGGTTTTGTCCCCGCGCCCTCCTGGCACGACTCTTGGGCACATCCCAAGGACAAGCGGGTTTTGGGGAAGCAGTGGGGCTGTGAGTGCGTCCGTCCCCGGGCTGGCCCCGTTCCCAGGGCACGAGGTGGGTGCTGCTGACGGTCACCAGACGGGGCTGACGGCTGCGGGCAGAGCCCAGCCACATTGCCACAGCCTGCAGCCTCCCCGGTGGGACAGCAGCTCGGTGGCGGTGGCTGCAGTGCCCGGTGTGCCTATCCCCGCTGTACCTGGTTTGGGCTTTTAACGCATGGGGCCAGTGCAGGAGTGGAGGAGAGCCCCGGAGGCTGCAGTCTTGGAGCTTTATTTGCCCATCCAGGGTGGACGGGATGGGGCGTGGGGCTGCTGCCTCGCTGGGAGTGCCTGTGCCTGGCCGGGGATGCTGGCTGGGTAGATGAGAGCTGGGACTGGAGGCCAGCTGTAGCATTCCCTGCCCTGCCCCGGCTCCCCGGGCAGGGTGACCCTGTCTCAGCCCCTTCCCAGTCCCTTGTGCTTGCCCTGCTTCCTGCCCCACGCTGCGGCAGTGGTCCGAGCACCACGGGGACAGCCGTCCCCATCCAGGAAGGCTCGGGGATGGCATGCTCAGCCCGGCCCTGGGCACGGCGGCGCAGCAGGGGGCCGCCTGTCCACGACACGTGGCCTCTTGCGTAAGCCGGGCCAAGTCCGCTCGACTTTTCTGGGGAAGGCGAGAGGTTTGTGAAACCTTAGGCAGGGATTTGCCCACTGGCCTCCGCGTCACCGCCGCTGCGAGGTTGGGTGTATTCCAAGAACCCCGCGGCGCTCACAGGGCTTCCCGGACTCTCGAGTCAGCAGCGGGTTGCAGCACTGCGCCGCAGCCTGAGGCAAGAGGGAAGGGGCCCCGAAAGGCAGCGGATCGGGGCCCTGCTGGGAAGCGGGGCCAGAGCTGTTCCCACAGGGATGCGGGGGCTGCCGGCTCCTGGTGGGCGGCTTCCCCGCTCTGCCTCACAGCGGGGCGCTGCCGGCTGCCCCCCAGGAGCCTGGGGGTGCCGAACCCCTCCAGGGACCCCGGGTCCCCCCTCTGCCATGCCCATCCCCAGGCCATGTGAGGTGGCTGCCCTCCACCCGGAGGGGCTCAGTGAGCGGGGCTGCCCGGTCCTGCTGGCACACCAGGTAAAATATCTTCCAGGTAGAGCTGCACCTTCCTCTGTCACGGAGCCCTGCCGTTACACCCCCAGCCCCAAGGAAGGCAGAGGGGGAGGTGCAGCAGTTCCTGGGAGCGATGCTCCTGGTCCCTCCCCAGGGAGGCTGCGAGCTGCAGGAGTGATGCTCTCCTGGGGGCAGCTCTCCTGGGGGCAGCTCTCCCCTGCAGCCCTGCTCCCACCCCGGTCCTGCCGTGGGCTGGGAGCCCGGTGCTGCCGGGGGGCTGGGGCAGGGAGTGGCGGGGGGAGCCCTGACGTTGGGATGAGTCTCAGCAGGGCCTGGCGGGCAGCCACCCGCGCGCGTGGACATTCCTCACATAGCTCTGGCGGGTGCCCGGGCAGGCTGCGAGGCGCTTCCTGGCAGCCCACGAGCTGTGGCCCCACAGCACAGCACCAAAATAGTCACTGGGGCCGTGCCGTGCCCACAGCCCGAGGCGGGCGCATTCGCCATCCCTCTGCTCCGGGGCGATTCCTAAGGGAAGCCTTCTCCCAGCGGCTGGGGATCCCTGACAGGAGCGCAGGGCACCATGCCCAGCACCGTGCACGTGGCCCCAGGGCTGGCTGCGGGCTGGGGGTGCTGAGGGGGCTCGCTGGCGATGGAGGGGGCTGCGGGGCACCTGGGCACAGCCTGCTCTGTGCTGCCTGGCGGGTGGGCTGGCACCCCTGGAGCTGCCCCTGTCCTGCCAGGCATCCAGGCACGGAACCCGGGCTCCCTCCTGGAGCTGGAATTTACTCTCTCAGCTGTTTCATGCACCCAAGGGCCGGCACCTCCTGGCAGCTGCCCAGGGTTCCCGGGGGAATTCCTCCTCTTGCCTTGGGCACCTGCTCCGGGACAGGCCGGGGGCTGACGGGCTGGGGTCTGGCCCTTCCCTGTGGCACCCGAGCTGGTGGCTTGGGATGGAGCCAGCGCCCTGTACCGTGGGACAAACACCCTGACCCTGCTTAACCCTTTCTCAGCTGACCCCTCCTCACTCGTAGAAGTGCCACCTGCCCTCGGTGCTGTGTTTCCTAGCCCCGTGCCCCCCGGTGCTTTGCTCTCAGAGCTCTTTGCCCTTTGCTCATCCCAGGCTGGGGGCAGCTCGCTGGCAGGGTGGGCTCGCTGCAGTGCACAGCCTCACATCACACCTCAGCTTGGATGGCTTCATGCCACGGTCTGCCTCCGTGCCACCAGCACCTCCGTGCCCGGGGCGAAGGACCGTGCCCCGCGTCCCAGGGGACCCCTTCCCAGCTGTGTCCACAGCTGGCCCTGGCCCCGCAGCGCCTCGCGGCCCCGGCGCAGCCAGCAGAGCAGCGTCTGGGCTCAGACATACCTGAGCGATGGAGCAGTGCTTACGCAGGCCGGGCGGTGAGTCACCGCGGCAGGAATCACCCCAGCGCCCAGCACGGCTCCAGGAAGCCGGCGCTTACGTGGTGTAAACACAATCCCGGCGTCGCAGCGAGGGCAGCGGCCGGGAGGGACGTGCGTCACGCCGCGGGGCCGGGGTGGCCTTGGGGAGTGCAGGGGAGGAAACAGACCAGATTTGGGGGTTTCATTAAAAAATAGTGCTCTTTATTATAAATTATGGAAACATTTCCTTTCTGAATATAAATATAAATATGTGCAAAGTTTCATCTGAGTTTTGTTTTGGTTGAATTTTCAAGCATGGTTTTGCTCAGCCCTCGAGGCTGGAGGTGAAGATGGAATCTTTATAAAAGACAGTGATTCACGTAGACCTGTAAACATCTCTTCGGTAAAAAAAATAAAGAAAAAAGGCCAAAAAAAACCACCACAACTGCTTCTCCAGGCAGACGCAGAGGAACGCTCATGGGACAGCGCTCTCAGGGCATCCTCCTGCCGCGTTCCCGCAGGCATCGGTGCCCCAGGGAGCAGCACGGCCAGGGGCCCGGCTGGGATGGAGAGCTGGGGTCCGTGGGGAGGCCGGGCAGGTGGGGTGCAACACTCGGAGTAACGGCCCGGTGCCAGCTCCGTGTCCCTTCGGCGCTCCTTGGAGATGTGAGCACGCAGGACTCTGTTGTCAGGACGGGCTGCTTCCCCTCCGGCTTCGCAGCGTGTTGCCGGGACCATTACCACTCCGCGTCGCCAAACAATGTGCAGTAACCCAGACCCCGGGACGAGAAGAATATTAAGGCTTAGTCCCTTGGAAAATGGCAACGAGGGCAAAAAGGCAGCGACCTCCAAGTCTGGGGCCTGGTGTGAAAGGAGCTTCCACCCACAAGGAGGCAGCAAGAGGTAAAGTACGGGCAAAAACCACTTTCCCCTTAAAACCGAGGAAAAGCGTCAGGCACCAGCTGGACTCCAGTGCTTCTCATTCTCTCCTGGTGGGAGGGCTGTCGCCAGACCCCTCCGGCGCGGTCCCACCAGGGTGGCCATGCCGTGCAGTGGGCGCCGTCCCTGGGCTGCCCGCGCCCCGGGGCTCTGCCGACCCGGCTCCCCCCGTGCCGGGGCGCACTGTAACATCCACAGTTTGACCAGAGCAGTCTCCTTCCCCCAGACGGGGGGTGTCGCGCTTCCTCGGGGTGTCCCCCCCAACACGACGGGCACGAGCCACAGCCCCGGGTCCACCACGGCTCGCCCCCAGTCCCCTCCTCTCCTTCCCAGAGGGAGAGGCTTCTCGCGCCCTGCAAGTCCCTGCTTCTGCGGGGTGTTGTGCCTGTCCCCTGCTCTTGTGCTTGTAGCGTGCGACCTCCCTCCGCGGGCCCCTTAGAGGGGGGCATCGTACTGGTCCAGGAACTCCTTGATGGGGGCCGGCAGCTGAGTCATCTTCTCGTAGGAGTCCAGGTGCCCGTTGACGGTCTTGCGGCAGAGGTGCTGCAGAGTGGAGACGCTGGAGGAGAGCGGGCGGCTGAGCACCAGCGGGATCTTCTCGCCGCCCGAGTAGATGTAGTAGGTGCGCTTGGGGTGCAGGCCCCCCCCCGGCTGCTCGGGGACGGCGCAGGGAGCGGGCGGCATGTAGTGATGGACCAGCTTGAGCACGCAGTCGAAGCGGGGCACGGGCTGGCTGCTGCGGGGGTCGCTCTGCAGGGAGAAGCTGCCCCCCTCGCACTGGATGCGCAGGTTCTTGGTGCCCGACTCCGTCTTGACGCTGAGGGTGAAGAAGTGCCGCTGGTCCGAGCTGTCCCTGATGAGGAAGGTGCCGGTGGGCTCGGCGCTCAGCAGCAGGTTGGCCTCGCCGCCCGTCACCGTGCTCCAGTAGAAGCCGCTCTCCTGCAGCTTGCGCACGGTGTTCACCACCAGCTGGTACTCGCTCTTGGAGCTGAACGTCTTCAGGCGCAGGCTGGTGTCGAGGGGGCGGCTCATCCCGGCGGTGGGGAACTTGCTGTGGGTGACCATGGCGCAGGGAGCCAGCTTTGCGCGCTCGGGGTGCTGCTGCCGGGAGCAGCGGCTGCTACACCATCACCTGCGGCGGACACGGCGGTGAGCGACCGGCGGACCCTGCCCGGGGCACCCCCGGCCCCGCCGCCCCCGGGCACGGCGCCCGCTCCCCTCCGCGGATGGCCGCGACTCCGGTCCAGCCCCGGCCGTCCCTCCCGGGGGGCACCCCCGGCCGTCCCCCCGTTCCCCCCGTTCCCCCCGATCCGATCCGACCCGACCCGATCCGATCCGGTCCCGTCCCGTCCCTCCCGGTCCCGTCCCTCCGTACCTGGGGCGCGGGTGCCGGTCTCGGCGGCGGCCGGGCGCGGGGCGCGGGGCTCGGAGCGCGGCGGCGGGCGGCGGCGGAGCTGCCGGGGCCGCCCGGGGAGGCCTCTTATAGCGGGCGGAGAGCCCGCCCTCGGGTTCCTGGAACTGCGCGGCTTCTTGTAACGCTCCCCGGCGCCCTCCCCGCGCCCCGCCCGGCTCGGCCCGGCTCGGCTCGCCGCCAGGCACCGCCGGCCCATTCCGGGCAGCGCGGCCGCCCCCTCCCGCTCCCATTCATGCTCTTTCCTTCTAAGAAGAGGTGAGTCCCCGGCCAGCCCGGGGGCCGCTGCCCCCCGCCCGCTCCGCCCCCCCCCCGCCCCGGGGCGCACGGCAGCGGGCGGGGGGCGGCACGGCACGGAGTGGGGGGCGCACCCCCGGGCTGCTCCGGGGCGCGGGGACCCCGAGAGCCGCAGCGGGACCCCCGCCCCGCGGCAGCCCCCCCGGACCGGCCCCCGGTGGGCGGCGGCGGGGGGCCCGGCCCGGCGCCCACCGCCCGGAGCCCCGCAGCGCCCCGGGGGGCGCGAGCCCTGCGGGGAGGGGGCCGCAGCCCCCCGGCGGATCGGGTGTCTGCGCCTCGCCGAGGTTATTTCAAGCACCACATTCCAGCCTGCGCTGGCCTCGGTTGCACTTCCCAGCAGACCTGCAGGGAACAAAACCGCCCTCACTTCGCACGCTTGGGAACGACCGGGGTGACCCCCCCCGGCTGGGGCCCGGGGGCTCCGAGGGGCCGCCCAGCTCGCCCGGCCCGCAGCCCCCCCGACCCCCCCCCCCGGCCGGGGCCAGCGCTGCCCGGCAACCCCGGGGGGCTCCGGGCGGCCGCGGCGCCGGTCTGCGGGGAGCCGCGGCGAGGCCGAGCGGCCACGGCTCTTGTCCCCCCTGGCCGGGAGCCCCGGGGCCGGTCCCGGGGGGCGTCCTCATCGCCTCGGGCCCGGCGGGCGGCGGTGCCGGAGCCCCGGGGGAGGGCAGAGCCCGGTCCGGGGGGGGGGGGGGGGCTGGGAGCCGGGCGGGGAGCGGCACCGGGACCCCCGGGGGGGGCTTCCCCCGTTCGTTCGGGCGTTGTGAGCGGGCCCCGAGCACTGCGGGCTTGGCTCCGTCCGCGGGGCTCGCTCGGAGCCGTGGGGCTCGCCCCGGAGCCGCCGCTGCCAGGCAGGGGCCGAGCAGCGCGGGGCGGTTCTGGGAAGCGGGGCCGCGGGGAAGCCGCGGGGCTGAGCCGCAAACGAGCTCCTGGAGCCCTGCCTGGGGCGGGGAGGGGCCGCGAGGCTCCGGGACGGCCGGGCCCAGCGGCGGCTCCTCCCGGGATGGGACGGGGGCGGCCCCCGGCCCCCAGCCCCCGGCCCCTGCCCAGCCCGGGGGGGCTCTCCCGGGGCCCCTCCTCGCCCGGCCGGGCCCGGGGCAGCCTCGTGGTGGGGGGGGGGGGGGGCGGGGGTGGGGGGGGGGCGCTCCCCGCACAGCCCCGGGCCCGGGGGGGCCCTGCCGGGAATTGGGGGGGGGGGCAGCGAGACAGGGCCGTGCACCGGGGGGGGAACCGGGCACGGCTCGGGGCGTGCGGCCGCTGCCCGTGGGGTGCGGGGCCGGGGGACACTGAGGGGGGGGGCACTGAGGGGGGGCCCGGGGCCGGGGGCAAGCGGCGCGGCGCGGGCAGCCCGGAAGCGGAAGCGCGTGGCGGGCGCGTCGCCATGGCAGCGGGCGGAAGCGGAAGGCGCGCGGGGCTGATGGCGGCGGCGGCGGGGGGCGCGGCGCTGTGGCGGCGGCTGTCGGCGTGGCTGCCGCGGGGCCGCCTGGGCCTGGCCGCGCTGCTCGGCCGCCTCTCCGACCGCCTGTCCCGCGGCCGCGACCGCCGCGCCCGCAGGTAAGGAGCCCGGCCCGCGGGGGGCCGGTTCCGTGGTCCCCGTGCTCCCCGTGCTCCCCGTTACCGCCGATCTGGGCCTGACGGCGGCTGCCGGGCCTCTACGAGACCGCCGGGAGCGGCCCCCGGAGCCGCCCTGCCCCGGCCCCCCCTCGGGCCTGCCGGGCACCGCTCGGGGCCTGCAGGGAGCGGCGGGCGCGGGGCCGGCCCTGGCGGTGCCGCGGGGAGGATCCCGGGGCTGCCCCCGCCGCTACCGGGCAGAGGCGGCCGCGTGCTGCAGAACCGCGGCCCGGGGCAGGGCTGGTCGGACAGAGCGGTTCGACGGAACCCCTGGATAAAGGGGCCTCGGGCACCCTCGGGCACGGCTCCCGCTGCTCGTGGTGCGGGCAGCAGCGGGGCCCTGTCCGCTTCGGGTTTGTTTCGGTGCCCCCGGTGCCCCCGCGAGGTCATCGCGTGTGTGCCGGGGGCAGCTCTGGTGGCACCGTGCCTGTCCCCCCTTCCCTGCGGGCAGCAGATGCGTGGTGGCCACGCTCGCTGTCATCCCAGAGCTCTGTGTTTGCCCAGCGTCTGCTGCTTCCCCTTGGCAAGCCGAGGAGGTGGTTTTCCAACTTCTCGTTTGGGTCCATCGGGGTTTGTTAGCGCAGACAAATTACTGAACTGAGCCCTGGAAAGGCGTGACGGAATCTGACAAAGGTGAGCAGCGCGTGGATCCCCTGCGGCGGCTGTGGGTGAAAGGACAGCGCCGGATCCTGCAGTTTCACTTCACCTCGGGCCCTGCAGATGAGGTTTTACAGAGAATAAGTGTTTCAGCTCCATCATGAGTTGGTACCAAAACCGCAGCTTTTAAAAATAGAACATGCAAAAAAAAAATCCCTCGTTTATATTTAGGGTCAGCTTCTTATGTAGAAGAGATCTGAGGTGGTTCCTCTTGGTTCTGTTTTCTCTTTCCGGTTAACGCGATGATGTGGAATCCGCGGGAAGGGTTTCCCCCCGCCGCTGGTTTCTGTTTCTCTGAAAGCTTCCTTTGTTGAAGTGTGGAATTTTGATGATTTCTTCATAATGTTACAGGGTTTCTGTTGTCGTGTGCTGCTGAAGGATTGTGTTACACTCAGGCTGGTGCTTGAGCTTTTTGCTGTCACTTTTGGGTACAAGTTGCCGCTTTGGTGAGCGGCTGCTGTGCCGTTGTTAGTGCGGGCTGGAGCAAAATACTGCTTTCCCTGATCACTGTACGAGTCTTGGGCGCGTGACACTAAATGAGTTCAAACAGTTCTGTCTTGGATTACCAGCTCAAACACAGCAGGGATCTCTAAGGCACGGAGGGAGTTGGTTAGCGGGTAGCAGCACCCGCACAGAATTCGTCTGACTGTAAGCTGGTGCTGCTGGCGCAGAGAAGCCCACGGAGCCGAGTGTTGGCCTGGTGGAGCGAGGGTGTGGGTGAGGCTGCAGCTCAGGAAATGGCTTGGAATCCTGCTTTAGGAAGGGGGGTTCGCAGCCTTCTGCGAGGGCAATCGGCCAGCTCTGGCTAGTGGAGCAATAAGGAAAATAGCTCTTTTTTCCTGCTGATTAATTATTGTCATATAACGCCATAAAAATTGCTACTGTTACCTCGGTGGGAATAATCGTAGAGAACATAATTTGTAATCTGCAGGGCGAGGCTATAATCCTGAGTTTGTTACTGCTCTGTGAGCTGTGTGCTTTGTTTTCACAGTGTGTGTGGGGATGCTAATCTGAACTTGGGTCGCTCGGGCATCCTGGCTCCGTTCGCCACGTGCCCTGGAATGATAAAGGGATGGTGGGACACTGGGCCCATACGTGGCTGGTGCCTTGAGACATGAGCTGGGCAAGGTCCCAATCAAGTTCTGTAAAAATGGACTTGTGTGGGCTTAAAAACCAGCACTTCTGGTATTCCTTTTCCGCTTTGAAAAAAAAAAGAACTTTTTTTTTCTCCATCTCCTACGGGAGATTTCTGTTGTTCACAGCTGAACTGCGTAATCTGTAAAATTTACGGGTGTCCAGTCTGAGCTTAGTCCCCGTGATCTGGTGAAAGACACAATCCCAGGAATTCTTGCACAAACTGACTCAGACCTTTGTTGCAATGAATAGTCAGTGACAAAGTAGTGGATTTTCCAGGAAACACAACTACAAAGTGTCTGGCTTCTGCGTAAGGGTACTCGGAAACCTTGTGAAGATCCAGTGTTTTATCATGAAGCAGTTGGGTGAAATCATCTTCCTGGAATCTGTGGTCATCTGGGCTTTGGATTATGGTAAAACCTAAAAGTTCCTCCTAACGAATTCTGGTAAAGGTCGTTATCAAGTTTCTCCTTGGTTTGTGGTGATGGCAGAATGCGCTGGGGTGGGCCGCAGGCTGGTGGTTGCCTCCTGGCCCCGCGGGACCTGGCGCTCCTCTGGGACGAGGCAGCCGCCCCCGTGCTGGCCTGACCGAAGCCGGACTCTTGCGAGGAGGTTTCGCAGTCCCAGACCCTTTCTGTCGGCTCTGGGGAGGCAGTTGGGTCACTCGCTCTTTGATTCCTGGACCTCATGGGAGTTGTTGCTGCTAATTGTGCTGAAATGTGGTTTTGTCATGCGGACAGGCTCCTACCGGGTTTTTTTGTGTGACTTGATGATCTTGCATACATGCGAAGCCTCCAGAGGAGAAAATCACCATTTCCTTCTTGCCGTCCCCCTGAGCAGGACTCTTAGCAGTCAGTCGGTTTCTTCGAGTGACTTCAGAGCAATGCAGTTTGTTCTGAAATCTCTTCTTGAGGAAGGAGCCTCCTGCTGCCTCCCCGTCACTTGGAAGTCTGTGGCAGGAGCGGAGTCCTGCCAGGGCTGGGGCAGAGCGGGGGCAGCAGGGCTGAGTGGGGCTGAGTGGGGCTGAGTGGGGCTGTCCCTCACCTTGTGCCCCTCGAGACGCTGCCCGTGAGCAGTGCTCTGGTGCTGCGGCTTTTGCTGGGACTGCGTTCAGGCACTTTGCATGTTCAGGATCTTTTTCTGGATGAGTTTGAGGGCTTGAGGCTTGTTCCTTTGTTTCACTAAGGAACTTTTAGAGCAGTGTGCCTTGTTCTGAAACATCTTTACTTGAAGTAGAAACAAGTGAGCCTTAGCCCAGCTGAGAGCTAAGCTAGACATAGAAATCACAGTTAACCACGGAAAAACTGTGCATGTGTGATTGAGGTTGAGGCAGAATTCAGAAGCGATTGGTGACGGGGATGGCTGGCAGCCCCAGCAGCACCAGGCTCCTGGTCTGTGGGTGTCTGGAAGAGCTGGCAGCTCAGTCTCTTAAGCTTCTAGCCCTGTCCTGTTCTGAATGAGCTGTTTCCCCCTGCTTCCCCTGCTGGTTAGGGGCAGGAGCCGAGGATGTTCAGATCTGTTCTGTCCCCTTTTGTGTATGTTTTCTACCTCAGATTTGGTTTTGATGAATCTGCTGGAAGTATGGGAAGGGCGTTCTTGCTATTGTGAACCCTTCCGATGTATTGGCCCTGCTTGTGGCTCTTCCTTTACCTCCTTGGGGGCTGTTTGTGGGAAGCAAAGGCTGTGTCACACAGAACTCCCCCACCTCTCTTTTCACAGATCCTCATGGCTTCTCCTAGCCCCGCTGCTCACCCCTCCTGTCCCCGTGGTCACCGCCCCGCCGTGCTCCCTGTGTCCGGAAGGAGCACACAGGTTCCAGTGGATCAGGAACCTGGTGCCAGAGTTTGGGATCTCCAGCTCTCACGTCAAGGTGCTTTCATCCCCGGCTGAATTCTATGAACTCTTGAAGGTCAGTTGCGGGTTCCAAGCATGAAAGGGTTTTGGGAACTGCAGTGGTTATGGGCGTCACAGGCAGGTCAGCGCGAAGGAGCAGCTGCAGGTTAATAACCCAGCCTTCTGTGTGAAACACGATTGCTGTCAGCACTAGGTCAGGTCGGCCAGGCTGGGTCTAGCTGAGTCTTAAAAACTGTCAAGGGCAGAGATTCCCCCCCTCAGTAACCAGTTCCAGTGTTGGGCCATCTTAGCTGTTTATTATTATTATTATTTTTGTGTCCAACCTGAACTTTCCAAAGCACTGTCTGTGGCTACCATATGTATATATAAATATTTATATGACTGTAACTACAAAGAAAAATTTGCCTCTGTCTTTGTAACTGCTCCTCAAGTAGCTGTAAGCTGCTGCTAGGTGACTCCTGGCCTTCTCTCTGCAACACTCAGCAAGCACAGCTCCCTCAGTCCCTCCCAAAGGCCTCTGGTCGTTACAGGGTGAGTCCTGTAACGCTGCATCTCGCAGGTGAGTAGCGGGACTGAGGGGAGAATTCTAGCTCAGTTGCTTGAGTCTCTTCACAACGTGTATGTAAAGGAAGTTCAAGTCATTCTGGAACATGTTTTAGAAGGTTGCAGTAAGCTGTTGGAGAGCAAGACTTAAGGGTCGTGGAATAACACAACAAACGACTTGAGGTTGGGAAAGACCTCTGGAGGTCTGATCCCTCCCACAGAACAGGAACAGCTCTGAGTTTAGATCCAGCTAGGTTCTGGCCAGTTCACAGGGCGGGCTACGGAGAATTAAAGCAGTTGCAGAATGAAAACTGGGATTGCCAGTGTGATAGTGATACGTTCCAAGGGCTGCGGCTGGGGCTGTGTAACTGCTCTTGTGTTTGATAGTTTTAAGCGTAGGGAATGCGTTCCTCAGCTTCCCAAAAGCACTTCAGCTTTTGGATGCAGCAGCGGTGCTGATCCTGCTCTGGAAAGACCCGTGTGTTTTACGTCCGTGCTGTCAGTGTGGTGTTGTTTCTGTGCAGACTGTGGTGATCTGGCAAAGTGCTCCTCCTCGGGGGGAACTACGGCTCTTCTGTGGTTTGAATTGTTAGCTCCTAGTGATCACAGCGATCGAGGATGAACCTGAATTTATTTTCTGCTCCTCTCAGGTGCAGATAAAAACAGCCAAGCAGCGAGTGGTGATGGCTTCACTGTACCTGGGAACGGGGCTCCTCGAGCAGGAGCTGGTGAGTGTGGGAAGGGGTTGGGAAGGGGTGAAAATGAATGCAGAAAGAAAATGCCTACCCTTGCAAAAACATTTACACACATTTTCTCCTCTCCTTGAGAGCTGTCTCATGATTCCTGGCTGTGTTTGTGTCCTTGCACTTGGCATGGAGAAGGGAGGTGTAGGCAGTTTTTTCTAAGCCCAGTACAGAGCCACGTAACTCGTGAATGTTTTCATGGGGTAATGAGCCTGGATATTTCAGACTGCTAGAGGTTACTGGCATAGTGTTCAAAGGGTTTTTGAAGAACTGTGGGATCACGCGTGATTTTTTTTTTTCCTTGCCATTTTTCTTGAACATAATTAAAGTTGTATGAATGTAGTGCTGTGTTTTATCCTGCAAATGGTGAGTTCTGATGCGTTGCTAGCTCTTTGCATTTAAGACAGAGGTCAGTTTTGCTTCATGTTGTTTACCTTTTCTGTTTCCTGTCCTTCCCTCTAGAAACAAAAGCATTCCCTAAGTCCTTTAGGGAGAAGCCTGACCTTGGCCAAATTCTTATGTTTGAATTCAGATTCTGTAGCAGGGTAAAGGTGGACGGAGTGCTGAGCAGCATTTTATGCCTGTCTTTGTCTGGGCTTGCACACAGGATTTGAATTTGCATGTGACAAACAGCCTCAAGGTTAAGGAATAAAACCGCCTCTGTATCATTTGTGAACTCTCCCAAGGTTTTCCTTTCGTAACACAAATCTGCAGTTTGGGAATGACGTTGGAACTTTTTCTGCTAAATTAAATTGCTGTTCAGAGGCCTGAGATTATGCACATAGAACTGATGCCCTTTCATATGCTGCTCTAGGCTGATAGAGTAGGATGCCAGTCTGGCAGATGCAGAGCCTAAACCACAGTGTTTTGCATGACTAGGAAAGACTTAGAGTAGGGTGTGGAAACTTTCGTGACCACTGACTCCTGGTTTCTGAACACTTTCCTTATAAAGCTTCGTTTGCGTTCTGTAATGAGTGGTACAATCTCTCTGCGCAGGTGGATTGCTTAGAAGAAACACTGGAGAAATCATTGCAAGCAAAAGAATCACCAGACCTCAGAGTTTCCATTCTTCTTGACTACACCAGGGGGTCTCGGGGTAGGTATTATGATGCTCTGCTTTCTTCGAAGGCTTGTTCTATAGTTGTACTGGACGTGCTGTCATTTTTAAGAGAGAGGCTGCCTTGGCTGATTGGACCTGCAGGCTTAAATCACGTGTTTCAAAACCTGTCCTCTTATATACCAGTAACTGCACGTTCCCAGAAAATCTTCAGGATGAGCAGCTTTTTTAAAGAAAATAGGTGTTTGGCCAGTGATCTTCTGGCTCCTGACTGCTTTGTGCAACTTGTTCTTTCTTGCTTGTTCAGTTCACTTGTCAGCATGTTTGCCCTTATCCATCATGCTCTTATGTTTTCATTTTTAAAGGATAGTGGGGGAATTGTTGGAAGTAGCAGTACACTTAACCTTTTGTGGGGACTCCTTGTAGCACGTGTTATTAGTGCTGGGTGTGGGCAGTGTCAGTCCTGCCCATCATTTGCAAGGCCCATTCATCAACAAACGTACAGGTCTGGATAATTTGATATTGATGTAAGTGTAAATGAAAGTGATTTTTAAAAAAAAAAAAAAAAAAAGTTAGGCACCTGCAGATGAGGCAGGCGCTCATTCTGTAAGCAGCTCCTAGCTGAGGAGTTGTGCCATGCCAAGGTGTGTTCCCTGCATGGTGTGATCCCGTGTGTGTAACTCCCGTGTCTCCCAGGCAGGAAGAACTCTCGGACAATGCTAATTCCACTGCTGCAGCGATTCCCCGAACAAGTCCGTGTTTCCCTCTTCCACACCCCAAACCTGCGTGGACTTCTCAAGCTCCTGATTCCGGAGCGTTTTAATGAGACCATTGGGCTGCAGCACATCAAGGTCTATCTCTTTGATGATAATGTGATCCTGAGCGGGTGAGTCCTTTCCTCTCCAGGCCTTTCTGTGGTTCATTTAGCTGAGGTTTTGATGCAAGGTATGCGTACCACCAGTATTGTCTGAACTTCAGTATTTGCATCTGTTTTTTCTGTAATGATGATAGCAATGCTTTTCTGATACGGAAGAGCAACCATAGGTCTGTCACACGAGGTTCTCATAAGAAAGACAGCCTTTTTCAAAAAACAAAAACAAAACAAAATCTTCAAGATTCAAAAGGAAATGGCCAGTTTGTGCTTTAGTCTTGTTATATGCGGAGTGTGGTCTGCAGCTTCAGCTGGGGCATTCAGGATCACAAGTATATGCTCTGTTCTGGAACTCAGCTCTCCTTTTTCTCTCCTAGTGCAAACCTGAGTGATTTGTACTTCACCAATCGTCAGGACCGCTATGTTCTCCTGCAGGACTCTCCTGAGATTGCAGACTTCTTCACGGAGCTAGTGGATGCAATTGGAGATGTGTCTCTGCAATTACAGCAGGATGATACAGTCCAGATGATGGAGGGGATGGTGCACCCGTACCAAGGTAGGAGGGAGTCTCCCTGTCTGGTTGGGTGATAGGATCCAGAGGAGGGCCAGCATTTTATTTAAGGAGGATGTGAACTCTACCCATTTGTGAACTGTAGAGCGTCTGACCTCTGTTTACAGGCTGTGGGGAATCCCATTTCTGTGCCATCCATTAGGAAAAACAAGGTTGCTAGAGTTTTGCAACGGAATCTATCAGGATGTTTGTAGCACAGTTCCTAGCTGCCTTTGAAACATCTGTTTCTCAGGCATAGAGGAGAAAGTTGTTTGGTTTTTGTGTCAAAAAACTCCTTTTTGTTCTGATATTGATGTCCTGTCATTAGCGTTTCCTGCTATGTCATAGGTGGTGCATAGCTCGGAACTATTAGGTCCTAAATGCGACCTGTCCTGGTTTTCCTGCAGGGGACAAGGTGGCTTACTGTGAGATAGCAAATCGCAGGGTCATGGAAGTGATCAACTCTGCCAGGACACGACAAGAACTCCTGCACGCAAAGACTTTCCACAGCAGTCAGCAAAGCAACTCCGTGTTATCCCAGCAAGGCTCTCAAGCATCTGGGGGTCTGAAACCAGAACCTGACACCTGGATTTATCCCTTAATCCAAATGAAACCTTTTGGCATTCAAATAGACGAGATGGTCACAGAGACGCTGCTGACAGAGGCTGAGCGGGATGCCAGGATATACCTCACCACTGGCTACTTCAACCTGACACAAGCTTACATGGACCTCATTCTGGGCACTCGGGCAGAGTATCGGATTCTCCTGGCCTCACCAGAGGTGAATGGCTTTTTTGGTGCCAAAGGGGTGGCAGGCGCCATCCCTGCTGCCTATGTTTACATAGAACACCAGTTTTACAGTGAGGTCTGCTACCTTCACCAACAGGAGAGGGTCCAGCTGCAGGAGTACTCGAGGGCTGGGTGGACTTTCCATGCCAAAGGTAAGATGCCCATTTCTCAAGGGGACTCGTTCAGAACGCATGTGAGCCTTTCCATATGCTTGGGGTGTGTGACTAGCGAGGGGATGGCTGGGTGCTGAGCCTGGATTTCACCGCCAGATTACTCATCCAGGGCTTGAACACTTGGCTTGCACAAACCTGAGTGTTTGGATCACTCAGGAGACAGCTATGCAGCGTCATGTCTTGCCTCAAATGCAGTTAATTTAAAAATGAAAACAATTTCTGCCATCATAGTCTTCTGTGGAAGACTCCAGTTTCCTTCTTACTTGATGAAAAGAAAAGGCACAACTTTGACAAGCCCGCCACCACCTTGAGCAGAGCGTGAATATTTTCCCTTGACTGGTTGTTGCTGGTAGTCTCTAAATTTGACTGTTCTCTTCTACGTGATGCTGTAGGAAACACTTGGCCACTCGGCAGTGGCTGTTACTAATGCAAATAGTTTGGGACGTGCCAAACCTCTGCTGGAGCAGGGGTGTCTTTTTAAGAAGTCTGACGCCTGTGACTTTACCAGTGCCGTGCCTCTTACGGTCGCCCCGTTTGAGGCATGCTGGTGCAGCACCTCCCAGAATGACTCGGAGTCGCGGTTGAGCGCAGCCCTCGGCTCAGCTGAGACGTCTGTGCCGCGTGCCGCGGCGCCTGTCCTACCCCAGGCCTCGGCAGGCAGAGCTCTGCTGCGCTGTCACTTCCTGCGGTGGCTCCGGGTCCCCCAGGACAGCTCTGTTCCTGTAAGCGCTGCCCGCCTGGCACTCGGCACCACGCACGTTTCCCCGGCCGGCTCTGCGGCGTGCTGAGGGGCGTCCGCGTTGTTTGCAGCGTGTCTGATGGGAAGGTGAAGGATGCGGCCCCGGAGCCAGCGCGGGCCTGTTCGGGGGCCATGGCCGGTAGTTCATCCGGGTTTGTTTGTTTAAGGAGATTGTGGGAATGCCTCTATCTGCCCTGCTTCCTGCAGCGCTGTTCGGAAGAAGGTTCAGAGGTGGCAGGAGAGAAAGCTGCTGATTTGGCCTTCTCTTGTCTAAAGAAAACAAACGAGTGTTACGGGGCTGCCTATATATAGAAACTACAAATCTTCCTGCCGAGCGCTGTGCCTCGACAGCAGTGACACCGGCACCTCGGGTGCCCTAAAACCCCTGTCCCCCTCCGGGGGCTCTGCTGAGGAGGTGCCTGCCTGGCTGGGAAGTCGTGAGTGATCTGCCTTCCAGGAAGCACGTGCTCAAGGGTTCTGTGGTTTGCAGGTTCCTCCTCTTGCCGGGCACTGCTGGCTCCGAGTGGGACTTTGTGGTTTGGCATGGATTGAGCACGGGCTGCTTCTCCAGGCTACCACAGGGCACCCGCCTGGTAGCCAGCCCCTTCCTGGCCTGGCTGTGCCCGTCTGGGGGAGCAGCACGAGGCTCGGGGGCTTGGCAGGAGGGGCAGGCTCTGGTGCCACCGCCTCGTGCCCGTTCCTGCTGTGGGGTGCAGGACGGGGCAGCTTTGGCTCCCTGCTCTGGCACGCTCTGCCCTTTGGCCCGCGTTTGATTCCGTTTTCCTCTGCAGGAGTGATGCAGTGTGTGAGAGAGGACAGGGCAGAAAGGGGAAAAGGGGTGATCCTGGGGACAGAGGAAAGGCGCCTGGAGCTTGGCTGCTGGGACACAACGCATCTGCAGCGGCACAGGGCGCCTGTTACCGCCCTGGGCTGAGGTGAAGGCCGCCCTTCAGTCAGCCTCCCGTGGGATCCAGCTGATGTGTGCCCAATGCAGTCGTGCTGCGGCTGGTGTTCTGCAAACCCTTCCAGCTCCTCCCGAGCGTTTTGTATCCCCCAGCCCAGCTTCCTGCACCATGTGCTCCTGCGGGGCTGTGACTGTCCGGAGCTTTGCTGGGCATGGGTGCAGCTCCAGCAGCCCAGCTCAGCACCGCGCGGCTGCCGGGGGTGTGGGGTGGGAGACGCAGCCCTGGGCAGTGGGAGCAGCTTTCCTGGGGGCGATGCCACGAAATGGGCCCGCGGAAGCGCTCTGGGTGCGGTGCTGCAGGTGAGGCAGGCCTATCTTTTAGGGTTAGGGCCTCTTCCACAGAAGCATCAGGTGACAGAGTGCGGGCAGGTGGCTGTTTGCACCGAGATAAACCTGCAGTGCTGCTATTGAGCGGCGGCTGGGAAACGGCTCTTCCTCTTTCTGGAAAGGTGAGTCACTGTTTGAGCAGATCCTGCCAGGTGGCCATAAAGCTAGAGGCACGGGAAAGGCTGCAGGGCTGCCGCAGGGCCGCTTAGGAAGCGCGTGGCAGCGCAATCCTCGGGGCTGCTGCCCAGCACGCCTCTGGCTGGCCGTGGGGAGCCTGCTGTGGCTGCTGGGCTCGGGCACTGGGCAGTTGCTGCAGCCACTGCCTTTGGTGGCAGGGATGGCCAAGCCTGTGCCATCTGCTGGCCCCTGGCCTCCTCGCCTGGTGGGCACTGTGTCCCTCTGTGGCAGGGGGGTGGCAGGGGGCTGGCAGGGGGCTGGCAGGGGGCGCAGCGGCAGCTCAGGGCCGGGAGACGCAACTGAAAGCGGCCGCGGAGCTGCTGAGTGCGTGACGTGGGGGCGGGGAGGAGGTTACAGGAACCAGCGGTGAATCGGCAGCTTCTTACTCAAGGCATTCTTGGAACTGCTCTGGGGTTGAGTTAGGAAACCTGCTTCTATTTTAAGGACTAGGTGGTTTTTTGGCTACGGGTTCTTTGTTGTAGTCCTTGTGTGACTTGCGGTAGGGATAGGGCACCTGGCAGGGACCTGCCGGGGGCCTTGCTGAGCGCTGGTGCGCTCCAGGGGCCAGCAAATGCTGCCTGGATCTGTCTGTGGGCTGTGGAGCTGGCCCTTGGCACCCCCAGCTGCTGTTTGCTGCCACGCTCAGCTCTGTGCTTGACAAACCGTCCTGGGCTGTCTCACGCTTGCGCTGCCTCTGTGCTGGTGAAGCTGTGTGTGAGCTGCAGGGGTGGGTGGACCTGGGAGGCTTCATCCTGGCAAGAACCGAATTCATCTTCTGGTTGCTCCTCAGGAAGTGAGTGGGCGTAATAATTTGCACTTCTCTTACTAGTGTTTAGTTCATGTGAATTCACCTGGCGGAGCGGGGAGATGCCTCCTCACACCACTGTCTTGTGAGGTCTCAGGAAAGGAGTTACTCACTGCAACTGCTCTGCTTCGCTCCGAGCTGACAGCTGCAGTGCCGGCCTGTCTGCCTGCTGCTGCTTTTCCTTTCCCTGCTGCAGAGAACACACAAATTGTTTGCCTTATTTCAGTGTTACTGAGATGTCGTGGTGCAAAACGACCTCGGACGTAATGATGGTGACTCATTCTGAATTATTTTTGGGCCCCCCTTGCAGTGCATTTATGTTCTTAAGAACGGGTCCCTGGGGTGGCACTGCGGGTGCCGCAGCCCCTGCAAAGGGCACGCAAGGCTGGGCAGCGCGAGCTCTGCAGGTGTCCCCCAGGGTCTGCACCGAGCTCTGCAAGAGCTCTGCACACTTCACTGGCCAGAAGGAAGCGTGTTTTTGACAACTTGCTTTGTGTCGTGGTCATTTATGGTTACTGTAAATCCAACATGTTTAATTCATTTCTTCTAAGTGAAGCAATTGTTTGAGGCTACCCCAGTCATTTCCTTTGTCTGCCACACTTCCTTTCTTCTCCTGTTTTTCCTGCAGGCCTCTGGCTGTACCTGGCGGGAAGCAACCTTCCCTGCCTAACGCTGATTGGCTCTCCGAATTTTGGGTATCGATCCGTGCATCGCGATTTGGAAGCCCAGGTCGCGATAGTGACAGAAAATAAAGCTTTGCAGCAGCAGCTCCATCAGGTAAGTGGCTGCTCAGGGGAGATGATGTGCATGCCGTGCTTCTTGGTCACGGAGGGAATGCTGATGACGCAGTCGCAATAAAAACCTACAGCCACAATCATTCAAACCCTTCTCGAGCATAGGAAGTCTCAAGGAGCTGTCAGTTAAGTGACTATTGATGAGATGCCTGCTACAAGTGCCTGTTTCTGGGAAATGGAGGCCATAAATGGGCAAGAACATGTGTCCCCAGTGAACTCGAGTATCAGCGCTCAGGCGCTGGATGCTGAGACACGGCGTTCGGAGAGGATCATGCAGCACGTTCTTGGGCCTCATCCCCCGATATTTGGGCATTGCCAAGGCAGCACCGTGCTCTGGGGTGACGAGGTCGGGCCCTCTTAACCACCAATCTCACACCCGTGGAGGACTTTGCTCCTCAGGCGTTCGGGAAATCCTCTGTAGGAACATAAATGCCAAGCAGGTAGCTTTTGGGTGGCTGCCCGCAGGCTACGGAGGTGAACAAGGGCAGGGGATCGTAGTGGAGTTTCTGCAGTAAGAGCATTGCTGGGCTGCTTGTGCTGCCCCTGAAGTTACGTGCTGCAGCTCCCAGTGTTGACACAAGCATTTTTCAGTGGCTTAGTGTTCAGTGTCCCAGGTTTTTCTGTTTTCATTAGGCAGCTTAGTCCGTTAAGCGCTCTTCACTCAGTCTTGACTCTGAATCTGCTGCTGGAGCTGACATTGTCCCACGCAGTTCCTCATGTAGTACTCTGCTACAAAGCATATTGGCTTTTGTTGCCTTTGTGTGTGACTTAAGGATCTGAAAAATGTATTGTAATAAGCTGAGTCTTGGCATAAGAAGGCACGGTTGTCTTCAAGATCAATGGGAATTGCCCTATTGCATCAGGGCTGTTCCACAGAATGAGTCAGAGTATATCTAATCAAAAACAATTCTATTACTGGAAGAGTTGCCTGAATATTTCAATTCATATCTTGCCTCTACTTGTTTCTAATGGAAGGAGAGAATCAATGAAAATATGACAAAGGAATTTTTCTCAACCAGTGCTGCTGCAATGATCTAATTTAAAGGGCTTTAAATGATTCCCGTTTGCTGGAAGCTGATTTTGAGATTAGCTGTCTGTTTACTGTTCTGTGATCGTTGTTTAGAAGACTTAATTTTATGCCAAGGTGATAAAGCCTCTAATGGAGTGTTGTGTTTCTTTCTCTGTGCAAATTGTAACTCTGTTCAGCACCCTAGCTGAAGTGACATTTCAGCTGTATGAACAACCCGAATACCTAGCTTTTCCAGTGTCTGGTTTCCAAGGAATGTTGACATGTAAAAAAGTGTGTTCTGGGCTTTTCTATTTGACATTTCTTTTTTGAGCGTTTAAGCTTTCTGTCTTCTTAATAATAACCTTCTGAATAATAACTGAGCTTTTAATATTGCAGCTGATGTGCACTAGCTGCTTCTGAATACTTAACGTGTTTGTGCCATGAAATCACTTTGGCTATGTAGCGTTCAGTTCCAAACCTCACCAAGGATTTTTAAAATGGGGAAAAACTGAGTGGTTTGGGTATCTCACTGAGTGAACCGAGTATCCTGTTAAAGTCTCCGAATTTCAGTTCATATAACTGGTCTCATTTCCAGTGGTCAGATTACCTCACTGTATCAGATGGCCATGGCAAAGATTCTTCATTGCAGGGTTGATCATAGCATTTTGAGCGTTTTGGGTTTCTAAAATTAAACTGAGTTGGCACACAAATGTCTGCTGTCTGTTACTGGTTCATCTTTCTGGTGCTCCTTTCCAATGCTTAGTTCCTGCTTCCGTGTTCCACTCCTAATTTTAACAGCACAGTTTTCTTTCTGTTGTTTGTGACAGTTTAACTAGTTAAAAAAGAAAAAAAAAAAAAGATTAAGAACAGATTTACAGGAGCTGGTCTGCTCTTGTTTGCCTGCAAATCTAGAAACCTAACTACCATTGATAAGAAAACCACTTCTACCTTTGATCAAGCAGCTGCTTTCACGTGCAACTCGAGCATGTATCATCATCACGATGGTTCATTTCCTTCTTCAGCAGTATTGTGTACACACTGAAGAAGCCTAAGTGTTTCTGGTAATTTAGTTGAAATCATGACTGCATATTCATTTGAAAACACAGAGCTTGAGCTGTGTCTAGAAAGAGCTGCGTAAGCCAGTCTCTTGAGATTATGATAGTTTCCTTTTCTGGCAATTACAGCAAGGGATTTAGGATTCTTCTGAAACTGAAGGTTAGCTCTCTTGAAACTGTAGGGCACAAAAAGGCAAAACGTTCTCTCTTTGCTCTTTGTAGAGTTTAAATTGCTAATTCTCGATGGTCGGTTACTTAGCTCGATGGTAGTCATCAGAAGGAGGAGTAACGTGGCAGGCGGGTTTGAAGGACGGATCCTGTGCTAACTCCTTGGTGGTTTGCTTGCTCTGTGAGTTGTACCGCATGGAATGAGACTCCCGTGTTCAGGCTTGTGGGAGAAATGATGCATCCTTTTGGCAGGATCAGTGGCCAGTTTTACCTGAGAACTGCCTTTTCTTAAAGGTCATTATATTAGAAAAAATTGAACACTTAGAATTTACTGGGATGGTGTTTCTTTCCCTGTACAGGAGCAGGAGCAGCTTTACCTCTGCTCAGGCGTAGTCTCATCATCAACATTTGAGCAGCCAAATCGGTATGTGAAGCTGTGGGTGAAGCTAGTAACACCTCTGATCAAGAATTTCTTTTGAAAGAAGAAAAGTTGCTGCTTTGGGTGAGTTTTCTGCCATTTTCACGGGGAATTTAAATGATACTGACTGTGGTTTATTACTGTGGTAGACTTTTTCATGTGGAAGAAATGGATGACGGAAATACACAGATGTGGGAAAAAAAAAATCAGGTGTCTCTCTTCTCCTGAGTTACTCATCACTTTGACTAGAATCACCTACCAACATTTCTGGAAGCTTTGTGCTACTGTATTTTAGAACCAGTCACTCAGATATTTAACGGGATGGAGGGTAAAGTTTAATGGGTGATCAAACAAGTAGCTGTGAAGAGAGAGAGCTCTGAGAAGGAAAGGAGTCTAGATGGTTGCAAGCCGTTGTTCCATTTGGCTTGCTTCAGTGCCCTGGCTCCCAACCAGCCCTTTATCAGAAACCACCAATTGACTGGTATCTGTCATAAGAAACTCTACGGGTTGTAAGAGTAGTCTCCACGTGACAGCAGTTCCAGCACTATTTTTATTGATACTTTGCTAAAGTAGTATTGGCACAATCAAACTCAGAGTTACACAACTTTGTTGTTATTTTTGGCAAGTAAAAGCATCTGCTTTTTTCCATAGTCACTCAGTTTTAGATCTGCAAGAGCAGAGCAACAGCAGCAAGGATCCACTTGGCAGCTTTTTCTTTTGTCTTTAGGTTAAAGGTCCAGACATAGGTGGGACCTCGCATCCGTGTCTTATAGACAGGACATTCGTAGACGTTCTTGGTGTCCATGCGGTCCACAGGGATGGCTCTGATGAAGATGACTGGCATCATGGGCGTCAACTCCTTCAGCCGAGCATCTGCGATAGCCCCAGACTGGATGTCCCATCGAGCGCCTGCAATATTACAAAATTGTTGTGGTACCAGCTACCCAAAGGCCTCTTCACTTAGAGGTGGCTGTTTTTGTAACTGTTAATGGGTGGGAAGGAATTTTTCTAGCAGCACAGTTCAGGGATAAAGCGTGCAGGTTGGGGAGCTGTGGCTTAGTAGTCGTTAGGGCTAACGTTATCGCCTCGCTGTGACTCATGAATGCATTTTGCCTTGCTGGGTGTGGGATGTCTAAATAAGTTGTGCCCCTGCTCATCCCTTCAGCACAGGTTTGCGTGGAAGGTGCATAGCTGAAGGCTTGGCCATGGGGGGGAACTACAACAAGCTGTCCGGTGTGCTCCGTGCCCTTGTTTAAGTCGGCCCTTTTGGTGCTCAGCTAATGCTACCATCTCATTCCCTCTCATTTTTTTTTATCAGTAATTACTTTAGGTTCTGAGTTTCCTGGTTTGTCTTATTCACACATTAAATAGCAGGGTCATATGTTTGTTCACTAGAAACATGTAGCTTCAAACAACCCAGTCCTCAGGTTCACAAAATGCAGTCTGCATTTCCAGAAAATAAATCTGGTTTGTGAAACTCCGCTCGTAAACTGGATGGGTGCTGCCCTCAGCTGGCGTGTCTGACACTAGCACGGATCAAGGCTCTGCTGCTTGGAGCCTTTGCAAAAGCTGTACAAATCAAAATTGAGTAAGCTGTAGAGTATTAACACCTGCTCTGTTTGCAGTAATTTTTTAGGCTGACCTGGGATTTCTCAGTGCCTGAAACATCTCACAAAGGATGCAGTCTTATACCTTCCATGAATAATCCATGTACATAGGAGCCTTCTCTGGGTGGAGCTGTCATATCCTCACGGTTTTTCTTGGTCACTTCCACTGAAAGGCACATCTTGTCCAGTGGCCATTCATTTTTTCTGGCCATGGACTGCATGATAGCAGTGAGGAAAGACTGGGGATTGAAGAATCCTGCCAGCCACACTGTCGCAGGCAGCACAAAGTCCGTTGTCCAGACTTCTAGTTCCTGGAAAATAAAACAGCAAAGTGCTTTAGAGTGAAGCGTGGCCTTTGGACAGTGGAGTGCTGCTTTGCTGTAACAAGGATGTGCCTAATGCACAAGCTTCGGGTAACGGGTGGACGGGGATGGAGTGGTCTTCGATAAGTAAATATCAGATTGCAGTGCAGCAATTAAACTTCAGCTGTTAATTGGGATTGCAGTAGATACTGCTGCTATTTCTTTTTAACAAAGCCACTCTTTAAATACATGGTTTTATTAAATATTTTTTCTTCTGGGACTTAAAGTTACTACTGGGATATTTAATGTTCTTCTAAAGCAGCGATATATGCTAAGGGTGGGCCTGTTCAAACTGCTCTCATTCTTGGGGTTACAGTCCATTTCAGATACTTCAAACTGCTTAAATTAATATTGAAAAATAAAACAGTTAACCACTGTGTACGCTGATGGAAGTGATTCCTGGCCTTCTGTGGTATCTGCTTGCTCCACAAGATCTAACGTTCAGAAGAAATCTGCTCACCCTGATGCGAAGGAGCAGGTCTGCATACCAGGCTCCTAAGCTAAGAAGAGAGGGGTAGGCGTAACGCGTCCACGACTCGGGCACGTTGTCATAGAAGAGAGCATTTGCCAGCTCTTCCATATCTGATGTAATCGTTAGTTCTCCCTTTAAAAAAGAGAAAAGGCTGGGCAGTTTTATCTGGAAAAAGCAAGACTGGTGGAAGTATCTGATTCCAGACCCAGCACAAAGCACAGGGCTGGTACTGCCGGGCTGTACCTCACGGGGTGGGATGTGTAAGGGGGTGAGCAATGGTAGCCAAGGGCTTTGTACAAGACGGGGTGTGAAACAAGCAACGGCCACGTGCAAGTCACGAGAAATTATTCGGGAGGGAGAGGTGCTTTCTAGCCAGCTACCTGAACACTTACCTTTAGTCCCAGATCTAATTCTTTCAGAGAGCGCCTGATTTCGTGGGTCAAGATGTTCATCCTTTCACATTCCTGGAAGGCAACCACCACGTAGGGCGTCTTGTCCTCCGCTTTAGCCATGATCTCCATCATGTTGAATGGCTCTGGCAGCTTCTCAATGATCTCGTCTAGCACTGACTTCACCTGGAAAGAGACCATAAAACTCCTCTTATCTAGGGAAAAAATGCTGCAAGTTAACAGCTAGTTAAGCTAGTAAGATTTTTCTTTTTCTGCCTTTGTCCTTTCCTGTGCTTCCTCCTTAGTAATTCTCTACACTTCTACTAACAACTCTTTAATCTTAAAAAGCAGCAGCTCTTTGTTGAGAGCTAGGAAGATAAGATTTCAAGCTAAGGCATCTGAAATTCAACTGTAAAATCCAAGGAGTCAGAAGGAAGACTTTAAAAAAAATAAAGTCTGTATTTTTAGTAGTTGTCATCATGCACAGAAATTACTAGGCATGCTCAGGCTGTGGAGGATGCTGCGTGTGAGCCACGCTTTGCCTTTGGCATGTCTCTACCTATCCAAGTAACCTCTCTGACCACTGCTGCCTCTTGTAACTGCACCGTGGGCTCATGTTGAGTAAACATGAACTGGTAGCAGCGTTTCTGGGTTTCACAGAGATGCTGGAAGAGAGCAGTGAATGGCCCTGAGGGTGACCGTGGCCACCACTTTGTGAGCCCTGGCTTCAGGCCCCTGGCTGCGGTGGCAGTGCCACAGCTCAGCAGCTGTAGAGGGCTGAGCCGCTTGCTTCACTTCCATTGCCAGTACCAAAGGGAAGGGAGAGCACGGTCACACAAACCCAGTGCAAACACACTCAAATAAAACCTTGGAGGAGCGTCCAGCTCGTGAGCACTGAGCTGGCAGCTCCCCCGGTGCCAGGCTGGCAGCGTGCAGCCTGTGGCTGTGCTGGCCTTGCAGCTCTGCTCTCCCGCGCTGCAGGGAGCGGGGGTGTCCCTGCCCCTCGCATTCCCTGGGGGGTTGTGCGGGGCCTGGCTCTGCCCTCCCCGGGCAGCCCCCTTGTGGCCTCTGCAGCGCCGTGTTCGCTGTGCAGAAGCAGAAGCTGCACTTGCCTTTTCCTCTCGGGAGACACCGGCACCTCCTCCAGCGTCCGACTCTTTGGGCTGCATTTCTAAAACTGTCCGAAAAAGCCTCTCCGAGGTGACGGTCAGGAAGCCGATCTCTGCGTTGGGGTGAAGGCCGTACAAGTAGGGGCTCTCTGGGGGCAGGTTGTCATCGATGTACTCGTGGTAGCCCTGAGCACGAGGCAGTTACTGATGTCACCTTAGCAGGTACTTACGTCTGAGCAGAGTTTCACTTCAGCCTTGAAAGTGCATCATTGCTTTCCTGCTGATGGTGCTTTACAGCTAGTTGGCCTTGCTTATTTAAGATGATTTTCCACTCGTGTCTTAAATAAGTCTTTACCTTACCACACCAGCCGCAAGAATTCTTTTTCCAGTAATTCTGCCTGTTTCCACTGGATTGAAAAGGCACAACTTTTTTCCTACACTCCCTCTTGGTTTGCACGAGGGAACTTTGGTTTTCCACAGCAAATTGTAATGCTAATTACCACAGCCTATCATGAGTGAGATCCGTCTTACCTTGTAATCCAAGCTGGGAGGGATCAAAAAGCCCGGCGCTAAGTACAGTTCCCCGTCCAGCATCTCTACGCTGATGTATTCACTCAGGTAAGTCCGACACAGCCGGCGGTCCCAGTCGTCTGTGATGTGCCCACCGTACATGATTTCACCAAAGAGGTACCGGAGATCATCCCAGGGGACCTACAAGGACGCAGATGCTCCCCGTGAGCTTCCTGCTGCCTCTGGGGCTCCAAGAAGCCCCTTGCAGGAGGTGAGGGCAGCTGCACGCTTCGCTGTGGAGCCACACGAGCTCTGTTTGACCCACAGAGGTAACAGTGCCCCGGGACCTGCAGAAGCAAAGGGGAAGAGGACACGGGGCCGAGGCCATGGATGTGTCCTGTGCTCGCCCACCGATTGCCCCTGTCCCCGTCTGGGCTCCTGCACCCTGCCCTCCGGCTTTGCTCGGGTCAGCAGTGTGTGGCTGAGGGGCAGGGCTGGGCAGGACGCTGCTCGAGGGGGAAGCCCAAGCCTGCTCCTTGCACTCCTATTCTTGGGGCACGCTTTGTGTTTGGGGCAGAAAGACGTGTTAAAAAAACAACACAACGACCCAGCCAGGGGCTGAGCCAGCGTGTGCTCTGCTCCCAGCCCGTGCTCAATGCCTGTGCGCCACGGCCCTGCTGCACAGCTCCCACACGAGCAGGCGTTTGTGCAGCAAACCAGGGCTTTGCCCCTTCCCCTCCTCTTCCCCTCCCCTGAGGAATGGTTGTTTGTAAGGCCCTTACCTTTGGGTTCGCCTCCAGGTAGTTGTACAGGACGTTAATGGATATGGTCAGGTCACCGTTATTGAAGGGGTAAGACCTGTTCCAGCCCTGAGCACCAAACTTGCGCCGCTCTGCCACCACGGCGTGGAAGTAGCAGAGTGCAAACAGGATGCATTTGAACTCAATCTCTTTGCTGCACATCTCTAATGTGTCCTGCAGTGGAAGAAAAGAGAGTGGGCTTGCAAGTGAAAAAGTGAATATCACCGTCAGCCCTCTGGCTGTTGAAGAAAATTTACAGGAGCTGGCAAAGTAGAACTGAAGACAGGGTATTTAAAAAGAAAAAAAAACACACACACACATAAACTTATCTTTTAAAGCCTTGCTGGGTGGTTAATTATTGCACTTGATTGTTTACTAAAAAAATGAGCAATCTATACACACAGACACGCTCGGGCTCGCACCCCTGGCATGCTTGGCTGGGGCAGCGCGGTGCCGCCCGGCTCCGGGGTGAGCCAGCAGCCTCCCAGCGCCTGCCCTGCCCCGGCAGCCCCGGGGGCTCCGGCTCTCCCCGACGCCCCTGTGAAGGTGCCTGGGTCTGGCTCCTGGCGCAGCACCGCGGGGGCTCGGTGGGGACCAGGGGAGCCGGCAGCACTGGGGGAGGAAGCACGGGGGGAGCAGGGTGCGGGTACCTGGGAGAAGAGGTCGAGGGCTTTGTGCAGGTTGGCGTACATGCCGGTGGGCGGCTCGTTGGTGATTTTGATGGCGTTCTCCAGCAGGCCCTGCGGGATGATGTGCGCCTCGGGGCTGGGGGCCGGCTCGGCACTCATGAAGACGCGGTAGTCGGCGTGGCTGCCCATGCCGTGCTGCTCCACCCGCTTCTCCAGCGTGCCCAGCCAGCGTGCCACCAGGTGGATGTTCTGCAACACAGAGCCCTGCTGTACGGCGTGCTCTGAAATCCAACCCCGGGAATCGCTGCCGTGCCCTCCGCAGGGAGCAGCTGCAGCGCGATGCGGTGCCGCTCGGGCTGGGGATGCCACAGCAACCCGGGCAGCACCGCTGGGGTGGTGTGGGGAGCGCTGAGAACCCAGCGTGCGGGGCTCCCTGTGCCAGGCCGGCAGTGCTGCAGGGCTCTGCATGCTCAGCTGGGCTGCGTTTGGGACCCCAGCTCCCGGGGCATGGCGGTGCCAGGGGGCCGGGCAGCCCCCACCCACCTGCAGGATGACCCAGTGCCCCTGCTCGGCCGCCACCTCCAGCGCGCGTTCTGCCACCACCTCCTGGCCCTGCCCCAGCGAGACGTTGTGGATCCTCCCGTTGTCGATGGTGAAGTTCAGCTTCTTGCCTGGGGAGGGGAGGAGACGGCCACGATGCGTATTTTGTCAGGAAGATGGGGCTGTGCGGCTCCTGCCATGAAACAAACACCAGCCCAGAGCCTTTGTGATCTGGTGCTGGCTGAGGACCACCTTACCCAGGGCTTCCACGTCCTTCAGAGGGTCGACACCAGGGGAGAGAATGAAAAACACGGGGGTGGAGGGGCTGCTCTCCTCGTATGACTTGGAGAACTCAACACTTCTTCCTTCCACAAACTTGCTGCCCATCTTCTCTTCCACAAAGTTCCTACAGAAAGGCAAAGCCCCGTGTGTGAGCCGGGAACAAAGATGCTTGCTGGGGACGCGGCCTCTCGCTGGGCAGCAGCCGAGCTGCACACGCCAGGCGGATTTTGGGCACCTGACGGCGTAGGTCATCCTGTCCGGCCGCATGCAGCGCAGCATGCACAGCTTCTGCAGGGCCGTTTTGTTCTTCCACTCCTTCGGGAACACCTCCTTCTCGGGCACCTCAGACTCGACAAATTTTTTCCATCGCTTTGCTGAGCCCTCGATGTCACTATCCAAGTTCTTGAACTCATCCATTTCTGAGAGGGCCTGGGGGTCCGGCAGACAAAGACCAGACCCTCGCTGGGCGCTGCTCCACCCGGCCCGGGGATCACCGCAGCGCTGGGTGCGTGGTGCCACAGATGGGCCCTGGCAGCTCTGAGACCAGCCTGGTGCTGGGCACGGCTGTATCAGGGTGAGGAGGGGAATGGGCCCCCCCCAGGGTGTGCAGGGTGCCACTGGAAAGGGGATGCTGAACGTGGGGGCATGGCTGGGACATCCCCTCATGGGGCAAGAAGCTGGGCACACGGGGGGGACACGCTGCTACCGATGACAGCCCAAACTGCAGCATAACACAACTTGTCCATAAGCATTGTTTTGCTGTTGAGAGCAATCTTTTGTCCATTTTCCCTTATGCCCTCCCCTAGCATGAGCAGGAAAGTCAGGGCACAGCGAGCACAGAGGGAGGTGCTGCCCCTGGAACCCCTCAGGCAGTGGCTGTGCTCAGCACCCACCCTCAGCACTGCTGCCCCTGCTCCTTCCCGGTCTCATGGGGCCGAGAGGAGCCACCTCTCACCACATGCAGCCAGTGCTGGCTTCTGTGCTCCCTCCCTGGGTGTCACAGCTCAGCCTGAACCCGCTGCCACACCGCGCTTGGGACCGCACCAGCACCGATGGTGAACTCAGGACCCACCTTGATGCCTCCCCAGCCCTGGGACTGCAGGAAATCCACAGGGGACGCAATGCCGGCCTTGAAAGGGAAGCGCAAGAGGAAGTCTAGCTCCAGCGGGCTCACTTCTTTCTTGATGGTCAGGATCTGGTGAGGAGGGAGCACATTGCTGTGGCTGCCGCACAGTTGCCTGCAGCCCTGTGGCACGGCGTGCACCGGGCAAGAAGCTCCTGAGCCCCCAGCGGGAGCACAGCAGTAGGAGAATGTGTCTAAAATAACACAAATTCAGAAAAGATACTAAAAACCAGCAGCCTGATGCATTTGCTCGTATTACCTGGAAGGCAACCTGGGCCAGGAAAATGAGTTTGTCTCTCTCAAAGAGTGCCCGTGCAGTGTACATGAAGACCGAGTAGGTGATCTCGTCGGTCAGGTTGATCACCCTTTGCTTGGCGTCCTCGGCCAGAGCCGTTTGCTGAATGGCTTTCTCAAAGACCACGTTGAAGGCCTAATGGAGAGCCAGGGTGGGCTCAGCACCTGTGCTCCTGGGTGCTTTATTGGAAGCATAAAGCCGGAACACCGAACCTCCTGCATCCCCCAAACGCCCGCCCCATACAGATCAATTACCGCCTCGCTTTATGCTCACCTTTAGGGAGAACTGGTAGATGGGGTTGATTTTGTTGAGGTCGCTCAGGATGAAGTACAGCAGGGATGCTCTTTCTGCCGCTGGCCTGTAGTTCTCTCTAGCAATGTTTATTTCACCTTCTGTGACTTTCGCTTCTTTCACCTGCAGGCCCAGGAGCGCGGTGTTACTGCCGCATCCCGAGGCAGCGCCCGATCCCCTGCTGGTGCCCGCGGGGCCACTGCTCCCGGCGTGGGGGCCGCTCGCCTACTTTCTCCTCGATTTCCATGGCCGTGCGCTTCGTTGTCTCCAGGTTCTCCACCAGCGCGGTGTCCCCCAGGAAGTTCCCTGACGCGGCAGAGAGCCGGGCGAGCAGGGAGTCCTCCAGCTCCTTCAGGTTGATCTTAAACTCGTTCTGGCTTTTTGTGAGATTTGCCTGCAACACCAACGCCCAGGGAAGCTGGGACTCTTTCAAGAGCCTGCGGTGACCCCCCCGGCATTGCTGGCCAGGATCTGCACCGGGAGCTCCCTAACAAAGAGCGTGCAGTGGAGTGCAGATCACTAGCAGCTTTGCTGGCTTTATCTTCTTTTGCATTAATTATAAATTCTCTGTTCACAAGCACAATCTGGACAAGGGGACGCGCTGGCTGGCCGAGCGATGGGTCCCTGAGAGAACAACCCCAGCTCACGAGGTCCCCGAAGCGCGGCCGCAGGGCGCAGCAGCGAGCGCACTGCAGGCGGCAGGCGCGGGGAGAACAAAACCCACAAACAATAAATAAACAGACCAATAGGTCGATAAATAAGCAAAAGCAACCACAAAAATGAACGAGCCAACCCCCAGAACACACAAAGGACTCGGTCAGCAGACAGAAGCCGTCTCCCCGCCGCCGCAGCCCCCGCACCTTCAGGTCCTCCAGGTCCGGGCGCTCCTTGGCCACCACGGCGGCCAGCAGCTGGTCCTCCAGCCCCTCGCGGGTCACCAAGAAGTTGATCAGGGTGCACTGCGCCTGCATCTCGGGCTTGTAGTGGGGGTTGAAGTACTTGGTGTGAAGGATCAGGCGGAAGTGTGGGTGATATTCCACTTCTTTATCGCCTATCTTAATGTATCTGTGCAGGCAGTTAGATTGATCTCTGTATTTTGGCAGCGACTCCTCACAGAGAGGAGCCCTCCACCCGCGTGCTGTTTCCAGCCCCTCGAGATGTTTTTCTCTGCTCGGGAAGTGGCACAGCAAGGGCAGAAGAGCCAAAACAGCCTGGGCAGGGAAAAGGACTGAGGAGCAGAGGGAATCTGAGGCTGCTTCTGGGCTCCTGATGTTGTGGGTGCTGCACCATGAGCCCAGGGAGGGCCACCAGGGGTGCAGCTCCCCACGGCTGCAGCCGGTGGGGGCAGAGCTCCTGTGTCAGGGCTGGGAGCACCAACACGGTGCAGGACATGGGGCAAGAGCCCCATCACTGACCACGTGCCTGTGTCTGCCAGGAAAAAACCTCCTGGTTTATCAGGCTTTATCCTGCAGGTGCACTGGGGAACATGGTTTTCTTGAATCACTAAATGAACTCAGCAGACCAGAACAGCCCCAAAGTCCCATTGACTACAAGCGTAAACCATGAGAAAAGTGAGGGATGTGACCAGGGGCTCCCATGTGAAGGGGGCATGGATGTGGCCTCAGCTGCTGTCATGCAAATGGGGCATAAAGGGACATTTTAGGGCAGCAGTGGGTCTCCCAGCAGGTACAACTCCTCGGCCACCAGAGACAAGTGTGCGTGCCAACCTGCCCTTCTTGATGGTGTTCCTGCCCAGCAGGTGGTCCAGCACCGGCTCCACGGTCTCACCGATGTCCTCGATCAGCAGCGTGTGTCCCTCAGAAACCGCCTGCTCGATGGTGTCCAGGTAGCTGCAGCCGGGCAGGGAGGGGGGCTTGTGGTGAGCTTGGGCAAATGCCCCCCAGCCAGACCCTGCAGCGCACCCTGGCCCCCGTTGCTCTCAGATGCCTTGGCTCTGATGGGCGTGCAGAGCCTGTAGGGCACAGGGGGCGGGCAGCCGGCCCCCCCGACCCACCTCCTCTGGCCCAGCCGGATGGCTTTCAGCTCTTCCCCGTATTTGTTCTTGATCCACTTGATGCCCTGCAGCTGGGCGTCCACGACCAGCGGCCACCGCTGGGTGTTGCAGAGGATGGTGGCGTTCTCGGTGGACGTGCGGTCGCTGGGCAGCCCCTGGTTGCTCCACGCAGCCACGTCGGCAGCATCGGTGAGGAGGCTGAGGGGGTCCAGCCCCGGGGTGGTGGGGATGGGCACCTGCCATGGGGGGACGTTGGGTGCCCGGCCCCCGAGCAGCGCGGGCCCCTCGGTGCCGGGGCAGGGGGCAGAGCTGCCGGGGGGGCTCTGCAGCCGCTCACCTTCAGCGCCTCGAGGTAGGGGATCCAGTACTTCTCCATCAGCTCGGCCCTGTACTTCTTGGTGAAGTAGCCGACGTAGGACACGAAGGCGGAGATGAGCAGCACGTCCCCGCACAGTGTCTTCTCCTGCTCTCTGAACATCTCCACTGACTCAGCCCAGCGAACATTTTCGGACGCCAGCCCCCCAATGAGCCTGCAGGGACGGAGCAAAAGGTGCAGGGACCCAACCGGGACACAGCGCAGCCCTCGCCAAATGCCCAGTTTGATGAACCCAGCTCTGCTTCCGAATTTGGCAGAGGGGCAGCTCGGGCTGTGCCTCAGGGCCCACAGCTCTGTGACTGCACCATCCTGCCCCACTGCATTGCCGTGAGTTTCCGGCCCAATTCACATGTGGGAATTTTTAATCTGGGGGAAGCGAGGAGCCTGAATCTGGCCTTGACCTTTGTGTCAGAGGGAGCGAGGCAAGGCGGGGAGCAGCAGCAGTGCCAGCTGCTTGCCCACAGCCCCATTTAGCTGGAGCCCTGCTTGCACAGTACCTGTTTGCTAGTGTGATGACTCTGTTAGTTGCATCAGCCTCTTGCTGACATTTGATTTTCTCGGCCGTAGCTTTCTCAAATTGTGCAGTGAGAGTTGCCAAGTTGGCATTCAGGTCCTTCAAAAGACAACACATTTACAGTTAGCTCCCACACATACCAAATGCAACTGCAGCAAGCTTGCCGGCCAGGAGAAAGCTTTGCAGACACTAATGAGCTTGCGGTCCCTGTTGAGAAGACACAGCACCTGGACTCCGGGCTGCCCAAATGGTAAGAATCTTTCTAATTCATTGTTGGCATCTCTCCGCGGCCCGCAGCTGAATGGTTAGCGGCTGATCCGGAGCCACGGTGGATGCCAGCCAAGGCAAACAGCCGCGGGCTGCAGCAGCCAGCCCTGGCCGGGGACTGCCCGGGAGGCAGCGCGCACTTACTGCGATCTTGTTCTTAATGCGACTGAGTTTTTCTTGCGCCTCTGCCAGCTCTGCGTTCGCTTCCTCGAGCGCCTGCCGCTTGGGCTCCACGTCACAGTACACCTCGTAGAAGCGGACGATGTTTAAACACCAGGAGCACAGCCCTGCCGCGGCCGTCGACTTTGACATTATAAACTCTGGGTCAAAGCTGGGGTCTGACTGGTAGGGCCTGGAGAGGGAGAACAAACCGTGCTGAGCCTCCCTGCCGAGGCCAGCGGTGGCTCCTGTCCCGCTCTGCTTTGTGCAGCTTACGGGCGCAGTTTTGGAGGGCAGAGCCCACGTCTGGGTTTGGTGCTCGGAGCTGAGCTGCCTGCCCCCAGCCCCCCGCCGGTCCTTCCCGGGTGGCACTCACTGAAACGCCTTGAGGCACGCCTCCGGGATGTGCTCCTTGTCAAACTTCTTCAAGGCATCAAGGAAGGTGTCCACTTTTCCCATCATGACCTTTGCCGCCTTCCAGCTCTTATCCTTGGGTATCTTGCCGTTGGGCGCTGTCAGGATCATCACGGCTGCCGTGACATTCACCACTGCTTGTGGTGGGGACCCGAAGGACTTCAGCTCTGTCAGATTGTTCTGGGGAGGGACCAGGGGCTGCTGAGCATCACCTGGCACTGGGCAGGGCTGGGGCCCCAGAGCCGTGCTGCCACCCCCGGGGAGACGCACCCCACGGGGGGCTCTCACACCTTGTTGAGAGTGTTGAGCGCCTCCTGGGCGGCGATGAGCGCGGGTTCTGCCTTCGCCAGGTCGGTCTCGCAGGCTCGCTGCTTTTCAGCCACGTTCTGGGGAGGCGAGGGGATGGGACAGGGTGAGCAGCCGTGCCCGGTGCTGGCTACGGCCACAGCACCACGGTGCTGACAGAGCTCGTGCTGCCCCAGCCTCGTACCGTGTTGATGGCCTGGACCTTCAGCTCCTCCTCATCAGCGATGGCTTTCTCCTTGCTGACCTTCTCTGTTTCAACGCCCACCACGTGGATCAGTTTATCTGCGTCCTCATTCTTCTGCTTCAGTTCTGCCTCCTGGATCGCCAGTGTGGCTTTCAGGTCATCCACCTGGATGGGGGAGGATGGGAGGGGGTGGGATGCCTACCAAGCCCTGCCGGCCTCGCAGCAGCAGCTTGGCATGGCTCGGATCCCCGGCCACTGTGACCACCCTGTGTGGGGCAAGCTCTGAGAGCCCGGCTCTGGCTGCCCAGCTCGCTCCCCCCATCCCACCCCAGGAGGGGGGCAGGCACCTGGGACGCCGTGCTCTGCAGCTTCGTCAAGCCGTTCTCCAGCCGCTCGATCTTGGCAATGAGCTCACTCCTCTTTTTAGAGAGCAGGTTTTGGTAGAGCTTTATCTGCTCCAGGAAGGTCTTTGGCGTGGTGTAATTGTAGCGCCTCTCTGTGGCCAGGTAGATCTGGGACATCTCCTTGACGCTTGTGTGGACGTAGGACATGAACTGGCTGATGGACACCTTGACCTCGGGCTGCATCAGAACAACACAGTGAGCCGCCCTGTGGCACTGCTGCAGCACACACACGAGGGGTAAAAATGAGTGTTCATGCAATGTTAGCAACACATTTAGTGGCAGAAGCCAGCAGTCAGGGTGCTGCTTCATGAGAGCAGCACAGCGCACGGCTGAAAAATGCAGGTGGTCACAACACGAACATTCGTTCTCAAGCCTTGCTTTGGTTTTCCCCAGACTCCCACCACCCAGGTTAGCCTGTGCTGCACTGCGGGAAAGCTGGTCCTGGCTGTCATTTGTGGTGTCTTTTTAAGGACAAGAGTTTCATCCCACGTGCACTGCGTGAGCCTGCAGCCTCCAACACCAGCACCAGCTGGGAGCTCGTCCCCGCTCCCATCCCTGGGGTCCCATGAGCAGGGAGCAGGGAGCAGAATGCAGCTGCTGCTCCCCCCGCAGCACACTGTGCCTTGACCTGGGGACCCTGCGGCGCTCACCTCGATGTCCCCCGTTTCCTCCAGGAACCTGCTGCTGACGGACACCAGGGCATCCTCGGGCCACTCGTGGAACCAGTCGATGGCTGTGCAGTTGACCACGGCAGGGAACCTCCTCGCCCGCACCCGCAGCGTGGAGCCCACGGGGGAGAAGCACAGGATCACCTGGGCAGGCGGTGCTGCTGAGTGGGGCGGCTGCTGGCACAGTGCTGCCTGCTCCCCACTGCTGCACGCGGCGCTGGTGAACGCTGAGGCTTTGCCTCCCACCCATTAAAGTCCTTCCCTGCTCCCAGGGCCGCTGTGCAGCTGCGTGCCCTGCTCTGCTCAGCAGGGGCTGGGCCAGCGCTGGTGCTGGTGCCGGCCTCCCTGTGAGTGCCGCTCGCACCCCTGTGCCTGAGAGGTAAGGACGTGGGCGTCAGCAGCTGCGCCCCTGGGGCCGCGGGGCTTGCAGTTGGCTGAGGATGCTTTGAAAATGTCTTTCACTCAGACTCATTACAGCATAATGAAACCGCAGTATTCTGTGTCATGTTTGCAAACAGATTTTGGATTAAGCACGTCAGAGCACTTGCAAAACAGCCTTTGTGGGGGCACACCTACCTTTAACTGACGCCTGACTTTTTCTATAAATAATTTCCAGCAGTTTTCCCTTGAGTCTTGCAATCCAAGAAACTTCACTTGCGGCCTCATGGCACTGATAATGTTTTCCAGTTCATCATCCTGAAAAAGCCCCGGCACCTCCCCGGATGCCAAGAAGTCATTGATTAGGACCAAGAACGATTCCTCGGCAACTTGGGAGTCCGTCATCAGGAACACGGTGGGGATGTTCTTCACGGCTGCCTTGATGTACTGGGAGGCGAGGTCCAGCTGGGCAGGGGAGAGGAGCCGTCAGACCCGCAGCCATTCCGGAGCAGAACCAGGCACGGTGCCCGGTGTGGTGCAGGGGCAGCACCACGCCAGGTGCCCTGCGACCAGCCTGGCACCCCTCGGAGATGCAGGGGCTGTGTTCGGGAAGGTGCAGGGTGCCCGATGCTGTGTGCTCAGATGGAGCTGCCCACGGTGCACCCGCCCTATGGATGGGGAATGCTGTGGGGAGCAGGACCCGAGGGTGTTCAGCAGACACCTTTGTGCAGTGCAGACATGCACAGGGCAGAGCAGGGTGCCCGCGTGTGCCCACCTCAGACACAGGGCTCACTGCAGGGCGTTTGCAACCTCTGTCCCCGCCAGCGGGCTGCACCACCCAAGGAGGTGTGGGAGGAAAGCCACACTCACCTTAAGGTCTGGGATGCCGTATCCCTTCCTCAGCGTCATCTGAAACACATCTAGAGAGCTAATGTAAGCTGCTAGCCGCGAAAGGCTTTGCTTCCCGCTGCCTCCTACTCCCACCAGCAGCGCATTCCCTCGGGGAGACTCTAAGATCCGACTAATTCTGCAAATATGAGACACTGCGTCTTCAAAGAGCACCTAAAGAAAACACGGGAGAAGGATTAATATTCTGAATCATAGCACCAAATGCTGTGAACGCCCCTAATCGCACAGAGCTGACTGAGAGCGGTGTCACAGCGGTGCCCACACGCTGCCTCGGCGCAGGCGTCCCGCGGCAGGGCGCTCACCAAATTCATCACGGCGTTGACCTCGTTGTAGTTGTCTAAGGCATCTCCCAGCAGCTTGTTCAGCGACGGCCAGCTTGGCACCGGCAGGTACTTGGGCTCCCCGATGCCCTGGGCGAAGTGGCAGTAGATGTTGGGCTTGGCGAACACCAGCTCCTCGCTGAGGTCCTGGGAGAGGCAGGGGCAGCGCTGGGCACGAGGCTCAGGGACGCTGCCTGCCCCCGCGCAGCGCTCCTGGCACGGCCACGCGCTCCGGCTGAGCTCAGCCTGCCACGCAGCCCTGTTGGGCTGGGGCCCTCCCTTGTTTTCCGGCACAACTTACATCAAAGAATTTTTTACAGGTGTCGGTTAGCATTTTTCCAAAGGTTTTTTGATCCTTTTCGTCAATGAGCTTGTCTCCATAGACCCGCTCGGCTTCGTGGAGCCAGAGCCGCACCAGGTCAATGGGGCTCTTCAGGCATTCGGGGGTGGAGAACAGCAAGCCCTGGCAAACACACAAGTCCTCAAGGTTTATTTTGCTGCTACTCAGAGCTGAGTTAAGAAGTTGGCTTTGGGAAAAGGTCGGGGTACTTACAAGGACACACAGTAAAGGAAAGCGTGGACTAAGTGTGTTTTAAAGGGAACAGCCCCACCGGTACCTGGAATATGTTGGAGAGGTCCCGAAGGTTGAAGAGGTAGTGGAACTTGATGGCCGTGGGCAGGAAGGTGGAGGTGACCCGCTGGTGCAGGGCTGTGGGCAGGACATGGGGTGAGCGGGCGGGCAGCACCCCAGGACCATCGGGTGGCCGCACCTCGCTCCGTGCTACCCCCACCCCGTGATCCCCGAGACTTCAGCAGCACAACTCCTAGGACCCAGTGCTGCATTTGGAACGTAAACTGGAGAGAGGGGGGAGGCCAGGCTTTCACTGCAGGTGCTGCCCACGCCCTGCTGCTGGGACCCTGGCACAGGACACACGACGCAGGGGCTGCCTCGCGCTGCCCTCCCCACCCAAGGAGGCAGGGGCTCACCCAGTGCTGCCGCCACCAGCTGGGCCTGCAGCCTCTGCACTGCCACCGGCACCTTCTGCAGGGCCAGGTGCTGCGTGAGGATGGCACTGTAAATGGTCAGCAGTGCTTCATGGCTGGGGAAGCTCACGGCGAAGACGCAGAAGTGTCGCTGCAGCAGAAAGCAGAGACTCAGGTGGGAGCATTGCCCTGCAGGGGCCGACGGAGCCAGGCAGCACCGCGGGGCTCTCCAACCCCGCCTGGGCTCCGGCCCCGGGCTGGGACCCCAGCACTGCGAGCCCTGCGTACCTGCAGCCTGGAGTCGATGGTAAAGGACCCCGCGGTGGGGTTCATGCAGGCCACGTACTGGCAGTTGTGGATGTCCTTCAGGGTCAGTTTGTTCCTGTCGTACCTGTGCCAGGGCCGTCACGGTGATGTTTCCCCTGTGGCACATTCCTCCAGCCCCACCAGCCCCTCTGTGCTCTGCTAGGGGTGCCCGCTTCCCCGGTGCTCGGTGAAGCCTGGCAGCGCTCTTGGCAGTGCTCTGTGCCAAGACCTCCCCATGCCCCCAAGGCCAGCCCTGGCCCCACGCACACCCTGCAGCAGTTGGCACTTGTCACCCCCTCCTCGCTTCCCAGCAAACTCTACGTGCCACACGGGGGGTCCCAGCCAGGGGTTATTTGCTTTGGATGGGTCTGCGGGGTTTGGGATAGCTGCCAGTTTTCCTAATTCCTCTGCCAAAGCCTTCCCAGCAGCTGCTGAGCAGGGGCTGCTGGGCTCTGCTGGCTGTGTGACGCCAGAGGCAGCGTGAGCAGGGACACGGCTGCAGATCCTTCACCAGGACGGGAGGGATCGGCCTGATGGCTGTGCCACAGCACACGCCTCTGGGCTGAGCATCTCCAAGCTGCAGTGGCCGTGCCACCAGCCGGCCACCTACCAGTGCCCGTGGTCCATGTGCTGCCGGATGAGCGTGTGCGGTGCCACGGTGCCGTACTTGTCTACCTCGGGCATGTTCATGTCGTCGATGAAGTAAATGAGCCTCTTGGTCCCCGGTGGGCCATAGTTCCTCCCCGATTTTTTCTCCAGGGGCTTCTCCAGGATGGCTGCAGAGGGAGGAGAGGGTTTGTGATGGGGCAGTGCTGCAGGGTGCCCCCAGCACAGGGCTGGCTGCGGCCAGCTCTTACCCTGCAGCATGGCCGAGGTGGTGTAGAAGTTAAAGGGCACGGACTGCACGAGGTACTCGTCCGTGCTGAGTGCCTCCAGCTTGTCCCACATTAGCACCGATTTCCCTGTCCCTGCGTTCCCCACCAGCATCACCGGCCACTGCTTCTCCATCAGCATGTCCATGAAGTACCGAATGCGAATGGTCTCTGTCGTGTGCACCATGGAGGCCTGGGAAAAAGAAGCTCTTGGTCCTGCAGAGCTCACCCCTCTCTGCTGAGCTCTGAGCCTGCCTGCAGATCTTCCCTCCGACCCGCTGTCCGGTTCTCCCGGCACTACCAGCTGCTCTAACCAAAGATCCGTCCTGCCGTACTAATCTGGTCCCTCTCTACAGCAAAAGGTCTCAGGTGCTTGGTTATTGTAAAAACTTTCTGACCCAGAATAGGAGCTGTCGGAAAAACATGCCATCAAAACAAAACAACACAACACAGCTGAAACCTGCCCACGTCCCTGCCCAGTTCGGCCGTAACATTTCCCTTTTCCCTGACATCTTTGATGCAACCATCCCTCCCTCATCACAGCATTTCAAAAGATATATGCAAATAATTTTTTAAAGTGCATTTTGCATTCAGGTAATATTTATAATTATTTCATGAAAATCTACAAAGCCACATGTTAGAGTGAAATTGAAGAAGCAGCGTTACAACTTGCAGCTCTACTGAGGTTTCCATGGAATAAAGCAAAGCGCAGCGAGCCCCGGGGTGTGCCTGATGCCGTCCTGCACAGCGCGCCGCGGCAGGGGCAGCCCAGGTACCTGCGCTGCTGCAGATGCGTGCTCTGGCCCACGGTTGCTTGGGGGAAACACCACGGGGTAATAAACAAATCAAGGATGCAAATGCAGACAGTTTGTGGGAATTACCTGCAGAGGGACTTCAGGATCGAGTCTGAACGTTGGCACTTTTTCAGTCCACGGCATGAATTTCTTTGTTTCCGAATCAATGTAATAGTCAAAAATTGTCCCCTGAGAAGGAAACTTGATGGTTTTGAACTCGTTCACCCACCACTTGCTGAACTCCACACGGTAATCCACGAGCTGGAAGGAACCAAACAGAGAAAAGCTCTCAAGGTGGCCACCGCAGCTTCTTCCTTCCCACAGGGACGTGGCCGCGGGAGGAAGCAGGCGCGAGGCTCTCGCCGGTGGGCGCAGCGGGGCCGTACCTGGTCCTGGAACATGGCCCCGCCGAAGGCCCAGGTGCAGGCGAAAACAAAGTAGAGCTCGTACAGCTCCCGGGGAGAGTCCGGCGGGGTGTTCTGTGGCGTCAGGAGGCACTCCAGCAGGTACAGGATCATCTGTATCACCGTGATCTCGGGGATGGGGGTGATCTTCTTGAACCCAAACTTGAGCTTTTCGAGACACACGGGCAGGTACTTGTCGAACAGGATCGTCAGATTGGCCTTCTCGGACTGCACGGTCCTCTTCTCGATCCAGCTGGTCACAACGCTGTGAAAGGGATCGGCAAGGCTGCAGGCGAGCGCAGGGACTGTGCCCACCCGTCCCATCCCTGTCCCTGTCCCATCCCTGCCCTTGCCCCCATCCCATCCCCGTGCTCACGGGTTCCAGCCCAGGTCCGCGGGGTTGATGTAGAGGATTCCTGCCCGGGACACTGTGGCCGGCGTGGCGGTCCGCAGGTGGCTGATCTCAAAGAGCAGCCGCATGGTGGGGTTGAGGGGGATGCGCTCATTGCTGGCCAAGGTGAGAACCTGAGGGAAGTGGCCCATCATGAGGGGGGGCAGCTCCAATTTTGGGGAGCAGGCATGAATGCAAGCTGACTTCACAAGCAAAGCTCCCCAGGTGCGATGGCACCAACCTTATTGTCATCCATGACCGTGTTCAGGGACTCAATCCACATGGGGTCGATGTCTCCATCGAGGATGATCCACTTGGGCCCCTTATGCGTGATGTTGGCCAGGTCACGCATCGTTGAAGAGAAGAGGCCTGCCCGCAAAGAGACGCGTGGGTCATTGCAGTGTGCTCACTGGGGGGGACGTGCTGCACTGGTGCCTCCCCTGCGCACGCCACCCTCCCTCCTCTCCCCATCGCTCCAGCAAAGAGCCCCAAGGAGAGGCCTTCCCACTGCTGTCACCGCTCACAGAGGTGTTCTCAGAGATGCATCCCAGAGGGTGTTTGCTTGTGCACCCACCGCTCACTTGCTGGCCGTATGTGCCAGGCGCCGCCTTGGGACTGCCCGTGCCAGCCTTGGTGTCTCACCGTCCTTCCACTCGCGTGTAGCTGGATGAATAATCCCAAACAGCTCATCGCAGGTCACAGCTTTTGGGTCGAGGTCCACAGTGACTGGCTTCTGCTTCATGTTGCGGTAAGTCTTGTTGAGCGACCTCAGCACCTGCGGGAGAGGGGACTTGTGCAGCGGCGATGGCTGCTCCTGCAAGGACGTCTGCAACCCTGGACCTCCTTCTCCTCGCTGCCGTCTGCTGCAGCGTGCCCAGGCCTGGGCAGCCACAGTTGGGGCTGCTGCAGACCTCAGGGCTGCGCGTGGCCGCTACCTGGGACTTGCCGCAGCCGGCGTTGCCGATGACGAAGACGGAGTGCCTCACTTGCAGCAGCTCCTCCAGCTGCACCACCTTCAGCACGAAGCTCTCCTCCGCCTGCAGCTTCAGCTCCAGCACAGACTGCTTAATGATCTGGGGGGGGGAGCAGGCGCTGACCACGCGGAGCTGGATCAGCCCCAGCAAGACCCCAGGGAGCTGCCAGCGCCCGGCGGTGCCAGGGCCGGGCTCATGCCCCAGCCCCGCGCACGCCTCCACCTCTCCCACCCTCCCGGCTATGCCTGCACCCAAACCTTCTCAAAGTTCAGATCTCTCTTCCTGGGGACGTCCAGAGCAGGGAACAGGTCTCCAATCAGCCCCATGAACACGGGCAGGTCATCCGTTACGATCTTGGGGATGTTGAAGTCTCGCAAAGCTCTCATCAGAACCTGGTCCTCAGCGCGGCCGGGGTCCCCCCTCTTCAAGGAGCCCGCTACCACCAGCACGGACTTGATAGCCCGCAGGCCCCAGTCGTAGTGGTCCTGCCGGGCGGGTGGCGAAATGTGAGGATTTCATTTTCATTTCACCCCACGCCCAGGTCATCTACACAGTGCCTGTCCGGCTGCCCTGAAGTGAGCTTGTTTGCACGGCCAGCCCCAGTCAGCCGAGGAACAAATGGCAGTCTGTCACACATCCAGCTTGTAAATCACTTCTGGTGGGATGCAGAACATCTGGATGCTCGTGCCTCAACGGGCTACGCTCTATTCTATTTTTGAACCTCTTGATTTCTTCCATAAGGCAGAAATATGCCATATGACACACTAGCGTGGAGTGGAACTTGTCCAGCCATAGACATGAACTTCACAGAGCACAAGCCAGCACATCACTGCCAGCTGAGAAACTTTTAAACTGTCTCTCAGGGTTGAAATTCGGATTAACTCTTTCACTTAAAGAACCATGGATATGGTTAAATTACCTGTTTAGACAGCAGCTCTTTGCAGAGTGTGTACAAAGTAATGAACTTTCTTGCTAGAAGCTTGGCATCCATAAAACCTTCTGCAACCAGCATGATTTCGCAGATAAGCTCAAAGTCTGGGACAACCATGGCACAGGGTCTGGAGGAGAGCAGCACAGGGTCAGCAGAGCTGTGCACGCAGCCACAAGCCCCCGCGCCTCCAAGGGCCTGGCTCTGTCCTCTCTGCACCCTGCTACTTAGCTGACGGTGGCAATGAGCAGCCCCGAGCCTCCCCTGCTTACTGAGCAGCCAAACCACACAGCCTCTGACTGCCCCCAGCCACGGGGAGCCAAGGTCTCACACCAGGGCTCAGGACACACGGGTGTCCTCACTTGCTCTAGTAAAGGCTTTGTCCATGTTATCGATGTGCTACAACACAGGCAAACGCTGTGGAGGTTGCTGGTTAGCGGTGCCTCATCTGCCCGCAGGTACCTGAACAGAGCTTTTAAGTTCTCAGGCAGTTCTGTCCGCCCCGCGTAGCCAGGGTTCATCGTGATGAACAGTCCGACCGACGGGACCAGCGCTATTGTCTCTCCAAGAAAATTGAACGTTTTCTTTTTGGCACGAATCGCATCTTGAACGCATTTCACCTGGGCAGGTGAGCAGACGTGTTAGTGCGGACAGCCCCGCGGGTCCCTGCTGCCAGTGCTCGCTGGGGCTGGCTGCTCGTAACCATGCCCAGCGACCCCGTGTCACCACGCTCCCCACCGCGACACGGCGCAGACAGTGGCTGCAAAGGGTCCCTCTGAAAGCCAGGTTTAATCTGAGGCAAGCTCGGTGCATGGGCTGGGAATTCAGACTAGAGAGTCCGATGGACTCATCCCATACTGGGAGGCACTGCAGTGTGGCTTTGTAAGGAGGGCACCTACCTGCACAGCAATCACCGACAGAACCTCCACCGCGATGCGATTGAATTCATCGAAACAGCCCCAGGCTCCGGTCTGAGCCAGCCCTTTGTAGATATTGCCACAGGACTGGAGATCAAAGCAAAGCAAAGAGGCTTCAGAGACACGGAGCCTCCCCAAGAAGGCTGCAGCCTGGGGATTTGTTACGAAGCTCAATTGTTGGGAGCCGCTCGGCTCTTGTGCTTCGTGCTGCTCCCTCGGGAAATGGCTCGCAGCGTCACAGCTGCCCCCAGCTCCCCCGGGACAGCCCGGCAGCAGCTGCCTGGACCCACATCCCTCGCTGGCAGCTGAGCCGGGGGAGAGGAGACCAAGAGCCCAGCCTGGCTTCAGGCATCAGTGCGGGGCGCTGCAGCTGGAGGCGGGGGCCATGCTGCAGGGGTGCCTCCCGAAAGTCTCCCCTCGTCCTGGAGGACGGCTCTCACCTGCCTGGCACCACTGCCTGCTCCCCGCGGCCCTACCTTGTAGTCCATCTGCTCGGAGCAGTTGAAGACGTAGACCATCGTGCCCACCGCCCGGCCCAGGTCCTTGGTGGTCTCCGTTTTCCCGGTGCCTGCAGGGCCGGCGGGGGCTCCCCCCATGTAGAGGTGCAGGGACTGCGTCAGGGTGATGTAGCACCTGGGGCGAGGCCAGGCGGGCTCAGCGCTGCCGCTGCCCCCTGCGGAGCTGAGCCCACGGGGCGCGGGGAGCCGAGCCCTACCGGTCGGTCAGCGGGGTGATGACCAGCCGCGGGGTGTTCCCCAGGTACTCGTAGGAGTACTGCAGCTGCGCGTCGCAGATGTTGGCGTAGCAGTGCATCTTGCCCTCGTCCCAGCGGTGCCGCAGCTGGGACTGCCAGGTGAACGCCTGCGCGCTCTCCACCTGCGGGGCATCCACCACTTCCTGATGGGGAGCGTGAGCCCACAGCCCGCCCGCCCCGGGGACCCGGGCTCTCTGCACCCCCCAGCGCTGCGGGAAGCAGGAGAGCTGCTCCTTGGCCTGCCTTCAGCACTCCCTTCCCCGAGGCAGTGTCTCAAACTGGGTCCCAGCACAGAACCACAGTGGCTTTGGGTAAGGAATGCCCGCAGTGACTCCACTGGGGCTCAGGGTCACTGCTCAGGGTCCCTGCCTGTGCCTGTGCCACCAGCAGGTCCCAGGCAGCAGCTGCGTGGCCGGGACCCTACCACCCCCAGAGCTTCGTGCTCCTGGCACAGCTCAGACCCAGCCCGGTGTGAGCCCTGCTGTGCTGCCACCCCTGCTCCCAGGCACCCCGAACTCTGCACCTTTTTACCTTCTTTGTGCTTTCTCACACTTTGGATACTTTGAAAGTATCAGAAAATAAAAGAATAAGAAGAAAAACTTTGCTCAGAAGTGCCAAGAAAACAAGCAGTGAAAACACCATCGTGTAACTTCTACCTTCGCGACGATCATTTTGGCCACCACATCCCTGGCGTGCACGTCTATGGTACAGATTGTCATGATCTTCATTCTGTCTCCTGCAGTCAGGTTTCCAATGAGCAGTGAAATCAGTGCATTCAGCTGAGTGATCTGAGGGAGGAAAGAAATGATAAACAGAAAACGGCGTTGTACTTCCCCACCTGTCTGAGACACCTCAGCCTGCTGAGAGCCGGGAGGGGCTGCAGGACAAGGTCCCAGGGATGCAAACCTGCTTTTTGTTATAATCTTTAATTGCATTTTCATAGCCTTCCTCCAGCCTTGCAAAGGCAATGCCAACTTCTGTGGTCCACCAGATCTGGGTGCATGTCAGAGCAACCTGCAATAAATCACAGCGACAAAATGCGGCAATAAGGGGAAACGAGCCCTCCCCACCACGGCCTGGGACAGGCCTTGTCCTCGCTGCCCCGTGCTCCTCCTCTCAGACTTGGGCAGGTAACCAGATTTTCCTGTAAATTACTGCCTGTTCCCACTCTCGGCCAGAATTTTAAAGGAGCCAGGCTGCAGCAGCTCAGCACTGATGTGCAACATCTGGCTTCCCCTGCCCTGCAATCTGCTGCCTGTGCAGAAGCAGATTGTTGCTGTCCCGTTTCGGGGACCCGTGCTGCAGGCAGTAGCAGCCCCGGTTCCTGCATCGCGCCCACCCCTGTGGCGGCTGCCCCGCGCCCCTCAGCTCGGCCCCGGCCCCACGCAGCTCCCCACCTGTGCCGGGTAGTCGAACACCCACTGCTCCCGCGGCTTCTCCTCGTAGGTCACCACGGCCTCGGGGATCAGGTGCCGCAGCGTGGAGCGCATGCTCGCCAGCACGCGGTTCAGCCACACCTCAACCTGGTGCAAGCAGCGAACTCTGAGCGAGCCCTCGGCAGCCCTTTTCTGTCCTGGCTGCGTGCGGCTCCCACCGCCGGCTGCTATCACGGAGCTGCCCGGCCGTGGCTCCTCAGCAGCTGGCACTGCAAGTGGCCTCTTGCTCCAGACGGGGACGGGAACCTCTGTCCTCTGCCCCGGCTGCCCCAAGAAGGGGCACGGGGACATCACAGACAAGGAGTGGTGCAGAGTGGGACCGTCCCCCATGGCCCTGGGGACCAAACACCAGGGGAACCCCCCCTGGCTGAGGGCTGCAAGGCCAGCTTGTTTCCATGTTCTCTTACATTGCTGCAGCTCTGTTCTATACCTGTAACGTGGGTCCTATTTCTGTGTTGTTTGTTTGTTTGTTTGTTTGTTTGTTTTCATGGAAACCTTTATGAAAGCATTTTAAAACTGCTGCCAGTCTGCTACTGCACAACAAGCAGAAGGTTTGTCTCGGTCCTGAGCCTGCACAACTCCACCCCCCAGGCAGAGACCTGCCGGAGACCTCGCTGACCTGGCCAGATAAGTCGCACTCCTGGTCCAGAGGCACGTACTCCTCTTCCTTGCTGAACATCCCCAGGGCAGCCTTCAGGGGCTTCTTGTCAGGGCTCATCTTGAACTTCAGTTTAGCAAGACTGTCAAACAGCTTCGACAGGTGACGGGACACCTACAGACAGAGGCACGACAGCAGAGTCATGAAAAAGGACTCGGCTGTACCTGACCCAGTGCAGAGAGCTATTTTACAGCTTTGGTTCACTCCTGTACTGCTCAGGGTGCTGCAGCCCTGAGAAGCGGCGTACCAGGGATGCTGTTTTGTTTTTTAGAGTATTTTAAAACTGCTGTAAGAAGTCAGCACGTCAGAGGTGCCGGACTTGTCTCCAGGCTTTGCATTCAACCCGTACCTCAACGGGCTCGTTTCCGTTAGACAAAATGTCAAGCAGGTCTGCAGAGGAAACGAAGTAGAATCTAGGGAAGGCCAGGCGCTTTGTCTCGAGGTACTCAGCCAAAGCCTTCTCACAGATGGCCAGTCTAACAGGAAACCAGGAAGAGAAAAAAATACAGTTAAAAATGTACTGTTTTATAATCTCTGCAAAGTTATTGTTATGTTGAAGTTGACGTCACTGACTGCTGGAGAAATTAAACGCCTCTTTGGGCTTAGACTGGTCGGTGGAGGCTTCTCCACGATGCTTCATCAGGGTGACTCAAACCCCACCTTTTCTGCAGTGCTTCTAGCTTGTTGTAGAGCCCAGGTTTGTTGGTAGCTTCAATCACGTTGGGAGTTTTTACCGCATCGGCCATTAATTCCTGTGAGACAAAAAAGGATTCGGTCGTACCTGAACCAGTGACAAGCTCACGGGGGCGCAGGAAGGGCTGGGATCCTCACTTTGAAATCCTGATCGATAGAATCGAACTGCTTGGAGTCCTCTGGCAGCTGGCTGCGGATGTCTTCAGAGCCAATGAAGATGCTCTCCAGGTGACACCACGTCCGCTGCACCTCGAACCAGATGCTGATAACGGAGTCGGTGGTCGACAGCTTCTGCTGCCAGCCCGACACCTCCTGAAGGAAGAAGGCGAGGTACTTGGACGTCATCAGGTTCTGCAGCTGCACTTGGTTGTCCTCCAGCGTCTCGATGAGCGTCTCGTCTGACTTGAGAAGCATGACGCCGGTCCTGGGGTGGGGCTCGTGTTCGAACTGCATCGTGGCCCAGGTGGTGTTCAGGGTGCTCAGCACCTTTAGAGCAAGCGTGAGAATGAGCCGAGCTCCGCGCACCGAGGGCAAACCCTGGCAGGGGCCCCGCGGGAAGGCAGGGCAGCCACACAAAAACCTCCTCCAGAGCACGAGCTGCCGGGGCCATGCTGTGCGTGGGCTTCAGCCCTTGGCAGCAGGAGCACAAGTGCCCCCAGCTGCAGAGCCGCGCTCGAGCACGGGGCTCTCAGCAAACTGGGAACGAACTGAGCCGTGATTGCCGTACCTTTTCCATCCCTGATTCTTTCACAGCTTTGTCCACGATGCCACGAACCTCATCCTCGAACTTGTGCAGGTTCAGCTGCAGCAGATCCGCGAGGGTTGTGTCCTCAGACATGGTGAAGTTCACCTGCAGCAGAACCCAACGGTGCGTTGGGCACCGACACCACCCCGCAGGCTCCCCAGAGCAGCTTCCTAACAAACGTTTAAAGAGCCTGCACAAACATTTGTGCACAGCCACCCCTGATGCAGCCTGCATGCTTCTCCTGGGGGTGCAGAGCTGGGGACCCCCTGGGGCACACCTTGGTCGCCTGCATCAGCTCGTGCCAGTGCCGGTCCCTGATGGCCGGGTTCTGCAGCTCGTTCACGGCGCGCAGGGATGTGATCATGTTCTTCATGCTGCTGTCCAGCCCTGTGAACGCGTCCCAGCTTCTCATCTCCTTATCCAGGCTCCGAATGTCTTTAGAGAACTTCTTGCAGTCAATATCCATCTGCTCAACGTTGATATCCTTCCACTTGGTGGTCTTCCAGTCATCAATGCTGGTGTTAACCTGAGGTTGGGAACACCCCGTTATAGGACACGCACTCAGCAGGAGCAGCCCTGCCTGGGACAAAGAGCCGTGCTACCAGCACCCGCACATCCCCTGTACCAGCAGAAATGCACTGGCTGAAAAACTGCCCTGTGCCCACCCCACCCCTCCAGTGCTCCCCGGAGTGCGAGGCCGTCGGTGGCTGCAGGGTGGCTCAGCCCTGCAATGGGGCCAGCCTGGCACGCACACGGAGCTTGCTTTGCCCTTCCCCGTGCTCCTGCTCCTCCAGCTCGCAGACGGCAGCACGTACCAGGACGATCATGTCCCAGAGCTGCTTCAGCAAGCGCACTTCCCTGTGGCAAGCTTTGAGCTGTTTGTACTCCGGCACTGCCACTTCAAACAGCCCGGCTGACTTGGACAGGGCAGCCAGCTCGCTCTCCATGACGGCGATGGTTTTCTGTTGCTAGTGGAGAGGAAGAAAAGGGCTCAGCCGGAGGCCGCATGTCCTGCCCTGGGGACGTGTGTCCTTCCTGGGGGCAGCACCATCCTGCGGCACTCGCTGCGGTGCAGCGGGGACAGAACCTGCTGCAGGGCTGAGCAGCGTGGCATGGGCAGGCATTGCCCTCCGCAGGGCCCAGCCCCTGCCCCGACATCCTCGTCCTCCCTACCTTGTTCAGAGATTTGTAGGGGTCTGGATCAGTGTACAAAAAGGGAGCTTTTTCCCGGAACTTCTCCCTGAAGGCTTGCTGCTGGACCTGCGGGGGACACAGCGTCTTGGGGGAGCCGGGGCCGTGGGGCTGGTGGCCCAGGGAGAGCACAGGGGTGTTCCTGAGCAGCTGCAGGTTTGCCCCCACCCCTTTCCCAGACCCGTGTGGGCACCTCGAATTGCTGACATTTCCTGCGGATGATGTTGACCTCGTTTGTCTGCAGGGGTGCCACGTTCTGCTTCACGCAGAAGGAGAGCTTCTTGGTGTTGTCCCACTGCTCGGGGAGCTCCTGCAGCGAGCGCCGTGTCACAGCCCGGCCCCGGGGAGCCCCTGCCCAGCCCTGACACCTCGAGCAACTCACCTGGAGCTGCAGGTGGATCTCCTCGGGCATCTCCTCTCCGTAGGTGCTGAGCAGCGCAATCGTCTCCTTCAGGGGCTCGAACATGCCGTCGGTGGTGGCCTGCCTGTCTTTTACCCTCATCAAGTGCCCCATCACCTCCACCAGCCCATCGTAGTCTCCCTCTTCCACAGGCTTAGTCAAGCCAGCAGTGGCTTCTTTGATGAAGCCTTCGAGCTCCTGCAGGCTGTGCAGAAGGCAGGGGAGCTCGGCGGGGCTCGCTCTGCAGCACGCATCCCTGCTAACTCCATCCCTGTGGGGCCAGCCCTGCCCCTGGCCGCAGTGCCCTTGGGTGCTCAGGAGCACCCCGTGCCCTACCTGGTTGTGACGAGGTTGGTGAGGTACTGCTTGAGCACCCGCTCACGTCTCCTGATGGCGCTCAGCAGCACCTGCTTGAAGGGGCGGCAGTCGCTCTGCAGCCACCCCCCAAACACGCAGGTGTTGGCGAACCCCGACACCTCCTCGCACAGCGCCTCATATGAGTCAATCTGGGGATGAGAGATGGTTGCAGCCCACGGCTGGTGGTCCCCGGGCACCCAGAACCTCCATGGGCACTGCGAGCCCCCTGGAGAACCCCCCGGTACCTCCTGCTTGAAGAGCTGCAGGGGCGGGGGCCCGCGGGGAGGGGGCTCCTCTGGCTCCCCAGGGCTGGGGGCACGGCAAGAGGTGAGGAAGCGCTGCAGGAACTCCTCAGGGTCCTCCAGCCACAGCTGGGCGTGCTCCTCAAAGCTGGCACTGTACTCCTCGCCTTCCTTCATGGCGTTGACCACCAGCGACACCACCTCCTCCCGCATCCTGCTGAGCTCCCCATGCTCCTCCAGCTCGGTCTGCAGGGACGGGCAGAGCTCCTGGGGACCGGCCGGGGGACACCGCAGCATCCTTGCTCACCTGCCAGGCACCCACCTTGTAGCTCAGTTTCCCCTCCAGCAGGAGGGGCATGCACTCTGTGGCTCCGTAGATGTCGCTGAGAAGGTTTTCCACCAGCTCCAAGAAGCTGTTGTCATCTAATATCTCCAGGGACGGACGGTACCCCACTCTGCTGTCACACAGATCCATGTGCACCTCGAACAACGGGGCCACGTTGTCCTGAAAGAGGTCAGCACCCTGCGTGGCCGCTGTCCCCGTTCCCATCCCACCCCTGGCCCCAGGATTCCCCCCAGGGAGCCCTGAGGTGGGCGCGTTTACCACCAAACAGAACACCCCAGAAAGGAAAGGCACGCAGGGGTGCATCCCGAGCACATGCAGAGCACGGGCGTGGAGCAGCAGGGCAAACCTGGACGTACATCAGGGACCATGTTGGTGAGCAGCAGCTCTAGGGATCTGTGAGTAAGTCTGTTGAATCCATCCAACACTATTTTGTGTATATATTCTACGTAGTTCTGCCATATCTGCGATGATGTATCGGCCTTAAACAGGTCTGCATTCTCCTGCAAGCCAAGGAAAACCAACCTAATGTTTGCTGATAAATTTCCAGCAAATGTACCAGTTCCCAACACCCTGGAAGTGAGCCCTCTCTCGGGACTGATGACTGCTTTGTCTCGTGAGGCTGCTCTTCAGATCCTTCTCTCCGCTATACAACACCAGAAGCTGTGGCCGAAGGCGTTCCCATGAGGAGGCAGCGAATTTCTGCGTGCAGTATTTCACGGTCTCTCCAGGAGTTTTGACTCAGCAGAGACCAGAGAGTTGCACCCAAATTTGTGCCCAACTCTCAGTTACAAAACGTGGGAAGACGCCGGCGTCAGGGTGCGCAGCGCTCCACGCGGGATGTGCCTCACCTTCACCACGGCCTCGATCCTGTCGCCTGCTGCCCGAATGGCAGCGTAGCGCTTGCTCACATTGTTTGCCCTCCCGTCCAGGTCCAGGAGCGCCGTGTCCTTGTTGTCTTTCCTTTCAAACATGGGGGTGGCTGAGCACTCCTGCAAGGGAAGGAAGACGGTGTGACTTCTCAGAAGCTCACCGGGAAAGCCGTTTGTAAAGCAACCAGCAAAATCCTGCTACCTCCATCAGCTGCCTGACGTTTTCCACGTTTAACTTTGTTCTCTGGATTCGGCTGTCTAAGGCATACAAGATATCTCTCATCTCCTGAATGTATTCCATGACACCTGGGAGGAAAGCGCAGCTGGCGGTGTGGGGATGATGCTGGCACCGCCTGGTCAGCGAGCCTATGGGGGCACTTTACCACAGCGGGGACACGCTGCCTGCCCCCCACCTGCCCTTGCCCGGGGGCTGGGAACCTGCGTTTCAGGTGCAAAGGTGGTGAAAGGCCCTGCTGGGACCCGGTGCGAGGCAGGACAGTGCTGTCCCCTGGGGTGCACGGCTCCCGTCTGCAGGGACCCCCGGATGCACAGGCAGGGTCCTGCCCTGGGGGGCTTTGTACCTTCGTGGTGCCAAAACAGGGTTTGCTCCGCAGTGCTCAGACGCCTGTCGATGTCCTCCAGCTCCTCTGTCACCAGCGGGATCTCCACCAGCAGCACTGTCAGCTTCACCTGGGGAGCAGAGGCAGCTGCAGGAGGGAGCTGCGGGCAGGAGGGAACCCACTCTGCCCTTTGGGGCGCGCTCCTCGGGTCAGGCTGGGGGTCCCTGGCCACCAACACAGGGCTGGCAGGCGCCAGTGCCTGGGGTCAGCCACCCTGACATGCTGGTGCTGTGCTGGGATTCTCCAACCACCCTGGGCTCCTGGGACCCATCTCATCGGAGCCCCCTTTGCTGTGAGGCTCTGCCAGGCTCTCAGCGAGGCTCAGGGCATGGGACAGCAGCAAAACCACAGCAGATTGCCTCCCGTGTTGCAACTTGCCTTATTGTACCAGCCAGTGATGAGATCCAGATTATCCACAAACTTTTGGAAAGTCTTATTCTGAGCGAAGAGGCTCTCAGCACTGCCTGGAATATCCTTCTGCTTCTGGAAGTTCAGGTACTTCACCTCCCGCAGGATGGCGGCGAGCTGCAAGACACCACGGTGGAGACAGCGCTCGTAAGGAAAACCCAAAATGTTTCCCAACAGCCCCGAGAGAAAGTCGGGTGTGAATTCAGGCGAGCTGATGCTGGCGTTACCACGGCACGCAGCGGAGGACTGTGAGGGCTCCGCGGGCAGGGGCTGTGCACCAGCACCCACCTTCCTGCTGAAGTTCACGCTGATGAGGGAGCTGGAGGGGTCCCTGAGGATCAGGGGCTGCTCCAGGTTGAAGCGGCAGCCCTCGTCCACGCCGCTCATCCACTGCCCGTAGGTCTCCTCCCGGTAGCCCTGCAGCAACGCGATCATTTCCTCGAACTTCCTGGACACCAGCTCGGCTTCGGCACTGCTCAAGGCGCTGTGGGGGCACCGCAAAACGCCGGCTGCCGCAGCAGGCTGCAGGAGGGGCACCGGGCTGCGCCCTGCCCGGCCCCGCACAGAGCCCGTGGAGCGGTGTGAGCCTCACGCACGGGTGGTCGATGGCGAAGAGCTCCCGGTGCGGCCCCTCCAGCCTCTGCTGCAGCTCCAGGGACCACTGCAGCTGCCCGGCCACCGGCGGCATGTTGGTGTGCGCGGGGAGGGCGCCGCCGCCGGCCCGTGCCAGGGTGGTCTGGGTGTCGTACAGCACCTTCACGGCGTCCAGCTCGGCGCTGAACGCGGCCAGCAGGGATGAATAGTAGGGGGAAACCTCGGCCTTTATCAGGGGCCGGTCCAGCAGGGAGGAGAACATGTGCACCAGCTGGAAAGGGAAGAGATGTGCTCGCTTCTGGGCCAGCCCGTGCCGCTGGTGCAGGCGATGAGGTGGAAGGATTTAAACTTCAGGGGGAATTCCAGGGAAATTTGCCAGTATCATGGAACTGGTGAATTTCTCTTTTTCTCCCAGAAGCCATTTTGTGCAGGGGATCTTCCAGTGTGGAGGTGAATACAGCATCACTGAGAAGCTCCAAAATGTGGATTTTTCTTTTTAAATGGAAGAAAACATCACCCACAGCGTTTCCATTGAATAAATTGGAATTTAACAATCGAACCCGTAACCTTTATGAATTAAAACCATTTGGGTTTTATGTCAATTGTTTTTGCTCCTGACAGAGAACTATTTCACGGGCCAGCTTTCAGCCCACGCCAGCACCCACCCCCCCAGGCTGCCTCTCCCCGGACCCCAGCTTTGTTCCCTTGTTTGAGCCTGACACCATCCCTGAAACGCTGCTCAGGGCAGGAGCTCGTGCTGGGGCACTCAGCCTCTCCCACAGCTTTTGCCCATCGCTCGTGGGTTTAATCTCTGCCCCGTTCACCTCTTCCAGCTCATTCATACAGAGCCACCCCCCCGGCCTGGTGGCGGATCCCTCCCACCGAGCTGGCCGCGCGGCGCAGGTACCTTCACTGCTGAGGCCAGGCTGTTGCAGTCATCAAACCCCTGGCAGAGGATGGTGGCCAGCCGCCTGTCCAAGTCCTGGATCTTGCTCTGGAACTCTGCAAAATCCTTGTCCAATTGCTGTCAGAAAGAGCACAGCGCTCAGGGGGGCGCAGCCTCCAGCTTTCATTCCCCAGCCCCTACAGGAGGATTTGCTTAACCTGATCGGCCAACAGAACCCACGACTGTCCCCAAAGCAAGCACGTGGGTTGCCGTGGTGACAAGTTTACATGCAGGTCTTCCAGCATGTTCCGTCAAGAGATTTTTTTTTCATTTAGCAAACGCATACGTTCTGTACCAGCATTCACTCACCTCTTCTGCAGGATCTAAGGGATCATACTTGCAGTCGGCAAATCCCTTCACGAGTTCAGAGACCTCTTCGTAGATCTGAAACACTTGGCTCCCAAGGATGTTCCCTCTCGCTCCACCCATCTCTGCTTTCTCCAGCTTCAGGAACTCGATGGATATCTCGTACAGCTCCTGGTGAGCAGCAACAGCCTCCACATCTGGCTCGGCTGGGTGCCCAGCCCCGGCTCCCCACTCCCTGGCACTGCTGGTGCCCAAGCTGCGGCACCGGGGCCAGGCTGTGCCACATGAGCCAATGTTCCCAAAAGCATCCACCCCAGGACCACCCCAGCCGTGGGCACCCCCGTGCTGCTGGGTGCCTCTGGCAGTCAGGGCGGTGTTTGCCCCCTGTCTGCCCTGGTGCCCCCAGCCCCATGCCCTGTGCTGTGCTGTCACCTCGATGGTCTTCAGCCTGTGCAGGAAGGCGTCCATTCTCCTGAAGACGAGGGAGGGGGGGAACTCCCAGAGCCGGGGCTCCTTGTCCTGGGGACGGACGGGGCCGTTGGCACAGCGGAGCTGGCACAGGGAGACCCGCACCCAGCCCAGCACCTACCGTGAACAGGGTGGGCAGCAGGTCAGAGCAGCAGCTGCTGTAGGACTGGAAGAGCTTCTCGATGGTGGAAATGCTCAGTTTGATCCCTCCCAAGGTCTCTTCAAGCTCTCCTTGCAGCCCCTTCATCACTTCCTCAGGGCTCAGGAAGTTTCGGGTCTAGAAAAGACAAAAGCTGCTGTGGGCAGGGGGGCCCCTCGTGCCCCTTGGCCTCCCCAGCTCCCCGCAGCCCCCTCCTGCCCCAAGCCCCCCAGCCCGGTGGGGGTGTTATGGGGGCCTCCCGCTGCCCTGGCCAGGTTTCCCCCCCTGACCCACGCCACCTCCCCTGGCTCAGGGGTGGCTCGGCACCGCGCAGCCCCGGCAGTACCATCTCAATGAGGAGGTTGCAGATCTCCTGCAGAATGACGATGACCCGGGAGGGAGTGTTGTAGTGCTCCGAGTGCACCCAGGTGAGGCAGACGGTGTACAGAACCCTGTCGATGTAGGACTGAAGCTGCCGGAGCAGGGTCCCCGTTAGCATGCAGGCCTTGAGCTGACGACGGGCTGGCAGAACCGGGCTGCGTCCCTGCCCGCACCCGCGCACAGCCTCTGGGGCTCTGCCCGCAGTGCGAGGGCAGGGAGGGCCCGGTAATCCCAGCAGGTGTAACCCACCTGGGCGTACTCCGCTTGCTCCATCTCTTCCAGCAGGGTCTGCAGTGGCTGCAGGTAGAGGCTGATGTTGTTGGCTTCCTGCAAGCCTGGCGCAGGAGAGAAACAGCGTGGGCGGCCGGGAAACCTCGCTGGCGAGGCAAGGGGCAGGAGCCCGCGGCCGCCCGGAGCCCTACCTGCACTGACGTCCCGGAACATGGCCTGCAGCGCCGGCCAGTAGCAGCTGTCGGCCTTCTCCAGGATCTCGGCCAGGGCGCTCACCCGAGGCGAGAGGAGCTGCGGGAGAGGCACCGCGGTGGGCTCGGCTACAGGGGCGCGGTGCCGGCCGCCCCCGGGCGAGGCGTTACCTGCTCGTTGATGCACTGCAGGTTGCTCGTCCTGGTGTGCCAGAAGTCAAACTCTGTCCTGGGCAAGGGGTGCAGCCCCTCCAGCAGCAGCTGCGCCGAGTCCTTGCTCAGGATGTCCCTGATCTGGTGGGACCAGTCGATGACGATGGTCTCGATGGAGTGCAGCACAGACCCGTCCACCGGCCCCGCCAGGCTGGAAGGCAGCCGGGTTAGGGAGCAGCACCACGACCCGCCCCGATCCATCCAGGGAGCCCCAAACCCCCCCGGGGAGCCCCACGTGCCCCTCCACAGCCACCTCCACCCGGCACGGGCTGCTCAGAGCTGCTGTGCTGCTGAGGAGCTGCTGCACCCAGGGACCTGGGGTAAAACCCCCAGATTTCTCCCGTTAACCTGAACCGAGGTCAGCCTTTGGTGCAGCTCAGCACAGGCAGCCCAAGGCTGGTGCTGGGACGCGGGAGCAGAGCCAACACATGGCCACGGGCTGTGCAGGGAAGGAGCCGGCGTCCCAGCTCCCACAGCAGCTCCCAGGGGGACTGGTGCTGGCGGCACCCACCAGTCCAGGATGGTGCTGGAGCCGTCCCGGCTGTCCAGGTGCTCCGGCAGCGGCAGCAGCGGCTTCCCCTGGATCTTGCCACCCATCACAAACATCTCGTTCTTCAGCCTGCGGGCTTGTCGCACTACGTCCTCCACCACCACCCTGGGCCAGCCCAACACATTCTCCTTGCTCAGGAGCAGAGAGGACAAGACCTGGAGGACAGGAGCAGGGCTGGGCACGCCGGCTCTCCGTGCCACCAGCCACTTGTGCCGTGTCCCTTCGAGCCGCCAGCCCCAGCAGCCTTGGCAGCAGCAGCAGCTGCGTTCCTGACGAGCCTGGCTCTGGGACCGGTGCTTCCAGGCTCTGCTCAGCCTGCGTGGGGCTTCTCGTGGTTTGGGAGCTCTTGGTGAGCTGCAGCGAGTGCACGTGGGGGGAACGGGCTGGTGCACAGCCAAAAGGCACCGACATTTGGGAAGGGGAGCCCTGTGGCTCCCAGTGCCCCTGGTGGGCAGTCCTCTAAGCAGGACTATTCACAGCATGTCTGAGAGGAATCCGCTCTGACATTCCCCGGTGATGGGGTGTGGTGCAGGGGGATTTACGGCGTTTGTACAACCGCACAGGGGAAGGGATCCGGCTGTGCTGGGAGAACAGCAGCCCTGTGACCGGCACCGGCGAGGCTCGGGCGGCCCCATGGGTGGCAAGGTCAGGGTGAGCACTGGGGAAAATCTGTCAGCAAATTTCCTTCGGCTGCTTTTCGAGCCCCCCCTCGAGTGCTGGCTACAGCAGCCCCACGGCACAGGAGCCCGGGCGGCCGTGGCCCGTGGGGACTACCCACCTCCTCCACCACGACGATGAGCTGCTCCACCGGCCAGGGGCTGATGTCTCCCACCAGCAGCGCAGCCTGGCAGTTCTCCCGGGTGATGTTCTCCTTCTTCCTCTTCACAAAGTAGATGCCCTTGCCCTTGAGGGTGGGCAGGAAGCCGGTGGAGGGCTGGAGCTGCCCGGCGGGGTTGAGCGACAGCAGCAGCTCCAGCATGTCCGGCTGCCTGAAGAACTCGTCCAGCACGGCCCTGGCATCCTCGCTGCCCTCAAACTTGTTCCACTTGTCCGGCCGCAGCCGCAGCAGCAGCGTGGCGAAGCTCTCCAGGAAGCCGTGCCGCTCATCCGGGGCCGCCGACATCCCGCGGGCACCGGGCTCGGCCACAGAGCCCCAGCGCCTGCTGGGGGGGGTCAGAGCCCGGCTTAGTGGGGGCTGCACCGAGCCCCCCTCCCCTGCCTGCCCTCAGCCTCCTCTTGCTGCACGCTGCAGCCCTGCAGGGGGCCCAGCCCCAGCTCCGTTGCCCCCCAACCTTCCCCATCCCTGCCCGGCCCCACCGCCCCCTGGCTCCGCAGCCCCCCCAGCCTGCCCCATCCCTGCCCCACAGCCCCCAGCCTGCCCCATCCCTGCCCAGCCCTATTGCTCCCCCCCCCCATCGCACCCCCAGCCCCTCAGCAGCCTCCGACCACCTTCCGCAGCCCAACTGGTCCCAGCACTGGTCCCAACTGGTCCCAGCACCGGCCCCAACCGACACCGGCTGCAGCCCAACGGCCTCGGAACCCCGGGGCTCCCCCCAGCTCCCCATCAAAGGAGCGGCCAAGGCCTCGGATGGGATCAGCTGGGGGCTCAGACCAGCACCGTGCTGCCCGCAGCGCCTCCTCCAAGCACCCCCTGCCCTCCCACAGCCCCCAGACCACCCCCTGCCCCCTACCAAGCCCCCCTTGCCCAGCCGGGGCTGCCAGCACCCCCAGCAGCCACACGACATCGCCACGGGGCTGGGCACCAAAATTTTGGGGTTGGGAGAAGCGCAAGCCTGGTGGCAAAGGTGGGGGGCGAGGGCTGGGGGCAGTGGGGCCCGGGCCAGACCCGCACACAGAGCACAGGAGCCGAGATGAGCGCAGTTCGGTGTTTATTTGCTGCAGATCCTCAGCACTAGTTTACAAGGCCGTGGCAAAAAAAAAAAAAAAAAAAAAAAAAAAAAAGAATAAAAAATGCTGCCACACCCCACCCCCTCCGGAGAGGCCTCTGCACGGAACGACCCCAACATACAAAATAATCTAAAAGGAGAAAACTATACAGGAATATTTACACCTCTGATAAATAGACTAATACTGATCCGGGCGTCTCCCTCCAGACCCTGTGCGGGGGGAGCAGGACAGGACACGGCGCTTGTGGGGCAGAGGCGGGGGCACAGCCCCGATGGGCACAGCCCCGATGGGCACAGCCCCGTGCTTGGTGCAGCCCCCGGGCACGTCGCCCCCCTGCTCAGGAGCCACCCCTGGCACGGGGCTCGTGGCTGCGAGGAGGGGCTGGAGGCACAGCGCTCAGCCCAGCCCCAGCACCCTAAGGCAGGGCAGGGCCAGGTCCGTGGCACCGCGGCACCCTGACGGCAACAACCTCCCTGCGCCCACAGGGCACGGCTGGGGGGCTCCAAGGCAGCAGCGTGGGGGAGCTCAGCACAGACCCAGGCCCGCTACAACGAGGGCCACGAGTCCTGCCTCCGCGGGGCCGTGCCCACCGCCCTGGGGCTGCCACCCGGCCCCCCAGTGCCTGCAGCACCCCAAAACCCCCAGCTGCTCACCCGCACGGTGAGGCACCCCAAGTGCTTCAGGAGACACGAGTGCTGGGGGGACCCAAAAGCATGTCCCCAGCACCGGGTTCCCCCGGGGCCCTCCCCGGAGCCAGGCTCCCCTCCCTCCTGTTCAGATGCCCCCTTGCCAGTGCCCAGGGCTGGAAGTTGCCACCCGGGGGAACCCGGAGCAGGAAGGCTGCCCAACAGCCCTGCTGCCCAGCCCGGTGCCCACAGGCAGCATTACCACCCCGCGGCCCACCGGGGGGCAAGCACCGGGCACTCCCCGCGCACAGGGGTGTCCCACCTCGAGCCCAGCACTGTCTGGAGGTGAGATGGTGGCACTGGGGCCAGAGCCACCGGAACGCCCTTGCCCCTTCCCTCCCCCCACGGTAAAGAAACTGCGAAGCTGAAGCTGGGTCCTGGCACCGCGGGCCGGGCTGCAGCCCTCCGGGAAGGGGAGATGCTTGCGCTGACGGGGGCGCGCCGGTCCCGCAGGGCCAGCGGGGGCTGCTAGTGTCTCTTGGTGGAGGACACCTTCTTCTTCCTGGCGGCCAGCATCTCATAGAAAGGGTCCCGGCTGATCGCTGCCCTGGCAGAGGGAACGGGGCTGGGGTCAGCCACGCAGCCATCCTGCCCCGAAGGGTCTCAGGAAGGCCCCTTTGTGCCCCTGGGGGAGCCCGCTGCCCCCCTGCCTTGTGGAGTTTCCCAGGATGTGCTGCCCCCACCCCAAACACAGGGGATGGTTCCCCCCCGGAGCACTCACTTGATGCACTTGATCCACTCCTCCTTCTCCTCGGGCGTGGGGGCCGAGATGCGGTACACGGTGTGGTTCCCCTCCACCACCCGCCCGTCTGCCTCCGTCTTGCAGGCCTTGATCACCTGGTCCTTGTTGTCGGGGATGTAGAGCTCGAAGCAGTTCTGGGGTGGAAGAGACCCCTCAGGGACAGCCCCCAGGGCAGTGGGGACCCCCGGGCACCCCGAGGCAGGAGGGACGAGGCAGAGCAGCGGGGCTGTGGGTGCTCCCTGGCACCCCCCTGCAGCAGGACAGGGACACCCTGACCGCCCCCAGGCGTCCCCTGCCACCAGCCCCAGATGCTGCCCGTCATGGGGATGGGCAGAGCAACCCCGTGGGGCCCTCCTGCCTCTCCCTGCCTGCTCCTGTCCCCCCAAAGCACCAGGGTGCTCCTTCCAGCCCCAGGGGACCCCGCCGGGCACTCACGGGCTTCTTGGAGTCCTCCACCTCGCGGATGCTCAGGTTCTCCAGGGGGATGATGCCACGGGGCTCTTTATCCTGGGGGGGGCCAAGCAGAGGCTTCAGTCGCAGGCCAGACACCTCCAACCCCTCCGTGTGCCCCAGGAGGAAGGGCTGGGAGCTGCCAACACCCCCGTGCACAGGCACCGAGTGCTGCCTGCCCCCCGGCCCCCTGGCGCAGCAGGAGCAGCACCCTCCCTGCCCCAGCTCAGCACCCCACGCAAAGGCCACTGACCGTGGTGTACTCGAAGTAGTAAAGGCAGTTGTCGGTCAGGATGAACCAGCGCCGCTTCCACGTCTTCACCCTGCCTCCTGGGAGCAGAGAGAGCCGTGTTGGGCGCCGCCGGGCTGCGGCACGGCGAGGCCGGGCCCGCGCGGACACACACAGGCAAGCAGCGGGCGCCGGGGCGCAAGCAGAGCCAGGCAGCCCCGCGGCGCCGGGGCGCAGCAGCAGCAGGCAGCACACACCACGCCGGGCAGCGCACGAGCAAGAGCGGAAAGCAGGCGGATGGGGATGGAGGCGGAGGGTGGCGGGAGGGCAGAGCCGGGCGGGGAGTGTGGTGCCCGGTCGCACCAACGGCACCGAGCCACGCCGGGTGCCGGCTACAGCGGGGGGCTCCGGGGGTGCACGGGGCTCCCGCCTGCACCAGCCGTGCTCCTGCTGCTGTCCCCAGCCCAACGCTGGGCAAAGCAGGAGCCCGGTGTGCAGCTCGCAGAGGCTTGGCTGTGGGGAGCTCTACAGCCAGCGCTGCCAAGGGAGGAGCTGCTCCCCTGCGCTCGGGGACCGCTCCCAGCTGAGCCCGGCTCCCCTCCGCCACGCTCCGGCCGGCACAGCGGCACCGGCTGCTCTGCTCAGCGCCGCGGGCTGGGCACCCAGGCCATGCTGCTCAGGGTGGGCACAGGCGCAAAGCAGCAGGGTGTGCACAATGGGCTCGTCTCCCCCACCCCGTCCGTGTCTGCAGGAGAGCCCTGCCTCGCTGCCCCTCCGTGCCACCTTACCTCCCAGCCCTTCACCTGGCCAGAGCCAGAGCCCCTTGCTATGGGAAGGTTCACCCCAGTCCCTGCCCTACAGCCAGGCTGAGATCAGTGTTTCCTAGAAGGACGAGGCTCCCTGCCCTCCTCCAGCCAAGCCCACCCCTCAAACCCCTGGGCTCGATGCCCCCCAGCCCTCCTAAGGAGCTCCAGCTCCCCCAGGCCCTCCTCCAGGCTGCATCCTCAGCAGGGCTGTGGGTGGAAGAGCCGCATCACAGCAGCTCTGGAGGAGGAACCGTATGGCACCGAGAGGCAGCGCAGCCCCGGGACTCAGCACTCCCAGCACCTCGGGGCTGCAGGCGGCCGAGCCGGGGCCGTGCCCAGCTCTGGGACAGCCGCAAGCCTCGGCACGGCACGGGGCACCGCGCGTGGGCTCCTACCTGCTCCCTGCACCCAGCCAGCTCCAGGTGCTCCGTGTCCCAGGCTGGGCCCTTCCTGGGCACCCCCCAAACACCCCAAACCCGGCCCCATCCCTTGCGGTGCCGGAGATGCAGACCCGCTGCGGCGGGGCCGAGCCACCCACAGGCGCAGGGAAACGCCGGGGGCGGGTGGCCCGGGCAGCACCCGGGCGAGGAGCGGCCGTGGCCCCATCTGTCCCCGGACTCTGGCGTTTGCCCTGCGGGACCGGGGCAGGGGAAGGGCCCGGCAGGCCTCGGGGAGCGTTCGGCATCGGCGGGGACCGGCAGCCCGGCACCCTGCCACGGTGGTGGTGGCGGGCACGGGGCTGTCCCCTCGGCAGGCAGGGTCCCCTGGGCAGCGCAGTGGTTAGCAGCAGCAGCAATGAGACTAATCGCCAGCAATTAAAAACAAAAAGGAAACGAAGCCCCAGAGGCATGAGCAGAGCAGGGGATAGGGGTACGTACCTCCTGGAGTTGGGGGCAAGGAAAGGAAGAGCCAAAATCATGGAAACATACAAATGAGGGAGAAAAGAAAATTAAAAAAAAAAGGAAAAAAAAATAAAAAGAGGAAACCCCAAAGAACCCCCCTCACCCCGCGCAGGGCCACGCATGGCAGCGGGGCAGGGCTGCAGCAGGGAAGCCCCAAGGGGCCGGGCCACGGAGTTCCCTGGCTCTCTGTGGCTGTGTGGGATGGGGGGGCCCAGCCCCTGCCCCACGGCCTCCCCAGGGGCTCTCAACCCGCCCACAGCCTCACCACCCCCTTACTGGGCTCGGAGGGGCTGGGGCCTGCTCAGGGACAGAAGGAACAGGGTCCTGGGGCTCTCCAGGGCCCCCCAACATGTAGCTGGGGCGTGGGTGATGCCTCGTCTGGCACCCGGGCTGGCACGGGGCAGGGCTCCATGCTGGGCAGGGATAAGGCCCCATTCCCATCACGAGGGGTGGCGGTAAGGTGAAAACACCCCCTGGTGAGAGGACAGAGCCCCCACCCCGGCAGGAGCCCCGGGAAACGCCGCCTCCAGCCCCTGCTCCTGCCAGCACCCCCGGTCCCCTCTCCTTGCTCGACCCGGGCAGAGATCCCTAAGGAGGTGCTGAGATGAGAAGCCACGGGAGCCAGGGCGTGGGGCAGGCTCGTGGTCTGCGAGAGCTGGGCTGTGCCGCGGGGATGCCATGCACGCTGCCTGCATGTGGAGCTGGGATGCGGAGGTGATAATGCCGTGGGAAGGTGAGGCAGGGACCGGCCGCTGGCATGGAGGGGACGCAGCCTGGGGGCAGCTCGCCGTTCGCTCCCTGGGGCCTGCTCCGGCAGGACCCTGCTGTGCCTCGGTGCCGACAGGAGCCTCACCAGCCCCCTGCTCCCACGCCAGGCCCTGGCACCAGCTCTCCACCCCAGGGCTTGCTCTGAGAGGCAGAGCCCCCCAGGAACCCACCCGGCTGCGGCTCTGGTCCTGCTGCCCGGCCCATGGAGAGCTGCGGGTGGGAGCTCTCCCCGCCGGCCCGCAGCCTCTCGCCCCTCTCGGGGCCGTGCTCCAAGGAGCCCATCCCGTGGGCAAGGCGCAGGCGAGCCGGGAGCATCGTGCCCCTGCCCGTCCCCGTCCCCGAGCTGCACCCACCCGGCTGCCAGCACTCACCCAGCTTCAGGAGCCAGCCCTCCCGGTCGGGGTTGAAGAAGGTGTGGGTGAGGTCGTTGCCATCGTCCTCGGGGATTTTGAAGGGCTCGTTCTTGATGCTCTCATAGAGATTCTGGCACAAGGACACGCAGGGTCACCTCTGCTCCCCCCCGACAGCCCCGCTGCGCACCCCGGCCCCGAGCCCCTCACCCGCAGCAGCTCCTCGGGTAGGTCCCCCCCGTCGTTGATGCCGCGGTTCATGGCGATGAAGCGCTCCGCCGTGGGTTTGTCCTTGACGTTGGGGTTGTGCAGGCTGGTGTTCAGCATGATGATAGCGAAGGAGAGCACGTAGCAGGTGTCTGCAGGGACAGAGGAGAAAATCAGCCTCCAGGCGGGGGGGGGGGGGGGGTGGGGAGTGGGGCCAGGCAGCTGCCCACCTGTGGACTGGAAGACGCCGGGGTTGCACTGGCAGTAGCGCTGGGCAAAGGCCTCCATCATCCGGTCGATCTTCTGCGCCTCCCCGGGCAGCCGAAAGCTCCAGAGGAACTGCCTGCGGAGCGAGGTGCTGCGCTGTTCCTGGGGCCCCAGCACCCCCCGGCCACGCTCCTGTCTTGCAGCCCCTGCGAGCCCCCCGCCCGCAGGGCCCCTCTCCCGGCCCCGGCCCAGCCCCTGGCTCACCGCAGCGCCTGCACGAGGTTGAGGTCGGTGAACTCGTGCAGCTCCACGAAGGCGTGCAGGACGTGGATGTTGAACTCGTCCCTGCGGAAACAAAGCCGCAGCACGGGGGCCGCACGGTCAGCCAGTCCTGTGACTGCCCAGCGGCCCCACATCTCCGTGCTCTGCTCCAGGCCCTGCTCGCCTCCGGGCAGGCACCCTGCGGCTCTGTCCTGCTCGTGGCCCACACCAGCCTCTTCCCAGTGCCAGCCACGGCTCCATCCACCCAGCTGCCAGCCCCGGTGCTCAGCGAGGTGCTGGCACAAGCTGCTGGTGCTGCAGCCAGCCCAGACTCCGTGTCCTGCCAGCGACACCCCGCTGGGACTGTGCCAGGGGCTGCCCAGCGAACCCCAGGGGCCGCCACGTCCCCGAGCTGCCCGAAGCCCCACGCACCTCTCGCCCAGGTAGTCCCCGATGGCCGTCTTGTTGAGGCCCTCCCCCTTGTAGAGGAACTGCGCAATGTCCTCGCACGTGTTCTTCAGCAAGTCGTTCTCGATCAGGAACTGGATGCCCTGCAGCGGGGCGAGAGGCGCGGCTCAGGCAGGGGGCACCCGGCGCACGGGGTGGCAGAGCTGCAGCGCTGCCCTTGCTGTCCGGAGCCCGGTTCCAGACCCCAATACCTTCTTGGGATCCATGTTGAACTTCTTCCTGCCCATTGCCACCTGCTTGTTCCTCTGCATGTTCTTCCTGCGGAACAGCACAGCTCTGAGCGCTGCGCACAGACCGGGCTCCCCCTGCCCAGCCCCTTGCCCTGTGTGGACTCGAATGGGAGCCGAGCTCCATGGGCTGGGCCAGGCCCCCAGCCTCAAATTGGGCACAGCCCGCCTGGGGGGATGCAGTGCAGGGCTTCGGCTCTGCCCCACCCCACAGCTGAGTGGCTGGGGCTGGTCCTGGTCTGCCAGGAGGAGCTGCCACGGCCTGTTTGTGGGGTCACCCCATGCAGAGCATCCCAATGGGTCCCCTCTGCACGGGGAGAGGCTGGAGCGAGCCTGGTGGGGCTCTGAGGACAGCAGCCTTCGTGCCCCAGTGGGGCCGGTGTGAGGGGGATTGGGAACGGTGCCACGAGCCAGCTCCCGCCGGGACCCCTAATCCCACAGCGGCACCGCCTGCAGCAGCCCAGAACAACAACGTCTGTGCGGCTAGACAGGGGGATGAGGCTTGGACAAACAGACCTTCGGAGGAACAATTCAGGCTGGAATCTGGCCACTGCTCTACGGCATTAGGAGTGCCTGGGAAAGCCACCGGCACCAGCACCCACGGGACGGGGCCGCGCCGCGCGGCAGCTCCCAGGCCAAGGGGGTGAGCTCAGGGCTGGGCACGCTGCGGGAAGGGGCTCTGCCAGCTCCGTGCCAGCAGAGGACTCACCTCTCCTCCGTGGACCCGAGGTTCTCGATCTCATTCGTCACTTCTGCTATCTCATCTTTCAGCCGCTGAGGGGAGAGAGCGTGCGCTGAGCCAGGAGCTGCCTCCCGGCCTCCCCGACCCCAGGCGCCCCGGCAGCAGGCAGGGGGTCCCCACAGAACAGGGCCTGGCGGAGGAAGGTGCCAGCCCTGGGCCCCCCCAGCCCCCCACGTGCTGCCCCGGGCTGAACCCCCTCGCAGGGCACTTGGCAGAGGGCTGTGCCCTGCTGCTAATTCCCTCGCTGCGTCTCCGTGCACGCAGGAAGGAAGAGATTCGGAGGTTAACGACATTACCCCCTAATCCCTTCAGATGGTGCTCAGCATATGGCAGTAATTAGCCTCGGCTGCCCTAATCACAGATGTGACTGACGAGTGTCCCAGATGAGCACTGACCTCGCAGCCACCAGCCAGGGCAGAAACACGGCCCCGAAACACGGCCCAGAAACATGGCCCCTGCCTGTGCCACGGAGACATCGATGCCCCGGGCCGCGGGGAATGGCACAAGCGAGGGAGCAGCCCGGGGCTCTGCAGAGCACGAGGAAGAGCTGGGGCTGCCTCTGCCCTGCGGGACCCCCCCGTGCCCCCACATGGCTCCTGTCCCCTCCCAGGGCCCCGTGGAGGCAGCGCTGTCGGAGTGGCAGATGACGGGCTCCCTGCAGCAGCTGCTCGTCGCGTGTGCCCGGCCCTCCCTGCCCGGTGCTTCCAGCAGCTCCAATTTTCTGCCCCAGAAATTCCAGGGGAGCCTGCACAGGCCGCAAGGAGCGGGGCTGGCAAGGAAGGGGACGGGGGCACGATCCCAGCCCGGCATGGGCACTGTGGATCCCAGGCACTGCAGCCTGCTGGGCAGCCCCGGCCAAGACAGCCTCTCCTCCTGCCTCGTCCCCATAACCAGGAGTGGGGTAGGGGACTCGGGACACAGGGACGAGCCTGCACAAGAGGCCACCTTGCCTGGGACGGCCGGGGATGGGGGAGCACGCACGGCAGCCCTGAGCACTGACCTGAATGTCAGCCAGCAGCTCCTGCTTGCGGCGGCGGATGTTCTCCAGCTCCTGGCACTCCTCCGGGGTTAGGTCGCTGGGCACTGTGAGGGGACAGGGACAGGGACAGGGACAGGTCAGCACACACAGACTGTGGGAACCGTCCCCGTGCCGGGCTCCAGACCCGCACCCGTGCGCAGCCGCCGGTGCCCGCCTGGGGCTGGGAGGCTCCGTCAGCAGCGCCCCCGGCCGAGTGCCCCTGACGGCACGCCAGGAATGCGACGGGCACCACGCTCCCCGGGCCGGGCAGCGGCTGCAGCGGGGGAGCCCGGCCCGGCCGAGTCCTGCTGATTCAGCCAGCAGCGAGCCCCGGCCCCCGCTCCTCCCCGCAGCCCACCCCTGCTCAGCCTCGGTCCCAGCCCTGCAGGGACCTGGAGCTGCACCGGGCGAGCCCCAGAGAAAACCGGCTCCCAGCCGGCCCCTCGCCGCCTCCTCCGTGCTGAACCCCCCCTCCTGAGCGGGGGGCTGGAGGCAGAGCCCCCCAACAGGCGCTGCCTGCACGTGGTGACACCGCTGCCTTGCTGTCCCCCTCGGGAGCCGGACACCCCACAGCCCCCGCAGCCCCCGCAGCCGTGCGCTCCTGTCCCCTTTCTCACGCCGCAGCCCACGGGTGACATTCCTGGTGCTCTGCAGCGCGTGACCTCCTGCTTCAGCTGCTCCCGTCCCCAAGGTCACCCTGCTCCTCTGGCAGCCCCCGCCTGCCCCCCACCCTGCCCGCACGCTCCAGCAGCTCGCTCGTGCCCCGTGCCAAGGCCACGGGCAGGGCCCTGGTGTGCCACCGAGCGCCTCGTGCCCTCCTTTCACCAGCTGCTGCATTCCGCCAAAGCCCCGGGTGCCACCACAGTCTCCAGGCCCCCTCTGCCCCGTTTGCTCTGTCCCCGTGTCACCACCAGGCCCCGGCTCACCCCAGCACTCTCCGGGGGTCGGCTGCTGGGCCCCTTCCCGTCCCTGTCCCTGCACCCTTGGGTGCTGTCCGCAGCCGCGCGTCACCCCCGAGCCGCTTCCCTCCCCGCGGGTGCCTCTGGGGCGGCCGCGCTCACGCAAAGCGAATCTGTGAGCTCAGCACTTTCCTCGCTCCGCTCGTGTTTTCTGCCGAGCTTCCTCCTTCGCAGAAATCCCCCGCTGCCGAGGTCAGCAACAGCCTCGGCTTGCGACACGACCCCTCCGGACTCCAGAACACTTCCCGATATTTTCGGCCCCCGACGCACGGAAGCGTGACCCTGACGGTCCCCAGCGCTGGGCTCTGAGCTACCCACGTCCAAAACGCCGCGGGCTCTGCCCCGCCGCACCCCCAGAGCCTCCAGCGCAGCCCCCACCAGGGTGCGGAGCCGGTCCCACCGGGGCCCAGCCTCTGCCGCGCGGCTGCGGCCGGCACCGACAAGACGCAGCGTGCCGCGACGGGCAGGGACGGGCCTCGCTCGGAGCCACCCGCGCAGCCCCGAGCCCTGCGCGGCCGCGTGGGAAGAGAAATTCGGTGCCAGACTGAGCACCCCCCCCCCCTCCCCCCCCGAGCCCGCAGCGGGTGGGTGGGGGTGGGAGGGAGGCTGCAGCAGTGCAGGGACGTGCTGGCACGCGGCGGGCGCGGGGGAGCCGGGGCTGGAGCTGTGCTGCCTCCCTGCCCCCCCCCCCCCCCCCCCCCAACCCCCGGGCTGACGAGGGGCTGCGTGGGTCCCCTGCAGGACCCAGCCCCCCCCCCCCACGCACGGGGACAAGCACTCGTGACCCTGGGCCAGCCGTGTCAGCAGCAGCAGCAGGAGGAAGAGAAACCCCAGGCACAGCTTCAGCTTCTCTGGGGAAGGAAGAGGGCGGCACCCCCTCCCCGCAGCGCCAGCAGGGTCCCGGGGGGCTCCTGAGCCTCACCCCCGGCAGCCCTGTGGGGGACTGTGGGGTGCGAGGGGACCGGCCCAGGTGCCAGGCTGTCACACGCAGGCAGGAGGCTTCCCAGCACGACACAGGGGTGCTGTGTGCCCCCCACCCTCTGCTGCCTCAGCCCCCAGGCACCCAGTGGTGAGGGGCCTGCCGGGCTCCGAGAGCAGCAGCAGCAGCAGCAGCAGCGCGCCCACCGCCCCCACCGTGCCCAGCACCGGGCGCAGTCCCACCACCACCACCACCACCACCACCATGCGGGGGTCCCCGTGGCCTCCTTCCAGCTCCTCCCCACCCTGCGGCCATGCTCACCGCTGCCCTGTGCGCTCAGGACCATGGTGGGGGGACGCCCGGGGCCGGCCGTGGCGCCGCAGCTCGGAGCAGCTCCCAGGGGCGCGGGCACCTGCCCGCCCCGCGCCGCCCGGGCTGAGTCAGGGCCGCGCCGCACCAATGAGCTCGGGGCCGCGCCGGGCGTCACCGCGGCACCGCCGCCACCGCCACCGCCCTGCTCCTGCCATGGCCGGCCCGGGGCCCCGCACGGCTCCGCCACCCCTCGGGTTGCTGCTGCCCACAGGCACCCGGAGCCAGCCCGGCCCTTCCTTCCTCGGGGGCCGCCAGGACGTGTGCGCCTTGGCACGTCTCGAGCTCGCTGTGGTCACGCTGGGGACCCCGCGCAGTGGGACCGGCACAGGACTGGGGGCAGGCAGCCCCGGGAGCGGTGTCGGTCCCCCCGGGGTGTCACCGCCGTCTCTCTGTCACCCGCAGCTCGGGGCAGATCCCAGCTCAGACTGCGCTGCTCCCCGCGGGACGGTGCCGAGGCAGGGCCTGGGGGCCCACGGGGCTGCGCCCGCAGCAGCAGAGCCCCCGGCACGTCGCTGTCCCGCTGTCAGCTGCCTGGAGAGGCCGCGTGAGCCTCAGCCACCTTGACTCAGCTAAATCCTGCTCCACAGCGTGAGATGGAAAAACAGCACCCGGAACGCCGGCTACGGAGATCTCCCCGGAAAGCCTGGGAAGGAAGGGCCTAAAAAAGGCTCCTGAGGCCTTTCAGCCCCAGCTACGGAGCCACCCAGCCCTCCTGCCGGCCGAGGGCACAGCTCTCACCCATGCCACGTCTGTCGGGCCGTGCTGGTGGCCCCACGTCTCGGACAGACCACGGGGACACCCTGCGGGAAGGGGCTGCCCGTGGGGCTGGCCCCAGTGCAGCAGGGTGTCACCAGTGGGCTCGGCCGTGGCTGTGCTGGGGGGCTCCCGCTGCACCCCACTGCTGGGGGGGGGCTGCGGGGCCCCAAGAAACTTCCTGCCCCCGCCTCGGCGCACCACATCCTGTTTTCACCGTGCTCTGTGCACATCCTGGGTTGCGTCAGCCCCGTCCTTCCCCAGACAGCCGAGGTGCGTCAGGAGAAGGGCTCGGGGTCAGGGGGCTCCAAAAAGACCCTCCCAGGCAGCCAGGTCCAGCGCCGAGGGCTGGCCAGGGCCCTGCCCCCCCGGCCACCCAGCTCCTGCATCCCGCAGCCGCTGCCTCGCTCCCCACCAGTTCCAGGCTCGGGGGCCCAGCCGTGGGGCTGGAGCACCACCAGGGCACACGACGTGGCCCACGAGCAGCAGCTTGGCCACGTCCACTCTCACTGAGCCACTGACACAGCCACAGCACCCGGCTGTGCCGTCCTGCAGCCCTGCATCGTGTGCTGCTCGCCCTGCCATGCACCTCGCTCCCCCTCCACGCTGGCACCTCTCACCGTGCTCGGCCTCAGCGCAGGCAGCGCTGCCGCAGGGCTGCCGGGAGCTGCTCTCAGCCCGCGAGCAGGAGCCCAGGGACAGCAGCAGCAGCTCTCAGGCGCTGACAGCCCGCAGTGGCAGCCCCGACCTGGGCAGGTTTCCTTTGGAGAGGGCAGCCACGCACGCTCACCCTGCTCTCAAGCGGGGCTGCAGCAAGGGCATCGCCCCAGCAGGGCTGGAGGCAGGAGGGGTGAGGGGCTGGGGCAGGACAGAGCTCAGCCCCACCACACTGTGTGCACCCCCTGGCTCTGCCGAGGGCTCCCCGGCCCTACCAGCACCGTGGGGAGCACCCCGCACCCAGCCGTCCTGCCGGAGCCGTGCTTGCGGGGGCCTGAGCCCGGCAGCACGCGGGGGCGGCGAGACGAGCGGGACGCTCCGTGCCGCCGATGGCAGGAGCCATATGGAGCCGGAGCCACGGGCCCTGCCGTGGGGACGGGGTCACTGCGGGAAGCGGAGGGCACGGGGCACCTACCTGCCTTGGCGGCCACCGAGGGGCACAGGAAGGCCTGGAAGCTGGAGGCGCAGAGCTCGCTGACCGTCCCCATGGCGCGCAGACCCCGAGCGGGGCAGGGGGAGCCCGGCGGGCACCGTGCGGCTCGGCGGCAGCTCCCTGCGGCCGGGACCCCGGGCAGCCCGAGGCGTCCCCGCTCTGCCTGGAGCAGGGGAAGGCGGCTCTGGCAGCGGGAGGCTCCAGCGGCAGGAGCCCACGCGCCAGCCGCAGCCAATCCCCGCTCCCTGCCCGCACAGCGGCCCGCTGGGGCGCCCGGGCAGCGGCCGGCGGCTCAAAGCCACTTGGAGGACACGGAGCCGGGGAAGTTCGTGGCAGCGGCCCCCTGGCCCTGGGCTGCCTGCCCCCTGCCAGCCCCCGGCCCCCACGGCGGCTGACGGCAGGGTATTTTTAGAGCGGTTTTATCCCTCCGTATTAGAGCTTTAAGCATCCAGAGCCGCTGGTTGCGTAGCAACCTCCCCTGCATAAAAGGAAGGTGCATAAAGAGACACAACAGGCTGCAGCGAGGCGTGGGGAGCGGGGTGCTGCCAGGCCCCCGGCCGCGGGGTGCTGGGTGCTGCCTGCTCCCGGCACAGCTCTGCAGGGCCGAGCTGTCCCGCTCCGTGCTTGGGCTGTAACCCAGAGATGGGGATGGGGCAGCGCGGTGCCGGTGCTGGAGCCGGTTCCCTGCTCCCGGGGTGCTGCTGCAGCAGGATCTGAGGCCCTGCCCTGAGCTCCTGGCCTCTGCGTCCTGGCAGAGCTGGGGGGCACCCCGTCGGCCCCACTGCACCCCAACCCGTCGGCCCCACGGGCCCCGAGCAGACCCAGCCCGGACAGCCAGCTCCTCCCTTCGCTCCGAGCAGAAGCGATGCCCCGGCGGGGGCACGGCCGTGAGTAACAAACCCCAGCGCCCGGCGGGGCACGAGGCAGCGCCCTGCAGACACCCGGCTGCTGGCTGCCAGGTGCTGGGAGCACGGGGATGCGCTGAGCCAGGAGGAACCCGAGTGGGACGGGACGGGATGGGCGGCGGGGGACACTCAGGACACCAACCGGTGCCCCAGGAGGACACAGCACCCGGGCAGGGGGACCCCAGGCCCCAGGAGCAGCGCGTGGCTGCGGATGGGTGGCAGGGAGAAGATTGCTGCTGGGGCACGAGGGCAGCGAGGCGTTCGCTGCTTCTGTGAGCGGCCTGCACTGCTTCCCCTTCCCTGGGGGCCGAGGCAGCCGCTGCCACAACCCGAGGAAGGAAAAGGACGCGAGGAGCCGGAGGGACTCGGGCTGAGCCGGGCACAGGGGCAGCAGCTGGGGAAAGCCCCGCGCTCAGGGCAGCCCTGGGTGCTCCAGCCCATTCGGGGCAGGGCCAGTCAGCGTCTCCAGGCTGTGTGAGCCCTGCACCCGGCTTGTTCCTCACCCCCTGCCCGGGCACTAGGAATGCCCCCAGCCTGCGCCTGCTCCAAAACAGGGCCTGTGCAGAGCCCCCCTGCTGCCCACCACACATCGCCCCAGGTGCCCCGTGCAGCCCTCGGAGCTCGGCAGCGGGCACCGTGCTGCGTGCCCCAAGCATTGGGGCTGAAACAACGGCTCTACGGGGCGCTACGTGCACCCCGGGGTGTGATTACTGCGTGCCAGCGCCGTGGCTCGGTGCGCTCTGCTCCCAAACACCTCAATCATCGCCTTCCCCACCACGTTACCACCTTTGGAGCCCCGACGGCCCCAGCGCTGTGCTCTGGTCCCTGTGCCTGGGCTGCTGTCCCCACGCTGTCCCCCTGCCTCTGGCCCAGACCCACGGCTCTGCTGGGCTCAGGGGCTCGACGGGCCCCGGGTTTCACCAGCAGCGTCCCCGCTGCACCCTGCGAAGGGCCCCGCTGAGCCCGTGCCGGGGCACCTGCGGGGGAACGGGGCCGGGCAGGGCGGCAGCGGGTGAGGACCCCCCCAGGAGGCACCGCACAGCCGCCCCCCCAGCTCGGCCCCCAGCCGGGCAGAGGCTGCTCGCAGCAATCCCTTAATCCCCGCCGCCTGTAATCCCCGGGGGCTGCGGGATTACCCCGGGGCCGGGCCCCAGCCGCAACAGGGCGCGGGGGGGGGGGGCGACGGAGCCCGCGGGGCCGCCACCGGGGCCGGGTCCCGGCCCTGACACCGGGGGGGGCACCGGCCCCGCGCCCCTCGCTGTGCCCCCGCGGGGAGGGGACCCGCCGGGAGCCGTCCGCCCACCCCCGTGCCCCGGGGGCCGCCGCCACGGGCACAGCCCCGCGGGTGGGAGCGTCCCGGGGCTCGCTGCAGGCCCCGGGGAAGCTCCGGGAGCCGCTCCCGGGGCCGCTCCCGCTGCAGGGCCGAGACCGGCAACGCCCGCGCAGGGCCGGGCCCGGCGCTTATCGCGGCCGGCAGCTCCCGGGCGGCACCGGGCGGGGCCCGGCCCGGAACCGAGCGGGACCGAGACCGGGACCGAGACCGAGACCGAGCGGGGCCGGGGTCTCCCGGTGCCGGCCCCGCGGCCGTGCCCGCACCGCCGGGCTCCGGTCGCTGCCCCCCCCCCACCGATCCCGGTGCTACCGGGAGATCGCCGACACCGCCCCGCGCCCCCCCCCCACGCCCGGTGCCCCCCCGCTCCGACCGTAGCTGCCCGGTGCCCCCCCCAGCCCGGTGCTCCCCTCCCGGCCCCCCCCGCCCCGACCGTACCCGCCCGGTGCCCCCCCCAGCCCGGTGCCCCCCCTCTGACCGTAGCCGCCCTCCTCCTCCATTGCCGCCGCCGCCGCCGCTCCGGCCCCGCCCGCGTGACGGCGGCACCGAGGCCGCGCCGGGCGGCAGCGCGTGACGTCGGCGAGGGCGGGGCCACCCCGCACCAGACCCCGCCCCCCGCTGTGTGCGGCCCCGCCCCCTCCCTTCCTAAACCCCGCCCCCTCCGGCGCAGGCCCCGCCCCCAGCACTCGGCTCGCTGTCGGTCGCGGTTTTATTGCGGGGGGGGCGGCTCCACGGGGGGGGGGGGGGCACGGTCCGGGGGCTCGGGATGTGCCCCCCCCCCCAAACCCCCACGGGACGGGGGAGGACGGGAGGGGGCAGCCCCCCCCCCACAGCCCCAGGGCACACGGGGGGGCGCAGGCTGCCTGCAGCGGGCACAGCCCCGGGGTCCCGGGGGGGCAGGAGGGGTCCCGGGGGGGCCCAGGGGGTCCCAGCAAGGACAGGTGGAGGGGGAGGCCCGGGGGGGTCCCAGACCGGGGGCTGGGGAAGGCACAGCAGGGCCGGGGCCCCCCCAACCAGGCAGAGCCTCCCCCCTCCCGGGGGTCCCAGAGAGAAGCCCCCAGGGGTGCAGGGACCCCCAAGGGGGGGGGGGGACCCAGGAGCTGCCCAGGGCTGGGGCTGCACCGAGCCCCCCTACAGCAGCACCCACCCAGGGGGTCCCCTCGCTGCAGGCCAGCCCCCCCCAGCCCCCCCCCCAACCCCAGGGGGGTGCAGCAGCTCCAGGACCCCCGCGCTGCTCCTCGGGGCCGGGCCCGGCGCTGCTCCGGTGGCTGCGATCGGCACCTGGGGGGAAGCAGCAGCAGCGTTAGCACCCCTGGGGGCAGCGCTGCCCCCCCCTGCACCCCCCCAGGCCCCCCCAGCCCACCTCAGAGCCGGTAGCTGAGGCTGGCCACCTTGGCCGGGTGCGTCACGGCCCAGAAGTTTCTCCTGCTCTGCAGCTGCTGGAAGGGGTTGAGGTGCCGCCGCCGCTCCCGCCTCAGCTTCTTCACCTTCTTCACCTGTGCAGCGGGAGGAAGGCTCTGGGGTCAGGTTGGGGGGAGTCCTGCAGCCCCCCACCACCCCCTGGGGGTGCAGCCAGCGCTCACCTTCCCTCGGTCGAACTCCTCGTCCCACTCGTCGATGACGGTCTCGCTGCGGGCCCAGGCCGCGTCCCGGATGGCGTCCTGGCTGACGGCCGACAGCTCGCCCCCCCACGTCAGCACTGCAAAGAGACCCCCCCCTCAGCACCAGCAGGGCCCCGGGCTCCTCGCTGCCACCTCCCCCCCCCAAAAAAACAAGCAGCACCCGGCTCCAGGAGCCCCCCAATGGCCGCTCTGCCCCCATCTGGGGCAGGACGTGGGGGCTGCGTGCCCCCCCCAGCCCCCCGGGGTGCAGTACCTTGCTTGCCGTAAGCCTTGTCCAAGGAGTTCCTGAGCAGCTCCTGCACCACGCTGCGCTCCTGGCTGCGGGGGGGGCTGCCAGGGCCAGGGCTGCCCCAGGCACTCGCTGCTGCTGCAGGAAGAGCAGGGGGTAAGGACAAGCTATGGGGCTGTCCTGTGTCCCCCCCCCCAGGGATCATTCCCGCAGGGCAGGGGCACGCGGCCGTACCTGGGGTGCTGGGGGCAGCCTCCTGCTCCGCGGGGGGGCTGCCCAGGCTTTCCCTGCGTTTGCGCTTGCGATGCTCGCTCTCTGCAGGGCCGGGCCCCGGGCTCTGCTGCTTCGTCTGCCAGGGCTCTGCCTCGGCCCTCCTGGAGCTGGGGAGGGCAGCACGCCTTAGCTCGGCCTGGGACAGCCGCGGGGAGGGGGCAATAGGAGCGAGGACCCCACTGCCCAGGTGTGCTGTGTGCTGGGGGGAGCTGCCTGCAGAGTGGGTCAGCGCCCCCAGACCACCCCCATCCCCTCACCTGCCCGAGGGCAGCGTCCCGAGGCAGCGCTCCTCCGTCTCCTGCAGCCGCCTCTTCTTCTTCTTCTTCTTGAGGGGGGGCACAGGCTCCGTGCCCGGGAAGCAGCCGGGGGCTGATGTTTGCTGCTTGGGGCGGCTCTGCTGCTCCTCCCGGCCCCCAGCAGCATCTGCAGCGGCCGCCCCCCTCCCCGCAGGGGACAGCGAGCCCTCCTGAGCCACGTTCCTCCTCTTCTTGGGGGGGCTGCAGGCTTCGTCCTTGCCGTTCACAGCCAGAGCGCAGGGGCTGCCGCCTGCTTCAGGGTGCTGCTTGCGATGCTTCTTCTTGAGGGGAGCGGGGTGGCTGTGGCCGGGCCCGTGCTCCCCGCCGCAGGCAGGACGGGGGTGCGAGGAGGGGGCCGTGGAACCGTTGGTCAGGGGGGAGGCCGGGAGCCGAGGGGCTGAGCTGGGGGCGAAGCTGAAGGTGGGCTTTTCGGGGTTTGGCAGTTTGAGAGCAGATGAGGACAGCCTGAGGGACAGAAAGAGAGGCTGACGTGTTCCGAAAGCCAAGGCAGGAGCAGGAGCCCCCCCGCTGCCTCCCCACCCGAGGTGCACAGGCACCCAATGGGCACCACCTGAGCCATGAAGCCAAGAAACCCGTGGCAGAGCTGCTCCGGGGCAGCTGCAAGCACAATTAGGACGGGGTGAGTGCTGCCACAGCACAGGGCGCAAGGGAGCCCCAGAACAAGATCCAGACCAGGCTGGTGCCTCCCGATGCCATGGGACAGTAACACACGGCCAGAGCCTGCAGAGTGCCTGCCTTGTGCCAAATCAGAGAAATCACCCTGCTTCTGGGGCTCAGAACGAGCCCCGACAGCCTGGGGACGAGGGACACGGGTGCCAAGGTGCCCCCGGCCAGCTGCAACACGGGACCAGCGCCGCAGGACCAGCTCCAGGACCAGCTCCGGGGCTGCCGCTGGCTTCGGTGTCGTGGGGGAGTCCGGGAGCCCCCCCGTGCGCTTACCTGGGCTTGCCGAGAGGCCAGGGAGAGGAGTCGGGGTGGGTGGTGGTCGTGGGGAAGGAGTGGCCGGCGGGTGGCGGGTGAGGCTGCGCGCGGCGGTCACTTCCGCTCGCCCTCCGCGGGGTGCTGCCCTGCAGTTATCGACATAAATAAAAACTTGGTGGTCTAACGAAAAGGTTTCCGAGAGCCAAGAGGAGAAAATAAAAAGGGGAGCCCAGAGAAAGGGGAGGGGAACAGACACAGACGGGGGGAGGAGAGTGGGGGGGGTGGTAGAAGAAGAATCAGAAGTGTTCTCAGTTAGAAGCACAAAGGAAAAAAAGGAAGGAAGGAAATTTAAAAGCACAAAAACCCCAGCACGAGGCCCCGGGCTGCAGGGCAGCACCCAGGGACCCCCCCCACACCATCGGCCGGGCAGGGGCAGCCCTGCAGCTGGAGAGCCGCAGGTCCCCCCCACCCCGCCAAGATGCGCCCGGCACCGGGACGCACTCCCTCGAGCGAGGAAGGAGGGAAGGAGCCGCTTCCCTGCGGGGCTCGGGGTCGTCAACCACCCGTCAACAGCAGCAGGGGCCTGGCCCCGCGCCCTGCCCCAGCAGGAGGGCAGGAGCCAGCCCTGGGACCGGGGGGGCTCTCCCACACCAACCCCGGCTTCGCGAGCACTGCCTCCGCGCCTCCCCGAGCACAAGCACCCAACGCGGGGGGCACCCGGCACCCGGTGACACCCCGAGGCCCGGACTCACCTTTTTGGCAGAGAGCGCCAGCTTCTTGGCCGGGGGCGGTGACATGGTGCTGCCCGGCTCCCCTGCCGCGCTGCCCAGCTGGGAGGATTTCGGTTTCACCACCTTGGAGTCTTCGGGGCCGGCGGGCTCGGCGGGGAGCTCCGTGCCACAGTCCGTGTCCTCAGAGGGGCAGAAGCCTCCCGCTGCGGTTTTGGCTTTCTGGGGCGCCTTGGCCAGGTCCCCCGCCGCGCTGTGTGCCGGGCTGGTGGTGCCGCTCCTGCAGGAGCCCCGCTCCGGAGTGCCGGGGCCGGGCTGTGGTGATGTGGGTGGCTGCTTGCTGTCCCCGGAGCTCTGCCGGGGCAGATCCGCCGCAGGCCTGGCCGTGCTGCCGGGGCCCTGAGCTGCCCTGGGCGCCTGAGGCTGCTGCGGGGAGGACGGCGGCTTCTTGGGCCTCCGGGTCACGTCCTCGGTGGGCGCTGCGGCTGCCTGGGTGGCTCTGAGGGGCAGCTTGGGTGACGGGGACGCAGCGGGCGGCCTCGGCGGGGTGCATCCGTTCAGCAGCTTCGGCCCCGTGCCCGGTGCACCGCGGGCCACCGGGACCCCGACCTCCTCCGGCCCCGGCAGCTTCTTGCCCGGCAGCACCTCCGGTCTCTGGGCGAGGAGGAACGAGGAAGTTCAGCGGGGACAGGCTCCCAGGGACACGGTGACGCTGCCCCTGCTCCCTTGGCAGGCTTGGCACTGCGGGACCCTCCCCAGGGCCCTCTCCCCACCCGGCAGCAGCCTCTGGGACTCACCCGGCCCAGCAGCGGTGACGGCAGGGGCCCGTTGGTTGAGCTTTTCCTGATCTGCTCAGAGACGGAGGCCGGGCGGCTGGGCAGGCTGCAGCTGGCTTTGGCAACGGCCCCGTCGGAGCCCTTCCTGGGGCTGGGGATTCTGGAGAAGGCAGAGCACAGGGGCTAAAAACCTGCTGCCGGCCTGGCCCCACAAGACAGGAGAGCCGCTGAAGGGCAGGGTGCGGGGCCAGGCGGCGCAGGGCACCTCACCTCAGGTAGAAGAGCACGTAGGCCTGCTGGTTGAGGACCACCTTGATGTTGCTGCAGTGGACCAGGGAGTCGTTCATCTGATACCACTGCCCGTTGCTGGCCTGAGGGAGAGCAGGGGGGGGTCAGGCCCTGCCCAGGGCCCCCCCCGGGCCATGTACACCCGCTGAGCACCCACAGGGACCCAGGAGCAGCCCGGGCTCACCTTCACGTAGCAGTAGTAGTGCCCGGCGTGGCAGCTGTAGCCCGAGTGCACCAGCACCGCGTACAGCCCGTACATGACGGGGTCCCCGTTGTTCTGAGACATGTAGGGGCGGATGTTCAGGAACTCGGGGTACCCCACGTCCTGCGGGGAGAGGGCGTCTCAGCAATCTTTCTTGCCAGAGCAAAAGCAGCTCCGGCTGCCCTACGGGCCCATCTCTCGAGGGAGGGGACCCAGCACCGCTGGGGAAAGGCTGCTGGGCTGTGGCTCAGCTCAAGCTGTGCACGGGACCCCTCACAGGACCCCTCACAGGACCCCTCATGGGACCCCTCACGCCGCTCTGGCCAGCAGGGCCTCGGGCTGGGGGCCTGCCGAGCTCTCACCTTTGTGATTTTGCCTCCACTGAAGTTAGCAAAGCGTTTCAGTGAGAGCGTGAGGACGTTGGAAGCCCGGTGGATGGTGAAACGTTTGCTGGCTGGCACCTTCTTCTTGCACCTGTAGAGAAAGAGCTCAGGATACACAAACTACTCCACCCTGACCACTAGCCAGGGCCAAGGGGCAAACCACATGGAAGTGACCACGCTGACACCAGCTCACGGCTGTGAGGGGAGGCAGCAGGAGCAGGGACAGCTCCATCGCAGGCTCTGGGGCCTCATGTCCTGTGCCTCTGCCTGGGCTGCCCCCGCTCTGCAGCAGCTTCCCCCTGCTCCCCCCCGCAGGCTCCGTCCCCCCCGCAGCCCAGGCTCACCGTGCACACATGTAGGCGTTCTCCCCGCTCAGCACGTCTGACTTCACAAACAGCTCCAGCGCCCGCACGATGTTTGCAGCTTGCTGCAGGGACAGAGCAGAGCTCAGGGAACGGGCGGGCTGTCCAGGCTACGGCACGGCCCAGTGCCCCGAGGGGACACCAAACTGGGAGCCCACCACCACCGCAGCTGCCCGGTGCTCCGAGCCCCAGCAGAGGCCACGGCCCCGCTCTGGCTGAGGGCACTGCCCCGCAGGGAAGGCAGCACCGCAGCTGCTGCTCCCCTCTTGCTTGCACGGTGCCGTGACGTTTGTGTGAGAACAGCACTGGGGCAGCTGCAGAAGCAGCACCCCCTCCAAGAGCAGAGCTTGTCCCACCCCTCTGACGTACCCTGATCTCCAGCGCCACGTCCAGGTAGGGGTCGTAGGTGTCCGAGACGCTCTTGCACACTGAGCACTTCACTGCAAAGGAAGCAGCAGGGAGCGCTCACAGCTCTGCGCCCACAGCAGCTGCAGGGCTCCCCCCTCCTGGGCTCCAGGAATTCAGCGCCAGGCCCCCGCTGTGTGCCTGCAGCTGGCGGGGAGGCAGGCTGGCAGTGCCACCACTCGCTGGCACAGCAAGCGTCACCAGACAGCTGCAAACCCCGGCTCCTCTGCCGGGTAACAACGAGCCAGGGGCCCGCAGCCAGCGGCTTCCTGCGCTGCCACAGCAGGGGCCGAGACCCATGGGCACAGCAGGAGCGTAGGGCTGCAGTTCTGGGTAATTCACTCCGGTTTTGCTATTCTCCCCAAAGATTCCTAGTGCCAGGCTCTCGGGGTACCAGCGAGCCGTGCTCCTGAAGCCACGGACTCACCACGGGAGCGCAGGTAGCCGCCGAAGATCTGGTGAACCAGCGTCGTGGCCTGGGTCTGGCGATCCAACCTGGGGAAGAAACCACGGGTCTCACACCACCCCTGCAAAAGGGGCACCCCTAAAGGGCTGCCGTGTCCCCAGGCACTGCAGCAGCGCAGCCCCCACCCCTGCCCGGCCTGTGGGGAGCTCGAGGACGCTGCAGCCTTCCTGGGGGGGAGCCCAGGGGCCCAGGCTGCGGGCACACGACGCCCCCCAGGCACAGCCCACCCAGCTGGAGCTCAGAGCCCGGTGCTGCTGACAGAGGAGATGCCACCGCGCTGGGACTGAGGGCTCAGGGGAAAGCTGGTCCCCCTTGGCCACCAACAGGGGCTGCACCATGCAGCACACCCGGACCCCCCAGCAGCCACAGCACCTGGGGCTGCGGCACGGCCACCTCCCGCTGCCCCCCGGTACCTGGTGCAGCCGTTGAGGCAGGCCTTCTGCATGGCATCGATGGTGTAGCGCAGGAACTCGTGCGCATCCTCCTGGCTGCCGAAGCGGAAATGCCGGGCGATCTCTGCAGGGAGACAGCCATCAGCCCCCGGCCTCCAGCACCCCCAGCACAACCCAGGCAGGCTCACGCCGGCGGCAGGGGCAGCCCCACGTGGTGCCGGGGCACCCGGTCGGCTCCGTGACTCATCTCGGGAGAGCTCCCGCCGGGACCTGCCCCGGTCTGAGGCTCTGCTCATGCGTTAGTCAGCGCCGGCGAGCGCAGCTGTGGGAGGGAGGCTGGGGGGGGGGGGGGGCAGGCATCCTTACTCTTGAGGTCTCGGATGAAGGACACCGGCTTGATGGCGTTGCCGCTGTTGGCAAAAGCCTGGATCAGGTGATTCTGCATAACGCACATCATGCAGAAGCCTCCGTGGTGACCTGGAGCAGGAGGGGAGAAGAAAGGACGTTGGGAACAACGTGGGAGGGATGGAGGCAGCGCAGGGGAAGGGGAATCTCTGCTCCAGTGCACTGGGAGCACGACTGCGAGCCCTCCCTGGGAGCTCCCTGCTACAGCAGAGCGCAGGAGCAGCCCAGGTGACAGGGAGCAGCACACGGCTGGGGACACAGCACAAGGCACAGCGAACCCGACCACAAACAGCCCCGTGCGGGCTGTGCTGTGTGCAGCCCCCAGCCCCCAGCAGCCCCCACGGGACCTGGCTGGGTCCCAGCAGAGCCACGAGAACACGGAGCTGCCCCGGCCCCGAGCGGGCTGCACACAGCGGTGTGCGGGGACAGAAAGGGGCATTTGGGGGACGGGGAGGCAAAACCGGACCCCCACACACCCACAGCCAGGGCTGCACGCAGGGGTGCTGAGCACAGCCCAGGACCGGGATGCGTGAGCACTGCTCCCCCCCCCCAACCCCTCTCCGGGGCTGAGCCCCCCACTCACAGGCGCGGCCGTGCTCCTTGGACAGCAGGTAGTTGGCGAGGGGCGGCGTGTAGGTGAGGCACTGCAGGGTGGCGTTGAGGAAGCACGTGTTGCCCAGGTTGTGCAGCCCGGCACCCACCCGCGACACCCGCTCCCACCTCAGGGACAGGCGCTCCGCGGGGAACAGCACCTTCTGCGGCGCGGGGACCCCGTCCCCCGGCCCATGCTCACCGCCTGCGGGCACCGGGAGGGGGATGAGCGGCGGGGTGGGGGGCACCGGGCAGCCCCCCCACACCCCCCCACCCCCCTATCCCGGTGCCCCCACGTACCCTGCCTCCCGGGCGGCCCCTCGGGGGCTGTGCGCGGCGGGGCGGGCGGCGGCCGGGGGTTGAGCAGCAGGTACTTGCCCCGCAGCCCCTCCGGCTGCCCCGGGCCGCGGCTGGCGGGCTCGAACTCGATCTTCTGCAGCAGCACCTTCTTGGCCGAGGCGGCCAGCAGCCGGCCCAGCTCCGCGTCCTCGCCCTGCTCCCGGCGGCCCGGCTTCAGCGCCTCGCGGAGCTTCTCCACGATGGGCATGGCGGGGGCCGGGCTAAGGGAGGGGGGCGCTCAGCGGGGCCCGGCCGCGGCCTAGGCCCGGAGGGGGGCCCGGGGCCGCCGCCCGCGACCTTCAGCAGCGGCGCCGCCACCGCCCGGCCCCGGCCCCGGCCCCGTCCCTCCCGCCACGTGCGGCTCGGCCGCTACCGGCAGCTCCGGCCGGGACAGCGCAGGGACAGCGCCCGCGGCGCCTCCCGGCCTCGTCCTGGCCCCGATCGCAGCCCCGATCCCGATCCGGATCCCGATCCCGATCCGGTTCCCGCTCCCGGTGCCGGTCCCGCTCCCCCCCCCCCCCCCCCCGGGTCCCCGCGCACCATCCGGGTCCCGGCGGCCCGCACGTGTCACCGCCTCCACGGGGCGCTGCCCGCGGGAGCCCTTCCGGCCCCCAGGCTCCGCCCCTCCGGGGGGCGGGCACCGCAACGGCCCCGCCCCCAGCGCGCGCAGCCTCCACCCGCGCCCCGGTACGCCCCGCCCCTGCCTCCCGGAGCCCCGCCCCATCCCGGAGCCCCGCCCCCCGCCCCGTTGCTGCCCGGTGCCGGTGTCCCCGTTCGCTGCCGGTGGCGCGGAGCGGTGCAGGGCGGTGCCGGCAGCCCGGGGTGATGCCGGCGACCCCATTCACCACCAGCAGCCCGGTTTATTGGCACCGGCCCCGGTTACCGGCGATAGCCCCGGTTACCGCCGTACCCCGCTTATCACCGTACCCCGTGTGTTACCGCACCCCGTGTGTTACCGCACCCCGTTACCACCGGCAGAGCGGCCGTGCCGGATCCCCACCGAGCCCCCGGCCCTCAGTGTCCGCGTCCTCCCGGCCCCAGCCCCGCTCCCACCGGCCGGAGCCGCCCCTCGGGTCCCCTCCGAGCCCCCGGCAGCTGCACCCCGGTGCGGGGCCCACCCGGGGATGGCAGCAGGCCCCGGGGCGGCGGCTCCCTCCCTCCCTTCCCCCCTCCCTTCCCCCTCCCCGGGTCCAGGCCCCCGGAGCAGGGGGGATCCGGGACCCCCGAGATGTGGTTGGGGGGCTCTGTGGGTCCCGCTCGGGGCACCCCGCGGTCCCTCCCCGTCCTCCCCCACGCTGGGACCCCCCAGCACAACCCCGGAGGAGAAGGGGCGCAGCACCGGGCCCCCCCCGGGCCCCCCCAAATCAAATCACGGCACAGGGAGGCGGCAGCTGACGGCAGCACGGCAGTGTTAAGGGCAGACTACCAGCGGAGCGGGGCGCGAGCTGATACAACCGCACGGGAAGCGAGCGGGACTCTTACATGGCACTGGTTAGAGGGCGGCTGGGGCTTTTTTTTCCTTTAACTTTTTTTTTTTTTTTTTTTTCTCTTTTTCTTTTTCCTTTAATACGTCGAAGTTGCCCAGACTGGTCCAGTACGACATCGTGGAGCCTTGCGGGGACGCCCAGCATGAAATCGCTGCGGGCTGCGGCGGGGGCTGCGCGCACGAGCCGGGGCCGGCCGCGCCACCGAGCGCACGGGGCGCCGCCGCAGCGGGACAATGGCTCAGAGAAAGCGGGGCCCGGGGAGGTGGGGGGGGGACGGGACGAGGGGACGGGGGTCCTGCACCGCAGGGGGGGCGCCCAGGGGGCCCCGATCCACGCAGGGTGCGACGGCGATCGGCAGCCCCGCAGCTGGGGGCTCCCGGCCCTGGCGCCCATCCTGCGCGGGGACGAGCTCCAGCACGGCCACGGGTGCCGGCCCGGCCAGGGTGGGGGGGTCTGGGCCCCTCAGCGGTGGCACCGGAGGGCCCCGGGCGCAGCGCTCGCCCACCCCGGGGCTTGCCCTGGGCCAGAGCCCTCACAACGTGCCCGACCGCGGAGAGGAGCGCATGGGCAGCGGGGCTGCAGCCCGCGGGTTGGGGGCACCCCGGCTGCACCAATGCCCCCCCCAGGGCTTTTGTGGGTGGGTGGGACGCCTGCGCGGGAGCTGCTGGCGCCGTGCACGCCCGCGGTGCCCTGCTGCAGCCTTCGGGCACCCCAAGGGGAGGGACGGGTGTCGGGACGGGGTCTGGTGAGAGGCGTGGGGGCGGCTCCGTCCCGCGGCGGGGCCCCTGGTAGACCTGCTACGCAGACTGGGGACGGCGCCCGCCGCTCGCGGGCGTTCGCTTCCTTCGCAGCTCTCAGGGGCACAAGGGCTGAGCAGGGCCGGGAGGGGACGCGGCCCCGGCGGGGAGGAAGCCCCCGGCCCCGCTGACCCCGCGGGGGGCGAGGAGCCGGGCAGGGACAGAGCTGAGTGCGGCGCGGCGGGCCCCGAGCCTGCCCCGTGCACGCGCGTGGCAGGCGCCGCACCCTGGGGACCCGCGGGGCCGAGCGGATTTGCATGCTGTCTCCAGGACTTGATATCAGCGTGGACCAGTCTAACATCTCGCAGGTTTTTTTCTACTGGCTACTGGAATGCGCTCGTTTGGCTTAGGGGTCCTCGATGTCGAGAAACTCTTGCTTGGGGGGGGCCATGCCGCGGTACCAGGCGCACGAGCCGTCGCTCCTCTTGATGCAGGCGTAGTGCTTCGCCTGCCGCCCGCCCACGATCTTCTCCATCGCCCAGTCTGTCCAGAGACACTCGTCCGAGGAGGAGACGAAGCACGGGATGGAGAGGCAGCGCGAGATCTGTGCACAGCAGACACCGTCACCACCCGCCGCGGGACGGGGGGCAGCTCCGTGTCCCCCCCCCCAAAGCCAGCCCCGGGGCGCTCACCTTGCACTCGCAGCCCATCTGGTACCGCTGGTTGAGGCTCTTCTTCTGGGTCGGGCTCAGCGAGTCCCAGGTGGCGACCAGGTCGCACAGCGTGATGTGCATCTTGCCGTTGCCCTCTGACTTGCCTGGGGACACGGAGCCGCTCAGACCGTCCCCGACGGCGCCCCGAGACCCCCACGGCAGCACCGGGTGCCCGGGGGTCTGGGGTCCGCTCCTCCCCAGCCGCCCCCAGTCCCTGCCCAGCACCTACCTGCGATGAGGTACTCCTTCTTCCCTCCCGTGTCCAGCGGCTGGCCGCACACCGCTGTGGACGGCGCCGTGTAGATGAACTCGATGTCCTTGTCAGGGCCCTTAAACATCTGGGGACAGAGCGAAGGCGTGAGCGGCCCCCCGCTGCCTCTCCCTGCCCGCCCCGGGCCCAGGCACTGTGCCCCGTACCTTGATCTGCTTGACTTCGTACTGGATTCGCTTGATGGGGTTCCCGTATATGTCATTCCCCGAATCCACCTCCTTCGCAGAGACGGCCTTTGCTCGGATCACTGCAACAGAGGGCGCAGAGCTCAGCAGGGGTGGCGGGGACCGGAGGAGCTGCCGTGTCCCTGCCCATACCGGGGGCCGTGCGGAGCTCCCGGTGCCGCTGCCCCGTGTGGGACCGACCCGCTTCTCCCCCGTCCCACCGGGACACCAGACCACGCACCCACCCCGCTGCCCGTGGAGTTGCTGTCACGTGTGGTGCCCAAAGGGACGGCGCTGGCACACGCAGCACTGCGATGGGCAGCCCCACGGCAGCACCCTCAGCGGAGGGGACACGGAAAGGTCTGGGAGCAGGGCTCAGGGAGCTCCCAGCCCCCTGCACCCAACAACGGGGGCGCAGGGTCCGTCCCTGCCCCCTCCTGCACCGTGCAGCCAGGGAACTGTGTCCTTGTCCAGCCCCGGGGGTGCCCCGGTGACCGCGGGGCGATGCTCGGCTGCCAGCTCCCTGCCAGATGTCGGCTGCCGGCCGCGGAGCCTCCACGTCATGCAGGCACAGAAACCGCATCCGCCCCGCGCCGCTTCCTGCCCTCGCTGCCTGCAGCAAGAACCCGGCCGGCTGCACGGGGATGCTGAAGGCCGGGGCAGTGGAAAAATGCAGCCAGGTACAGGGGGCGCTGAGGTTTTGCCTGGGCAGCCTGGGCAAAGGCCCCGGACCTCTGCGCTGAGCTGCGCCCCAGCCTGCTGTCCCTGACCCCCACTTTCGGACCCTCCTTTCCCTACAAGACCTGTGCAAAATGCGGCTCCCCGCAGGGCAGCACCCACCCGCAGAGGGGCCTGCAGGCTGCAGGAGGGGACGGCAGCGTCCCCCTGCACCCCGCACAGACACTGCTCCCCCAGCACTCGCAGCGGCACCGCCGGCAGCAGGACGGGCACGGGCACGGCCGGGGACACACACCAGGCCCCTCGCTCCGTGCCAAGGGACAAGGCCGGGTGCCCTTGAGCTGGTGAGGCCGCAGTGCCCCAGAGCCCAGGTGAGCAGGGGCAGGAGAGCGCTGTGGGACCAGCTCTGCCATGGAAAGGTCCCTGGGGTCACCCCGCCGGCACAGCCCAGGGACACGGGAACCACACGTGAGCGCCCAGCACGTGGCAGGGACCTTCCCGGCAGGCGGGCAGCCAGCTCACCCTCACCACAGCTCGGGATGGGGCAGCTGCTTGGGACCTGCCGCACAGCTCTCGGCCGATCCCAGGTCCCTGCCCCGAGAGCCGCGGCCCCTCACCCTGCCTGCCCCCCTCCAGGGCCACCGGGACCCTCCTGGCGGGGACAACGAGGTCCCTTCTGCCCCATCCTGTGGGGTTTCATGAGCACCCTCACAGCTGGAAGGGGCCTGGCAGAGGGCAGGGCTCCTTGCTGTGCCGTGGGGTCCCCAGAGGGGCCAACCCCTGTCTCTGGGGTACCCAGTGCCCGGGCAGCCCCTGCACCCGTGTCCCTGGGGGAAGGAAGCAGGGAGCTGTGTCAGCTGGGGCAGGCTCCAGCCTGCTGGGGCACAGGGGTCACGTCCCCATGGAGAGGTGCTGGGGGACGGGGCAGAGCTGGGCAGCCTGGGGACGTGCATGGGGCCGCTGCCAGCCCCGCTGCCCCGGAGGCTGCCTTCTTTAGCCTGGCACAGCACGGAGAGGGGATCTGATCGCGCTCTATAAATACAGCGGGGCGAGCTGGGCACGCAGACGAGCTATTTAGACTCAAGGTCAGCGCTGGCACAGTAAGCGCTGACTCAGTTTACTCTGGAAAGGAGAAGCCGGCCACCAGCACGGGCTGGGGACAGGGAAGAGACTGCCCAGGGCAGCAGCCCCTGGCCGAGGCAGGGCACCCGCTGCCCACGGCCGTGCCGAAAGCCCCAGCCTGACAAAGGGACAAAGCCCTGGGTGCAGCCCCCGGGCCCCTGCCCTGGCCGGAGGAGCTCTGCTTGGCAGGGTTCAGCCCCTGGGCCCCGTGGGGCCAGCCCAGGCTCCGCATCCATCAGGGCACCGGGCCCGCGGCGGCCCCGCTCCGTGCGCCTGCGGTGTAACGGCGCTGCCGGCAGCCCCGAGAGCCGGAGCCGCCTCCTGCCCGTGGCTGCAGGCGTGGGGGACGGTTACTGGTTCAGTGGGCTCCAGCCGTTTCCATTCACGTGCTGATGAATCACTTGACAAAAATGCAGCCCAATTCTAGGCGGATTTGTTCTGAACAGTGCGGCTTTGTGGAGGGGACGGCTGCGCTGTGCTTTCCCCGCCAAGACCCCAGCAGCGCAGCCAAGCTGCTCCGCAGGCCAGGAACCAGAGCAGGGCAGGGACGGAGGGAGGCAGCGGGGGGAAGCCCAGGTGGGGAGGCGCAGCCGAGGTCCCCGGGGAGGAGGAGGAGGGTGCCACAGGACCCCAGCACCTGGGGAGCGGCACCAGGGCCTCCCCAGGTCTCCACAAAGGCCGGATCATGCAGAGGCCGAGGCTTGGCCACGGCTGCCTCACCCTGCAGCAAAACCGAGCCAGAGGCTCCTGCAGGTCCCAGGCACGACCCCCCTGGCCCGGCTGCAAGGCGCAGCCACCTCCCTCCCCCTGCAGACCCCATGCCCATGGGGCAGCGTGTCCCCTCGGCACCCTCTGAGCAGGAATGCCGGTGTTTGCCCGTAGCTCAGCACCCTGCACAGAAGCTGCCACCAAAGCACCTCTGTGCCCGCAGCCGTGCCTCGGGAGCACCCCAGGCCCTGCCCGCAGCGTGGGGCTGTGTTACCCCCCTCCCCGTGCCCCTGGCTCGGGGGATGCGGGGCCGGGATCCAAGTGCCTGCGATGACCCCGCTGCACTGACGCAGCACGGCCCCAGCAGCGCTGGCCCCACAACAACACCCCGGGAGCGGGCGCTGGGGAGGCAGAGGAGGTGGCTTCACCCCTGGGCTGAGGAGGGTCCTGGTGGGATTCGGGCAGGGCCAGCACCACAGCGTGGTGGGGAGCACTTGTGCTGCTTGCGGGCACACAGCACCTGCTTGCCATGAGCGCTGTGGAAGCCCCATGGGATGGGGTGGGGGTGCCCAGCGCCTCCCCAGAGCAGCTCCCCCAGCCTGGCAGCCGATGCCATGTCCTCAGCTGTGTGGTGACACCCTACAACGTGCCACCAGGAGCTCGGTGGGTGTCCTCCGGGACGTGGCAGCTTTGCACCTTGACCAGCCTGGGCTGGACAGGACCCAGGGCCTGGGGCAGGGGGCTGTAAAGGCCCGGGCACCCCTCGGCACACCAGTCCCTGTACAAGGAATGGCCCCGCACCAGGACACGTGCCACCCCCTCTGTTTGGGAGACGAGCACGCGACCGGCTGGGACACCACGGCTGAGGGGCAGCTCCAGGAGTGGGGCTGGAGGCAGAGGTTGCCACCCGTCACTGTAAAACCCACTGGCACATTGTGCCAGGCTACTGTGGCTCGCTGTCCGTCACGATCGCCCTTCTGCTCCCTGTCAGCCCCAGGACCCAGCCTGCAGCTCCCTGCGAGGGCTGAGCCCACCCGGGATGAGCAGGAGGACAAGCTGCTGCCCTGTGCCATGGGGTGACCACGGGGCGTGCAGGGCCACCAAGCCAGGTCTCTGCTGCAGGCAGCCCCTACTGCAGCAGGAGCCACCCCAGGCACCCGGTGCAGACGCCCCCAGGGTGCTGCAGGGAGATGCGGGTTCTCCCCACCGGGTTCTCCTGGGGGAAGGAGGAAACACGGCTTGGGGCTGTGTGCGGGTGCTGCCCTGCAGCGGGGCGAATCCTCCCATTGCCCACCCCAGCTCCAGAGGTCTCCCCGTGCTTGCCCCAGGGGCTCAGGGCCATCACGAGGTGCCTCAGCCCCCGCAGCTCCCCTCCCAGCCAGGGGCACTGCGCGCAGCAGCCCCTTCCCGGGACATCCTGCCCCAAACCCACCGCACGGCCCCCGCCCGCGGCCGCCTGGGCAGCGCGGGTGCCCGCAGAGCACGGGAAGCGCTCCCGGCTGAATGGCCGGGGAACAAAGCTCCCTTCTCCGGGGCTGCTGGCAGCCAGCGGAGCCCAGGGGCCGCCTGCCAGTGCCAGCCCTGCCCGCTGCCTGCCCGGCCCCGCTGCGACTGCAGCCCCGGGGTCACCGCAGCCCGCACGGCACCGGCAGAGCCAGAACACAGCAAAACGTCCCCGGGGAGGGCTCCTCCACCCCAGACCCTCAGCACAGGCTGGGGCCAGCCCCGGGCACCTGCCCGAGCCCTGTGCGCAGAGCAGGGCACCCAGCCCCAGCACGCGGCCAGGGCAGCTTTGAGCACGCAGAGGCCGGGGGACGCGGCGCAGCTCGGGCTGGATGGCGGCTGGGGCTGGGCCGGGTTCCCCTTGCTCCCGGCAGCTCCCGGCGAGGAGCACAAGGGCTCAGCCCCAGCCCCAGCCCCGCATCCCGGCCCCATGGGCAGGGGAAGCCCCACACCAGGCCCCGCTCATCCCGCGGCCTGCGCGGCTGCTGCAGCGTGCGCAGCGCTCCCGATCGCGGCCTGCGTCATCCCGGCTCTGACGGGAGCGGGACGGGGCCCAATCAGCGGCGGCCCCGAGCCGTCAGCCCACGGCCCCGCTGCCGCAGCTGCACGGGAAGGGCTGGGACCGGAGCTGGGAGCTCCCAGCCGCACGAGCACAGCGCAACAGGGCAGCAGCCGGGCTGGCGGCCTCCTGCCCGGCCACGGCTCAGCGGGGCCCGAGGGGCAGCGCTGCCCCCGGGGCCAGCAGCGAGGGCCGGTCTCACTTCTGCTCCCCAAACCTCCTCTTCGTCCCAGTCCCTGTCTGGCAACCAGGAGCCCTCACCATCCCTGCCCCGATCGCTGCGCCCCATCGCAAGGCACCGAGCCCTGGGACAGCCAGGGTCAGCACGGCGCTGCCAGGGGCCGGATCCCAGGGGCAGGCCAAGCACCCGCTCTCTGGCTGCCCTGTCACCCCAGCACTGCCCCGCACACCCCTCCAGGGCCACCACTGCCCCACGGAGCCAAAGCCACAGCCTGAGCATCACCTCCCTCGCCCTCTGCATCTCCACGCTGTGCGAGAAGCTGGAGCTGGGGCTTCTGCTGCTGCAGCCCCCAGCTGACACCCGAGCAGCACGGGCAGAGCAAACCCCAGAGGGCAGCGAGCAGCTGCCTGGGCACAGCCCCTGCAGGCACAGCACACGGGGCAGCTCCGCACCCACGCTGAGCCCTTGAGCCCCACAGAAAACTGCTGCCTGTCTGCTGGGCCGGGAAGCGTGAGCGTGGAGAGGCTGGGTCACTTGTCCCACACTGCACAAGTCTCCAGCTGCAGTGACTCCCAGCCCCTCTGGCACCCCGCGGCCAGCAGCACAGCCACATCCCGCTCTCACCACGCTGGAAGCACAGCTCCGGGCTCCGGCTGCTCCAAACCACAGGCAGTGCCTCACAGCTGGCAGGGCACGAGTGAGGGCAGGGCCCTGGGGTGGCACAGACAGATGGGGGCACCCGGGCACACACAGGGGGCTCCGTGGGGAGCCCAGCACGGGGGTCCCAGCCTCCCCCATCCGCTCTCTGCCCCCGTGCCCAGCAGGCGGTGTTTCTGCGGGGCAGCAGAGGAGACCTGGCAGGGGAAGCAGCAGCAGCTCCCAGGCCCAGGCCGGCTCACCCCGGGGAGGGAGCTGGCTGCGAGCCTCCCAGCTCCAGAGGGAAGATGAGACGGGAGCCAAAAGGGCAGGGATCACAGGCAGCAGGGACGGGGCTCCTGTTGCGTGGGAGGGGAAGGCTGGCGGGTTCCTGCCGGGATCAAACCCATCCACAGCAGCTGGGAAGGGACTCGGGCTGGGAGCCAGGGGGTGCCAACACCGGGGGTGGCACCGGGAAGGGGCTGCCTGGGCAGGGTGAGCTGCGAGCGCCAGCGGGGCAGGCACCTGCTGGGGCACTGGGCAAGCGGCTGCTGCCTGGCCCCGGCTTCGCCCTGCCCGGGACTGCCGAGACGCCGAGACAGACGGTGCGTGACTCAGCTGCTGAGTCACGGCCTGAGCCGGCACCCGGGAAGGGCAGGGTAAGTCACCAGAGCTCCGGAAAGATGATCCCGGCGTGAGTGTGACACGAGCGTGACGGGAGGGAGCCTCAGCCCTGCTCCCGGAGCAGCTGCGGGGCATCCGGTGTGCCGGGGACGCCGGCTCACGCGGCAGCTCTGAAACTCTGGAGCTCCATTTTGTCTCCAAACCTCCCCGTCCCCAGCCAGGCCTGGGAGCGCCGGGGGTGGCTGCCGGGTGCTGGGGGGATTCGCCCTCGTGGAGCAGAAACGTCGCGAGCGGGGCCTGGAAGGGGCGAGGGGAGCCCGGGAATCTCAGGAGCATCCTGGCTGCGGAGCAGGGGCCGGGGCAGGGCCGTGCAGAGGCGCGGGCTGCCTAAGGGGTTGGGAATGCTACCTCGCCAGCCCAGCCTGGGAACAGCCCCGCAAAGGAGAGCGTCGGGAACTGGGGCTGGTCTGTTTGTTTAATATGTTAAAATTTAATAAGGGCATTATTCATAGAAAGAGGAATCCAGATCCCGGCGCTGCCAAGCCCTCCCTTTCAGCAGCATCCAAGCCGAACAAAGTGGGACGGGGGAGAGGAAATGCCTGGAAATAAGGAACAGACGGGAGGTGGCCGAGCCCGGCGCTGCTGGCGCTCAGGGGCCGGTGCTGGCTCCGCGCTCGGGGCCGCTCCCGGTGCTCCGCGCAGGACCCGGGGCGCTCGCGCTGCCCCCGGGGCTCCCCGCGCTGCCACGTCCCAGCCGCCGCTCCCCGGGCCCGGCTCCTCCGCGCCCCCGGGAGCCGAGCCCCGGCCCGGGCCCCGCCGCCGGGAGCCGGGACCGAGCCGCGCCGGGACCGGAGGCGGCCCCGGGAAGCGCTGCGGGGCGCAGCCGAGCGGACCCGGCCGGGCCGGCGAGAGGCTCGGGGAGCCGCGGACACACCCCGGGCAGACACACGGACGGAGGGACGGACACACAGACAGCTCCCTGCCGACACACCCCCGGGCCGAGCCGAGCCGAGCCGAGCCCCGTACACACGGGGGGCTGCAGGGCAGGTGCCGCGGACCGGGACCGGGACCGCGACCGGGACCGGGACCGCGACCGGGACCGGGTCGCTCCGTCCCCGCCGTGCCGCCCCGAGCCGCCCCGCGCCAACTTGCCGCCCCCTCCCCGGGAAGTTTGTGCGGGCCGTGCCGGGCCGGGCCGTGCCGGGGCTGCCCCGGGCCGGGGCTCGGCGGGGACAAAGCGTGCGCGGCGGCGGCGCTCACCTACATCGGCGTTGCAGAAGGCCTGCTGCGGGTGGATGGGCGAGCAGCTGCAGCCGTCGGCCGGGCGGGCCCTGGCGAGCAGCAGCACCGCCAGCCAGGCCAGCAGGCCGGGCAGCGCGGCGGGCATGGTGCGGGGGGCTGCGGGCTCAGCGACCCGGCCGACAAAGCCTCATCCACCGCCGGGCCCGGCCGAGCCGCCGCCGCCCGCCGCGAAGTTCGGGTCCAGCCGCCGCCGCCGCCGCCGCCGCCCCGGCCCCTCGCCGCTCTCCGCCGCCTCTCCCCGGAGCTGGAGGCTGCCCCCGGCCGCCGCCGAGCCTCGCGTTTTAATGCGCTCCGGGGCTCCGCTGCTCCTCCTCTGCATGGCGCGGGGCCAGCCCGGCTGCGCGCTGCTCCCGCCCCTCCGCGGGATGCGGCTCCGCGCCCAGCTCGCCCCCCCCCCGGCCCCTCCGCCCCGCCCGGCACCGGGCACCGGGCACCGGCAGCCCCAACCCCCCCCCGACCCCCGGCCCGCAGCCCCCGGCCGCCGCCCCGGCTCCGCCGTCCCGGTCCCGGGCGGGGCCGCGGAGCAGCCGCCGAGGGGCAGCGGCGGGGCCCGGGATGCCCCGGGGGGGCCGGCACCGGGACGGGACGGGGCTGGGGCAGGAGCCGGGCCCTGCTCGCGGAGCTGGCACCCAGCCCGCAGGCGGGGGCCGTGGTTGTGTCTGTGCCCAAGCATTTCCTCTCCTGCCGCCTCCTCCGGCTCATCTCACCCCCTTTGTGCTCCCCGTGCCTCCTCCTGCTCCCACCGCCTCCCCTTGGGGGTCACTCCTGGCCCGTGACCATCACTGGGGGTCCCGCATGGCTCCGAGGTGCCCGCAGCCCTCTGGCTTGGAGCACATCCCCAAAACCCCCCAGCTCATCCCTGCCCTGGCTGCTGGAGGTGCTGGGGTGCTGCCGGCCTCCCCGTGCCCATCCTGCAGGGCCCAGCTCTGCCCCGGGCAGGGCTGCACAGACCCGAGCGTGGCCAAGCCGGGCACCGCGGGCACACGGGATGGTCGGCACTGCGGCCACGCAGCCTGCTCCCGGGGCAGCCTCTTGCTACAGAGCTGGGCCACCACGGCTGCCTGTGGCTGAAGGAGGTGTCGGAGCCTCTGGTGCTGTAGGATGAGAAGGAGCAGCGGAAACGTGGGCAGCCAAACCCGGTCCGAGCCCTGCTGGAACCCGCGGGGAACCTGTGGGAGGTGAATGGTGCCCCTGCTGCTGGCATGGTGGGATGAAAACTGGCGGTGGGGCTCCAGGGCCCGGCCTTGCAGAGGCTGTGGCAGCAGAGCCTGGCTCTGAGAGCTCTGCGGGGCTGGGGGTGCAGGGACCCTACAGCCTGGTCCCGTTTGTGCTGTATGGGCCCAGCAGCTCCCAGCAGCCCCAGTCTTGCCAGCTCTCGGAGATAAGAGCCAGGCTGGGGCAGGAGGTGATGGGGTGCTGCGAGGTCCCGCTGTCTGTGGGGTGGGGGGAGACAGCCCCAGGGCCACGATGGGTGCTGCAGGGCCCCGGGCCAGGCCCAGGGGCTGCACTGAGCCGGGCACAGGCGAGGGCAGAGCGGTCACCGGGGTCAGATGGCCGGGGCAGGGCCGGGGCCGGTGCTGGGAGCAGGTTGGTGCCCCCAGACGAGCGCGGCCGCTCGCAGCCGTGAGTCATTGTTGTTTGGGCTAAATGGAAACACATGTCCGGCTGCTAACGTGGTTCTTACGCAGCTCTCCAGAGATGCTGGACACTGTAAACAGGGGCAGGACAGGGGGATGGGACAGGGCCAGCCCAGCTGAGCTCTCCGGAGGCCCCTGGCTCCTCCCTGCGCGCCTCGCCGTGGGTCCTCCCCCCCCCAGCACAACAAAATCACCCCGGGCATGGCCCCCCAGTCCCTAGGCACCACTGGTCCCTGCAGCTGGGGGTGGCACAGGGGGGCCGAGGCCAAGGGACCTGCACGGACTGCAGCAGCCAGCCCCATGCATGCATCCATGCACAGGCACAGAGCACGTGCCCATACTGTGTGTGCACCCCACTAACGGCATCACCCCAAACCGGCCAGGACGGGGAAGGAGCTGGCACAGGCTCCCCGGTGTTGCTGTGCCAAGGCTGCGTGCTCCTGGACCCTGTTCCTGCCCTGGCCTTGCTCCTCCTGCCCTCTCCCAGCACAGCCGGGTGCAGGAGGGGAGGGGAAGGATGTGTGGGGATCGAGGCTCCACGTGTGGCCATGAACAGCCTAAAGAGGGGGAGAGGCTGCACCATTCCTGGGGCCCTCAGAGATGGGAGATGGGTGCAGCAGGGCCTGGGGGCAGCAGCCAGGCTGGCACTGGGGCGTTTGTCCCCTCGCAGCCCTGCTCCGAGCTCCTGGGGCAGTCGGGAGGGCACGGCCCCAGGGAGGGGCTGGCTGCAAGGCCTCTGCCTGCTGCTCTGAGCCCAGCCGTGGAGCAGGGGGATGTGGTGAGAGGGGGGCTTCCCCTCAGTCCCTCCCACACGAAGCTTTCCCCAGAAAGCACGGGCCCACGCAAACCGTTACCCATTCACTTGCCACATGGTTTATGTGAAAGGGGAAGTAAAACCAGCTAACTGGCGAAAAACAGCCTGATGAAATCCCCGGCAGCCACCACCTCGCCCTGCCCTGCCCTTGCTGACGCCCTGCTGTGGCCGTGTCCCCCCCCCGGTCGTGTCCCAACCCGGGGCTGGATCTGGCCAACGCCCCCCTCAAGCACGCTCCTGCCCTCACGCTCGTGGGGGACATGGGGACATCTGTCCCCACACCTCCTGTGTGTTCCCAGCGAGGTGCTGGGGAGGCAGCTCAGGGGCTGCCCTGCAGGACACGCCGCTGGCACCAAGGGGCCTTGTGCCCAGCTCTGGCCCCGTCCCCAGGCAGGTTGGGGAAGGCACCGAGCTGGCAGCAGGGAGCAGAGGGCAGCACCACCCCCGGCACAGAGCCACAGGGGTGCGAGGACGGGGCCCTCACAGGGCTGGCACAGGGCAGCGAGCGGGGGCTCCGTCCTCGGCTGCAACCCAGGGCGCGGCCACCACCAGCGCCAGCAGCCCCGCGGAGGTGCCGGGCACCGATGGCTGCAGTGTGAGGAAACCGCCCCGAGCCTGGGCTGGTGGCAGGCGGCAGCACCCTGTGGTGGCAGCCCTTTGCCACCAGGTGCCACTGCCGAAACGCTCGCACCGTGCACGCTGCGGCAAGGCCAACGCTTTCCGTGGGACGCCGACACCGAGCAGAGCCGGGAGCGCGGCGTCCCTCGGAGCCTGCGCCTCCCCGAGCGCAGGGCCTGCCCCGCAGCCCCCGTCCTCCCCGCCCCTCTGGTCCAGTGCAAAGTCTGTTAAATAAACTCAATGCCCTCGTATTTCACGCTCCCGATCCTGGTCTCCGGCAGGAGGAAGCGTCCGTCCAGCGTGAAGGCCATGATGTAGCTGGCGATCTTGCCGTTGTCCTCCTCTGACTTCAGCGCCACGATGATCTGGTCATCCGTGTCCGGGATGAACTTGAAGGAGGAGAAGCCGTGGGTGGGGACCACCTCGCCCACCCGCCCCACCGTGATGTCCCCGAAGTCCTGGCTGGAGCTGAGCAGCAGGTTGGTGCCTCGCCGCTCGTCCGCCTTCTCGTTGTAGCGCTCGTGGCTGGCGCGGCGCGGCAGGAAGAACCAGCGCTGCAGCGTGTCGCTCCACGACGCCGACTCGTGGATCAGGTAACCTGCAGCGGGGAGTGGGACGGGTGGCACGAGGCAGCACAGACACCCACCCGCGGGGCAGGACCCAGCCCCGTGCAAAAAGACACCGCCGTGGGGTCGCAGCCACACGCAGACCACAGCTGCCAACGTTTCCACCGCCTCCTGCCGGGTGCTGGCCCCCTCCCGCTGCCCCAGCACCAGCCGAGGCACCCGAGCTGCTCCCAGCACGGACAGGGGGGAGAGCACCGGGCAGGGCAGGCCCCGGCTTCCCCAGCCTCCCTGAAATCTCAGCTGGTCCCGCTGCCTGTGGGGAGACCCCGGCCCCAGTCCCAGGCAGGGCGAGGGGTGCACGGTGACAGGAGGGAGCCCGGCTCGGTACCTGGGGGTCGGATCCCAGCCGCAGCCCTCAGCGCGTTGTAGTTTGCCACCCAGCTCTCGTGGCCCACGTCGCCCTTGTAGCCGATGACCTTCACCCACTCGGGGTTCTCGTTGACCACCTCGCCCGTGGTGGTGGTCCACTCCTTGCCCAGGCCCCCCACGTACAGGTGCTCGTCCTTCACCGCCAGCCACTCCGCCTTGAAGCCTGCAGCAGAGAGAGCAGCACAAGCACGAAGCTGTTAGACCACCCCCCAGGTGCCAGGCGGGACAGCTCGGCGCTGCACGCAGCCCCCCCAAGCCTGGCCAAGCTCATGGGGTGACAAGGGACGAGGGTTTCACTGCTCTGCACCCGCAGCAGCAGGCGGAGCGAGCGGGCCAGCGCCGGGGGGGGCTCACCTTTCCCCACGGAGCCGTCCCCATCGGAGAGGATCACCCAGGGCACCACCTTGCTGCCCTCGATCTGGTAGACCACCCCCGTCCGGTCATCCACGGAGTACAGCTTCCCGTTGAAGACGACGAGCTCGGAGAGCTCCATGCCCCTGCCCTTCTCGGCCAGGTGGGACCGCAGCACACTCTCCTCTTCGTCCCACTCCACCGTCACGCTGTCCCCGCTGGCCGACAGCACCAGGTAGCCCTTCTTCAGGTAACTGAACCAGGTGTGCTCCTCGGAGCCCCGGGACTGAGTGTCCAGGTCCGCGATGACCCCGATGCGGTAGCGCACGCCCTCGGGGTTCCTCTGGGGAGGGGACAGCGGGTAGGTGTCGTTGTAGCGGTCCTCTGCCCGCAGCCGCAGCTGCCAGTTGTGAGCGTTGGGCGGGACGGGCCGCGCCGGGGACGGCCGGTGCAAGCAGAAGAGCAGCAGCACGAAGGCCACGCAGGCTGAGGACAGCACGATGGCCTTCCAGCGCGGGCGGAACCGGGGGTCGGCGCCCTTGGTCATGGACGCGAGGACAGGCAGGCCGCCCACGCTGATCCGCAGGGGGCTCATAGACTCATTGCACGCCGGGACGGGCATCAGACTGGGGCCGAGGAGATCCTGGCAGCACAGGGGGGAAGCAGAGGGTGAGAGCTGGGGCCTGGAGCCCCGCTGAGCCTGGGGAGGATGGCAGGGGCGGGCGGGCAGCCCCAGCCCTGCAGCAGAAGGCACCGCTGTACCGTGCAGGGCAGCAGCAGCCCCCCGAGGGCCTGCTCTGCTGCAGGAGCCCTCCTGCCATCCTCAGCCCTTCCTCATCCTCCCCCTTAGCCCCCCCTAGACTGGGCAGAGCCCCAGCAGGCAGGCACAGCTGGCCCAGCACCGCTGCCCACCCAGAGGCCTGCAACACAGCGGGCAGGAGGGAGCCCCCAGCCCCACGTCGGGGCATCCTGCTGGGCAGCATCCTCATCCTCACGCTGCCCGGGGCGAAGGAGGCTCCTCACGGCAGCGCTCCCTGCCCACGGACGGCCCTCACCCCAGGGTGAGCCCAGCCCCAGGCCCGTGGGGACGCGGGGACATCGGGGCCAACGGGGCCACGTGGCAGCTCCGCCCGAGCAGGATGCCCCGGGCCGAGCAGGAAGTGCAGCGCCCAGGTCCAAGGGACGCGCACCCACACCTGCCCGGCCCCACAGCTGGTTTTAAACAAATTCCGTGGCAGCAGCCCCCCCCCCGGCACCACAGCCGGGCCCGTCCACGCTCATATCACCACCACGGGCAGGACGTGGGGGGCGGGGGCACCTCCAGCTCGCCCCAGCGGGGGTCCCGGCCGTGCCGCCTCTCCGCAGGGCACCGGGGACGTGGCGGCTCCCGGGGCTGTGCAGGGAGTGCCCGTGGCTGGGCGCTGCCCGGTGCCTCCCGTTCTCACCTCACCCCACGGGAGGGGACGGGGACGGGACCCCCGCCGGGCAGGGACCCCCCCCCCGGGGCTGGCCGCCCCCCGGGCGCTGCAGGGCCCCAGCCCGGTGCTGGGCCCCCAGCAGGACCAGGCGGGGTGTGGGGGGGCGACCCTGGGCAGCCCCCGGGCACGGCAGGGCCGCGGGCACCGGGAGGGGGCAGCCCCGGGGGTCCCGTCCCGCGGGGGGGGGGGGGCGGCCGGACACCGGTGCGGTGCCCAGCGCCCCCGGGACCCCCTCCCGGAGCCCCCCCGGGCCCCCGGGCCCCCACCCGGGGCCGCAGCATCGGGGGCTCCGCTGCCCCCTCCCCGGGCAGAGCCGCTCGGGCCCCCCCCGGCGCCCCCAGCCCGGGCCAGACCCCCCGGGACCCCGCCGCCGCCCCCCGGTGCCCCCCGGTGCCCCCCAGCGCAGCGGCCCCGGCAGCACCGGCCCCAGGCCCGGCCCCGCAGCCTCCGCCCCCGGTTCCCCCCAGTAACCCCCCGGTAACCCCCGGTACCCCCCCGGTGCCCCCCCCGTGCCCCTCTCACCGCGGCGCCGCCCGAGCGCAGCCGCCGCCGCCTCCCCCCGCCGCGCGCAGCCGCCGCTGCCGCCGCCTACAACTCCCAGCAGCCCCCGCGCGCCGCCCCGGCTGCCGGCGGCCGCCGCCAACCTCCCCCGCGCCTCTCCCCGCCGGGACGAAAACTACCGCTCCCGGCACCCCCCGCGCCGCCACCGCCCTCGCCGCGCTGCTCGCTGCGCCGCGGAGCCTGCTGGGAGTTGTAGTCCTGGCTACCGGGGGGCTGCGCTGGGACTGGGGGCAGAGGCGCCCCGAGCTGTGTGCGCCCCGGGGGGGGGCTGGGGGCGGCCCGGAGCCCCCCAGCTCGGCCCCGTGTCCCCCCGGATCACCCCCGGCCACCGCCCCGCAGCAGGGCCCGGGATGTGCCCAGTGCCCCCCAGCACCCCGCTGAGCCGAGCCCCAGTGCTGCCCGGGGCGGGGGGCGCTGCTCGGGGGCTGCCCAGCACCGGGGGCACCCAAGGGAGCCCCGGCCTTGGGCAGGGCTCTGTGGGGCCCAGGACCCCAGGGACGGGGCCGGTGGCTGCCCCAGCTTGGGGAGACCCCGCTCCAGAGCAGAGCTGCATCCTCTGGGCACCCTACCCCCAAAATCTGGGGTGCTTCTGCCCCCCCAGCCCCCTCCCCGACCTTACAGCCCCCCCTCCCTGCCCCCCCCAGCCCCCTCCCTGCCCCCGGGCCCACGTCCCGCTGGCGGCAGGCCCAGGCGCGCACACAGTTAACGCCGGCCGCCTGCGCTGCGCTGGGCTGCATCTGGCAGGGGGAGGGCTGCTGGCTGTGTTTATCCCACTGCTGCTTCTTCGCTCCCCTCCTTTTGCTTCCCAGAAAGTTTCCGCCCGGCCAGGGGAGGCGAGGAGGCTGCCAGAGGCAGGGAGCGCGGCCGCTGCGGGCTCTGCCCTGCGCCTCGGGGCTGTGCGGGGCGATGCTCTAGGGCTGGGGAGGCAGCGCCAGGACAGAGCAGCCCCAGAGGTAGGTGTGGGGCAGGGCTGGGGGCGGCTGCCGAGCCGGGACGAGTGCCGTGGAGCTGCGCCCCTGTGCCTGCTGCCAGCGGCGGGCTGCCCAGCAGCGGTGTGGACTCACCCAGGAGGTGGCGTGGGTGCACGGGTGCCCAGGGGCAAGTCCCGTCCCCTTGGCCGTGCCCCAGGTAGCTGGGCAAGGACCTTGCTTTACCCGCAAGGGGGTGGTGGGGACCGCAGGGCTGAGCCTCGCGTGTCCTTTGAGGGGACAGCTCAACCTGCAGCAGCCCTGGGGGACTTAGTGCTGGCGCCTGCAGATCAGGCCCAATGTGGTGTGGGGCCACCGCAGCCCCCCCAGCCCTACCTGAGCCCTGCGTCCAAAAAGTCGGCCCCCATGAGCACATCAAAGCCAGGGCTGGGCCATCCCAGGGCAGCTGCACACCACAGTTACGGGGTGCCCAGCACAACCTCCCACCGGTACTGCCCGCAGGGGTTGGGGGGCTGCACCCTCCCCGTGCAGCTCCAGCCCCGCTGCCCGCCGGGTCTGGGCTGCTCCCAGTTTGCAAATGGCTCCGCAAACATCCCAGCTGCTGGGGCGAGAGGCTGGGGGGAGCCATCCCTCCAGCACATCCCTGGACGCCAGAGGCATCCCAGCTCCCGTTGCTGTGGCTCAGGGGGGGCTGCGTCCACCACGGGAGGGCGAGGAGGGTGAGGGGGTTGTGCCGGTCCTGCAGCGCTCCGAACCCCCTCATCTCTCCCCGGCGTTTGCTCTTCTTTCATCCTGCTCTTTCAAGCTGCCTGGAATGTTTTCAGGATGTTTTGACTTGCAGTCCCGGGGCTTCAGCAGCCGCTGGATTTAAATCTCCCAACTGCTCCTGGAGAGCATCCAGCCCCGACAGGAAAAAACAGAGTCCCTTCAGCAAGACCGGAGATGCCCATGCATACATACGTGCGTGCTGCCCGCCCGCCGTGCCTGCGGGGCGCAGGGGGGAGACGCCTGCTGGGGGTGCTGGGGAGCCCCGCGTGCTGCAGGCAGCGCCACGTGCGCAGAGCGTGCCCGCCTCCATTTCCAGCCCTGCACCAGCCTGCAAGCAGCCTGCCTTTCTCAGGGGGAACAGCCCTGGCTAAGGATTTCTCCTCCCCGCTGAGCAAAGCTGTGTGTTCCCTGGGGCTGAGCCTGCTGCAGGTTCCCGGGAATCGTCTGGCTCGACGGGAGGCCTGAGCACCGTGGTGCTGGGGCGGGGAGAAAGCCAGGGGCTCCCCGGCAGCGGGCTGCCATCGCCGGCATATGGCTGGCACAGCTGGAGGCCCGGCGGGGCTCAGAGAGCCGGGGCTGCTGCTCCCTGGCTGCTGCCTGCTCACGAGCCCCAGGCTGGGGCTGCTCCTCGCTGCTTCTCCCTGCACGTGAGGCCGTGCGTGGGCAGGCGGCAGGCACGGGGAGGGAGGACACGGCGCCAGGCTGCCCGCGGTGCCGCCGGCCCTGCCTCTTGGCAGCGGGATGTGAGCCAAGGTAGGGCCGGGAGCTGGGGGACAGCCCCGCACCGGGGCTTCCTTGGGGCAGGGCAGGCACGGGAGAAGCACGTGAAGGGCTTTGCAGAGGGCGTGAGCGGAGGGAAAGCCCTTTGGAGATTTTCCCCATCCCTCCGCCCCTTCCCTGTTCCATGGATGTGAGTCACCAGCCAGGCATCCTGCCCTTGAACGCCCTCCCAGCCTGCTGCCGGAGCGCGCCTGTCCGGGTCCCCGCAGCCCCGTGCTCTGGGGGCAGCCAGCCCCGGGCTGTCCCACCCTGACCGTCACTTGAGGACCCAGGCAGCCACCAAAAGAGTAGGATTCCGCCCCAAACTCCAGCGAGGCTCCCCACAGCCTCTCAGGATCCCGCTGCCCGTTCACCCCTGGCACTTGGGGGTGCGCTCCTGGTGCGGACCCAGGCCACTGCCCGGCTGTGCCCCAGTGGGACACCGGCTCCTAGCAGGAGCCCTGGCACACTGCCACTGCCCTGGGCCCCACAGCCACGGGTGTGGAGCAACTGGGCAGTGCCACACGCTCACCTGGCACCTTTGGGGCCATGGGGCACGGCGCACCCTGCTCAGCCCCATGACTCCGCGTGGCCCCAAGCTGATACGGGGCTGATAAAGCAAGGAAGGGCAGGAGCCAGGGCTGGGCCGTGGTGCCTCCATCTACTGCAAATATTAGCTTGGGCCCCACGCAGGATGTGGGCTCCCAGCAAGGTTTCTCCTGGGGGTGGCTGGCTCCCGGCTGGGGCCGCCGGCAGCGCCGTGGCTCTGGGGCAGCAGCTCCTGCTCCCTCCTGCCAAGGGCCAAGGCGCAGCGCTGCAGGCTGGGGGCCAGCAGCTCCTGGGGCAGGGGCAGCCCCTTCCACGGGGTTTGCGCAGGGATCCCTGCACAGCGTGGGGGTGGGAGGAGGCGTGCAGACCCCCATGGGCAGGGCTGGGACCCCCCCAGGACAGGCAGCGTTGCCGTTTGCCCCGCAGCAGCTGGAGCCACCTCGTTTTCCAGGGGCTGGGGCTCCAAGCTGCTGCTCCTGGGGGTCAGCGGGGGGCAGTCGGAGCAGGGCTGAGCAGGAGCAGCCTCTTGGCTCTGGGCTTGGACCTTCAGCCCAGGACCACTGCTCAGCCCCACCCCTGGATCCCCAGGGCCCCAGATCCCAGTTTGCTGGAGAGCCCCGAGCCCCCACGCTGCCCTAAACATGGGTATCCCCAGACACCCCCTGGAGCATCGCTGAGGCCAGGCGGGCCCAGGTGGCTGGGTATTAGTTCCAGATGGGCCCTGCAGCTGCAGGACGCGTGCTCACACTGTGGGCTCTGCTGGGGAAGGGCTGCCACAAGAAAAACCTTTTCCAGGCTGGAGCCACGGCTGTGCCCTGCCCGGGGCTGTGAGGTGCTCCAGGCCCTGCGATGGGGACACTGCAGGGCACAGCCGTGCCGCCAGCCCTCAGAAGGGCCGAGGGGGACCGCAAAGCCCACCAGCTGCACCCCCATCCCGCTGTGGGGCCGGGTCCCTGCCTGCCCCCTGCCCACCCCTGGGTGCTGCTGGGCTTTGCCACCCCCTCAGCCACCCCCGGTTTCTCACAGGGTGCTGCTGCAGCATGAAGGGGCTCGGGGTGCTCGGTGTCCTGCTGCTCTCCTGCCTGTCACTGCCCTCCCCTGCGGGCAGCCAGACCAGCCCCAGCCCCAGCCCCAGCCCCAGCCCTGGCCCCGATGGGCGCTCCATGGACCCCGAGGAGGCTCCGTCCCAGCACCACGCTGCCAGGTGAGGGGGCCCCGGGGATGGGGATGCTTCGTGGGGGCACAGAGCAGGCCTGGCACCGCGAAGGGCCCCTGTCCCCACACGTAGCTCCCCGTTGCGCTTTGCTTTGTGCCTCCCCCCAGGCCCCCACGGGAGCAGAAGGCTGGCGGTGCCCAGGAGGGGCTGCCCCCACGGCCCCGCTGCGTTCGCTGCTGTGAGCCGCCCGAGCAGCGCTTCTCCTACCCCCAGTACCAGCCCCAGATCAATATGACCATCCTGAAAGGTGAGGGCTGGGGGGGTCTCCATCCCCAGCCAAATTCCCTGCTGCAGGGCACCGTCAGCCCGCCTGCAGACCCCAGGAGCGGTGCAGAGCTGGGCTCCCGGTGCTGGGGTTGGAGCTGGCACCCGCCTCTGACACCAAAACCGTCCCCTCCGCTCTGCCCAGGTGAGAAGGGAGACCGAGGCGAGCGAGGCATGCAGGGGAAATACGGCAAGATGGGGGTGGCCGGCAGCAGGGGCCACACGGGGCCCAAGGGACAGAAGGGCAGCGTGGGCGCCCCGGGGGAGCGCTGCAAGAGCCACTACGCTGCCTTCTCGGTGGGCCGCAAGAAACCCCTGCACAGCAACGACTACTACCAGACCCTGATCTTCGACACGGAGTTCGTCAACCTCTACGAGCACTTCAACATGTTCACGGGCAAGTTCTACTGCTACGTCCCCGGGATCTACTACTTCAGCCTGAACGTGCACACCTGGAACCAGAAGGAGACCTACCTGCACATCATGCGCAACGGGGCGGAGGTGGTGATCCTCTACGCCCAGGTGAGCGACCGCAGCATCATGCAGAGCCAGAGCGTCATGCTGGAGCTGCAGGAGCAGGACGAGGTCTGGGTGCGGCTCTACAAGGGCGAGCGCGAGAACGCGGTTTTCAGCGACGAATACGACACCTACATCACCTTCAGCGGCCACCTCATCAAGTACAGCGGGGACCCCTGAGCACCTGCTGCGCCCTGCTCCCCTCCCCTGGGCGCGGGGACCCCCCAGCCCCCCGCGTGCCGCTCTGCATTAAGCTGTTAGCCCTCCTACATGCCACTACCCCAGCAGCTGCGTGAATACCCCCCGCTCCTTCGGAGGCCGAGCGGATGCACCCAGAGGAGACAGAGACACTTCCAGCCTCTGCTGCGTGCGTGCCCTGGGAGGTGGCTGCTGGCCTGGGGCGGGCAGGGACCTCAGCCCCTCCTGTGCCTGCTGCAGAGCTGGCTTTGCTGGGGCACAGATTCGTGCGGCTCTGGCCGTGAGCTGGCACCAGCCGAAAGGGTTTGGCCACCAACGCTGTGTGCGAGGGCACCTCCACCACGCAGCCCTCACGGACGTGCTCTGCTGGCCTTGTTCCTAGAAAAGGGCAGGGGGTTCTCGGTGCCCCACAGGAAAGATAAGGGTGAGCAGCGATAACGGCACTAACGGCCACTCTCCTTCCGCAGCACCAGGCCCCAGCGAGGAGGAGGCTGCAGCACAGCGCTGGGGTGTCCCCGGGCTGGCAGCTCCCCTGCGTGCACCCAGCGGGAAGGGGGCTGCAGCCGTTCCCCTTGCTGGTGCCCTCCTTGCCCCCTGCGTTGCAGCCTCTTCTCATGCTCCACACCCGCTGAGGAGGGGGCTGGCTCCCGGCCTTCAGCCTCAGCTGCTCCTCTTCAGTTAGGCTATCTGCTGGCCAGGCTTTTTGTTTTCCTACATGCAGCAGCAGAGCAGGGCCTGGGGCAGCGCCCCGCTCCCTGTACGGCTTGTGATCACATTAAACACCCACGGGTCAGGTCCCTGCTCACACCTTTGTGCTCCCTGGTCCATGCTGCAGGCGCTCGGTGTGGGGGCTCCCTGAGGACCACGGGCTGGGCTGCTGGGAGGACTGGGACCCCCGGGACGGGCTGCAGGAGGGCTGGCTGTGCCCTAAAGGCTGGGGAGCCGAAGCTCAGGGTGTGATGAAGCCGGCAGTGCCCGTCCTACAGCTGCTGAGCGAGCTGGGCAGGGCAGGCCGGGGATGGCGGCTGGGTCACCGGGAACATCCACTGGTCCCGTGGGCATGAGGCAGCCCCGAGGGGAAGCCGGGGAGGCTGCGGGATGGGGAGGATGCAGGATGGGGGCTCTGTGGGATGGGGCCCTGCAGGATGGGGGCCCCGAGCAGTGGGTCCAGAGCCAGGCAGGGCTGAGCTGGAGACCAGCACGGCTGGGGGAGGAAACAGGGACCGGGGCTGAGCTTAAACAGACCCCAACGGGGGCTGGAGGGCAGCTCGGGGCCAATTCGGGCCCATTCATTCGGGCCGCGGGCCCACCCGGTGCCCCGGGGGTGGGGGGGGGGGGGGGGGGTCGGACCGGGACCAGGCCCGGGAGAGGCCCCGGGGGCGCTCGGGGGCCCGGAGCCGGGGCGGGGCCGGGCCTGGCGGCGGGGCCGGGCCGGGGCCGGGCGGAGCTCGGCGGCCGCGCCCCCGGCAGGGCCAGGCCGGGCCGGGCCCCGCGGCCGCCAGTGCGGGAAGCGGCGGCGATGGCGGCGGCGGCGGCGGCGCAGGACGGGCCCGGGCGGCGGGGGAAGAGGCCCGGGGCCGGGGAGGCCGAGGAGGAGCGGGGCGGCCGGCGGCGGAGGAGGTGGGCGGCGGGACGGGGACGGGGCCGAGGACGGGAGCGGGGCCGGGGCCGGGCCCGGTGCCGCTCGGGGCTCGTCCCGGGGCGCCGGGCGCTGGCCACGGTGCTGGCTCGGCCCGGCGGTGCTGGGCGGCCCCGGCCTCATCCCCATCCCCGGGCAGCCTGCAGCCGGCGGCGGAGCACCGGGGGACCACGGTCCTGCACGAAGCCATCAGCACCCGCCCGCAGCCCCTGCCAGGTGAGGCACCCTTGGGTGGCGGGGCCGAGCCACCCTCGGGTGGCGGTGGGACCACCCCGGCCCCGCTGACCGCCACCGCCCGCTTCTCGCCCGCCGCAGCCCGGCAGTTCGACACCGGCACGACGGAACCCGTCAGCTTCTTCTTGTCCGGCCTGGAGGAGCTGCTGGCCTGGCAGCCCGATGCCAACGACGACTTCAACGTCGCCGCCGTGCCCCTGGCCCAGCGCCAGCCCCCGCTGCGCAGCCGGAGGCCCCGGACGCTGGTGTGCCACGACATGCGGGGGGGATACCTGGAGGACCGGTGGGTGCTGCCGGGCACGGGATGCGGTGGCTGGATGCTCCGTACCCGCTGGGTGCGCTCCCAGCCCGCGGCCAGGCAGGGCTGTGCGCTCTGCTGGGCTGCTCCGAGACGGGGTCCGCAGGGGTGGCAGCGCCGCTGCTCTGCCCGGCTCACGGGGAGTGAGTCAGGCTCCTGCCCAGCCCTGCAGCTGGCCGCCGGCATCGCTCCCGCATTGCCTAACCCTCTTCTCTTTCCTCTGCTGCAGGTTCATCCAGGGCTCAGCCACGCGCAACCCCTACGTCTTCTACCACTGGCGGCACATCGACATCTTCGTCTACTTCAGCCACCACACCGTCACCATCCCGCCCGTGTGCTGGACCAACGCGGCTCACCGGAATGGTGTCCCCGTGCTGGGTGAGGGAAGGGCTGGCGGCTGCGAGGTGATGTGGTGCCGAGGCCTGGCACCCCGGGGTGCGTGGTGAGTTCACCGGGGCATGCAGCGACACTGCCCTCGCCGCCTCCCCAGGGACCTTCATCACGGAGTGGACGGGTGGGGAGAAGCTGTGCGAGGCGTTCCTGGCTGCTGGGGCTGAAGCGTACGGCGCCGTGAGCGACCAGCTGGCCCGCATCGCCCAGCACTACCGCTTCGACGGGTGGCTGATCAACATTGAGAACACGCTGAGCGTGAGCAGCACCCACACCCCGCCTGCCTCCTGCCCCCGCTCCCTGCCTCCTGCAGGGGCTCAGCCCCCCCGGCTCCGGGGCTCACACGCTGCTCCCGTGGCCGGCGGGTCCCTGTGCAGGGCTCCCGTACCCGGCCCGTGTCCAGCTGCCCTCTGCTCTCTCCTGCCAGGCGGTGGCGGTGGAAAATTTGTCCCCCTTCCTGCGGCGTTTGACTGCGCAGGTGCACAGCGCCGTGCCCGGCGGGCTGGTGATTTGGTATGACAGCGTCCTGGAGAACGGCGCGCTGAGATGGCAGAACGAGCTGAACGAGCAGAATAGGTGAGTGGCTGGGCACACGCCTGCCCTGCTGCTTCACCTGAGCAAGGACAGTCCCGGGGAGGTGCCGTGAACCCACCCCACACCTCAGTCCTGGGCTGGGGTGGGCAGGCCACGGCCAGCACAGCCCCTCGGTGGGGTGTCCTGTGGGGAGCAGGCACAGCATCCTCCCTCCCACGCCGCCCCTTGTCCCCAGGGTGTTCTTTGACGCCTGTGACGGGCTGTTCGTCAACTACAACTGGAAGGAGGAGCACCTGGAGCGTACGCGCAGGCTGGCTGGGCAGCGCCACGCCGACGTCTACATTGGCGTTGATGTCTTTGCCCGTGGGGATGTGGTCGGTGGTGGCTTCGACTCTCACAAGGTGCGTGCGGTGAGGCTGGACCAGAGCGGGATCCCAGGTCTCCCCCTGGTGCCGGGCTCTGAGCTTGCATCGATGGCTTGGCCGTACCAGGCTAAATCAGGACGGGGCGGTGAAGTCTGGGCGCTGCCGGGCTGGGAGGCGTGCACGGGGAGGGAGCGGAGGGACCGCGGTGCTGCAGTGCCCGGAGGGGGAGATGCTGCAGGATTTCCTGCGGTGTGATCCTACCCCGCTGCAGGGCCAGCGGGACCTGGGGGGAGAGGGGACGGGGCAGGTGACGAGGTGATCTCGCCTCGTGCCCGTGTTGCTCACAGCTTGTCTCCGCAGTCGCTGAGCCTGATCCGCAAGCACAGCTTGTCCGCGGCCATCTTCGCCCCTGGCTGGGTCTATGAGCACCTCGGGGCAGAGAACTTCCTGCAGAACGAGAACAAGTGAGCACGGGCATGGTGGGGCAGGGGCTGGCCCTGGGTGGAGGGCTGGGCTGGGGGCACCCACGGGTGGGGGGCACCTGGCAGTGGGACAGAGCTGCCGATGGACTGTGGCTGCCAGCCAGGGTGGGTGATGTGGGTGCCGTGGAGCTCGGGGCCGTAAGGGGCTGCCTGGCCCCCAGGCCTCGGCTGAGGCAAGTCTCTGCTCTAACAACCGCCTTTCCTCCAGGTTCTGGGGCTTGCTGGCAGACTACCTGCCCACACACAGCATCTGCACGCTGCCCCTTGCCACCTCCTTCAGCCTGGGCATGGGCACCAGCAGGTTCCTCACCGGGAAGGTGGGTGCGGGGTGTGGGGCCGTGGCTCTGCTCCAGCTGGGGAGGCAGCGTCCTGCTCCCAGCTCCCTGCCTGACCCAGTGCTCCCCGTCCCGCAGGAGGAAGAGCCCGGGCCCTGGTACAACCTGAGTGCTCAGGAGATCCAGCCCCTCTACACGGAGAGCGAGGGCCAGCTGCTCACCAGCTGCTGCCTGCAGGACGCCTGGTGCGGGGGCAGCTCCCTGCGGGTGCAGGGGACCATCCCTGCTGGCGAGGAGCGCACGGCCATCCGGTGAGTTGGGTGACAAAGCCCCATTTCCACCTCCTGAGTGCTGCGCTGGCACCGTGCCGGCCTGGCTCAGCAGCCGGAGGCCTGGGCAGAGCCGTGCCAGCCCCGTGGGCCTCGCGGTGAGTGTGCCACGGGGTGCTCCAGCAGGCGCTGCCCAGCAGACCTAACCCAAAGCATCTTCTCTTTCTCTCCTCTCTCTCTCTCTCTCTCTCTCTCTTTCTCTGGGTGGACTTGGGGTCATCAGCCTGTTCTCTTTCCAGATGCAGGCGCCCCCCAAGCTCTTCCTGAACCTGCTCTATAAGATGGAGGGGCCGCACCGTGACGAATTCACAGTTGCCCTGGAGCTCACCACCTGGGACTCGGATACCTGCCACGAGGGCCACATCACCCCCCTGCCCGGTGAGGACCCTGCCCACCGCCCTGTGCTGCCTGCAGTCAGTGCCCCCTGTAGGGCACGGCTCAGCCCCTCGCTCCCCTTCCCGCAGAGCCCCACGGCCGACACCACCCCCGGCTCCTCCCGGCACCTCCACCCGGCCTCTCCGCGCTGCTCGCTGCCTGCAGCCGCGGCTCCGAGGGCTGGACCAGCCGGTGAGTGCCCCGCAGGTGCCCTGCGCCTCTGGGTGAACGGGGGCAGCCCCAGCCCTGCGCCAGCTCTGCCCCTCTGCTCCCAGGTGCTACGAGCTGGAGCTGCAAGGCTGCGTGCTGCGCGACCTCTCCCTGCTGGTGTCCCGCCAGCAGGCCAGCCCGCAGGAGACGCGCTTTACCTGCCTCCTGGGGGAGGTCCGGGTGAGTGTCCCACGCACATCCCTGCAGCGGGAGGCTGCGCGGGCAGGCTGGGTGCCCGGCTGCTTTCACACCCGCCCCTGATGGCTCTGTGCTCCCTTCTGCAGGTGCTGGATGCGGCCAGCGTGGCAGCCTCCCCGCCACAGGTGCAGAGCCTGACGGCCTCGCAGCTGTGGTGGCAGGAGGGTCCCGACGCGCAGCAGCTCTCCCTCAGCCTCACCCTCCGCTGGGCCTTCCCCCCAGGGCGCGCCAACCATTTCCGTGTGCTCAGCCTGGGCACCCGGTGCCGCCGGGATGAGCCGCAGCAGCCCCAGCTCCTGGGGCTGGCGCACGCCTGCCTGTTCCGCGTGGTGGGGCTGGCGGTGCCGCGGCCGGCGGCGGGGCAGTCCTGCCAGCTGGAGCTCCTGGTGGAGCCGGTGCAGCCCAACGAGCTGCCCGTGGACCCGGACCGCTGGGGGCGGCTGGTGCTGGTCTACTCCGAGCCGGCTGACGGCAGCAGCTGAGCTGGGCATTAAAAACGAGCGTGGCACAGCCCTGCCTCCGTCTCCTTCGTGCGGGTGGGCTGTGGGGTGGGGGGGAGCCGCCACTCGGGGCCGAGAGGGTTGATCGAGGCTGAGTTTTGGGGCCACTCAGCTCAGGGCACCCGGTCACTGTGCGCATCCAGGCTGGGGCATCTGCCCTGAGAGCCCCCCACAGCTCCCAGTCCTCCTCCTGACTGGGGACCAGCCCTGGTGCTGGTGCAGAGCTGCCAGCACGGGCTCCACTTGCAGCCCCAAGGAGCCGCTCTCTGCAGGCAGCTGCTGCTCCCCCCCCCCTGCACGGCCCTGCCTTGGCTCTGCCTTGCTCTTGCTGCCCTCTCTCCAGGGCTGGCAGGCAGCGGTTCCACCCGCGCTGCTTCCCCTGGATATCTTATGCAGGGAAGGAGAGAAAATTTATAGCAGCAATTATTTTATCACAGTCTGGTGAGCAAGCAATTAGCAGGCAGGGACGTAGCCGAGCGTGCCGCACAGCGGGGTCGCGCAGCCCCAGCTCCCTTGGAGCACCGGCCCCAGTCCCACAAACAATACTGGCTCCCGTTCAGGAAAATTAATATGTCAGCGTTTAAGCTGCTGCGCCTTCGGTGGGTGAATTGCTCTGAAATAAATTATCTGATGGTTTGAAAAATGAAGGGCTCAGCACTGCAAGGGCTGTGCTCCTGCCACTCCGAGACCCTGCTCCCTTGCTCTGGGGGGGGGGGAGCCCCAGCAGAGCCCCCCTTGCCCACCGCAGAGCGGGTGATGTGGGTGCATGGTGCAGTCCCCCCGTGCCCCATGCGCGCGCCCCAGTCAAAACCGGAGTCGTCCTGGTTGAAGAAAGAAATCTTTATTAATAATTTCAATAATAATAATAATAATCCTTGTAGTAATAATAATAATAATAATAATAATACTGTTTATTAGAATGGTCACACCTTTGAAGCATACAGGATGGGCCGGCGCCAGCCTGCGTGCCGGCAGCCGGCGCAGGGGCTCTGCTGTAAGGAAGAAGCCAGTACAGCGATGGAGGGAGCTTTGTACAGGGGCGGGGGCGCGGGCCAGGGTGGGGGGGCTATGTACACCGGGAATAGAAAAGGGGGAGCTCGTTGCTGGAGCATCGGGGTGTCTGCAGACTATAAAGTGAGGTTTGACGAGTGGCGGAGCCACGCGGGGTGGTGGGGCGGGGGCTGAGCGCGGCGAGGCCGCCCCGGCCGTGGCGTGGGATGGGGCTGCACCGGGGGGGGCTCCGTGGCACCCTGTGCCGCCCGACCCCGGCTGCCGCAGAGCCACCCCGGGGCCAGGGCCGGTCCCTGCGGGCGATGCAACGGCCGAGACCCCGTGCAGAGGGCCGGCAGGGTCCCTGCAGCGGGGCGGGTGGGGAGGGGGTGGCCGCGAGCACCCCGCGCGTCCCCATCCCGGCGCAGCGCAGGGGTCCCGGCGGGCGGCGTGGGTCAGGATCGCTCCCCGCAGGGTGGGAGCCCCGGGTGCGCCAGGGATGGGGCGGGAGGGGAGGGAAGGGGAACGGGAACGCAAGCGAGTTGCAAGCTCCTCTTAACAAAAATTCCCTTTAAAACGCAGAGGCTCGTCCCCCTGCAACGCCCAGCGCCTCAGCAAAGCTCCGCTCGGGAGCCGCGGCCTCGCACCCTCGACGCGCTGGCGGCCGGCACCGGGGCACCGGAGCCCGGCGACCCCCAGCGTGGGCAGGGCGGCGTGCCGCTGCGCTCCGCCGGCACCCCGCGCCGGGCGGAAAGGAAGACGTGGTGCCCGGGCCTGTGCCGCGGGCTGCCAGAGGCCCCGCGGCCGTCCCCGTGCCCGGCGGCAGCGGCTGCGCCGGGGGCAGCGCTGGGTGCATGCGGCCGGTCCGTGCGCTCCGCGGGCTCCTCCGGGACTCGCTCGCTCGGTGCATGTGTGTGGACAGGATGGGACGTTCACGTCGTTGTTGCCTCTTTGCTTTGTTGTTGCTTTGCTTTTATTTTTTTTTTGTTTTTCTTTTTTTTTTTTTTTTTTAGTTGTGTGGGTGTGTATGTGTGTGTGTGTGTGTGTGTGTTTTGTTTTTTATTTTTTTTTTTGTTTTGTTTTTGCTTTTTTGCCCTTCCCGGTCCCAGAAGGAAACGGCTGCAGTTTCACTACAACAGAAACAGAAAGGCAGAGCTGTCGCTGGAGCAACCCCTGGGCACGTGCCCGGCCCCGCACCCCGCTCAGCCCCACGGCCCTGGGGTGCCATCCCCAGGGTCCCCCCATGGCTCAGCCCCGTCCCCATGGAGCGTGCAGCAACTGCCTCCTGCCTCTCCTACGGGGTGCAGAGGGGCCGGCTCGGGGCTGCCCGACCTGCCCTGGGGGGGGATGAGCCCAGGGACCCCCGCGAGCCCAGGCTCTGGGCACCCTCGGCGGGGCAGAGACGCCGTCCCCGCTCCCTGCCACCCCCGGGCCGGGCAGGATGGACGCGGTGGGCAGCGGAGGCCGGGCGGCGGGACGGAGCAGCTTGAGGTAAACCTAGCGGAGAGCAGAGCCCGCCCGGGCAGGGGCCCTCAGGTCCTCCGGGAGGCTCAGCCTGGCTTAGTCTGCCTGGTTTGGTTTGGTTTCTAGTGAGCAGTCAGTGTTAGTGCTGTGAGGGGCTGGGTCTGTCTTGCTAGTAGGGAGTGAAGCGGCTGTACCCTCCTCGGTATAGACTAGCCTGCAACATCAAAGATGAAAAAAAAGCCAATCAGTATTCGAGAGAGAGGCAAAGCCCATTTCTTCCCTTTTTTTTTTTTCTCCTTTTTTTTTTTTTTATTATTATTTTTTTTTCTTTTAAAGTGACACCAAACTGCCTCTGTCTTGGGGGTTGTGCGGGGTGGGCACAGCCAAGGGCCCCCAGCGCTGCCCGGGGTCACTCAGGGATGGAGACGGCGCCGTCCCCAACCCCGCTGCCCTCGGCACAGCCCTGGGGCTGCCACGGCCGGGGACCTGCTCCCTGGAGCTGGGCTGGTTCCTGCCCTGCCCATCCCACAGACAGAGGGGCTGCGGGGCCGGGGGTGCCGAGGGGTGCTTGGCAGCCAGGCCCCAGCCAGGGGGACACAGGGGGGAGGGTTTCCAAAAAAAGAAAAAGAAAAAAAAAAGGAAGAAAAAGACCATTTGGCTTTGAGATCCCGCCCACAAGGGGGATTTTTCATCTTTGATGCTGGTTGCAAAGCTAGCTACAGACCACAGCGAGCACGGTGAGCACGCTCGGGTGCCCCCCGCACGCCGCTGATGGGGGCACAGCCCTGAGCCCCCCACACCTGGGGGGGGTCCTCGCCCCCCAGCCGGGCCCTGGGGGCTGCACAGGGCTTCCTCCAGTGGGGGGCTAACGGGGGGGATGCGGGGACGGTGCCCCCTGTCCCTGGGGCCAGCCTGTGTGGGGGCTGCGCTGCTCCTGCCCCCGCCGAGAGCTCGTGCTCCCCCTCCCCGCGGCCCCCGGACCCCCCCGGGCTGGCTGCAGCTCGCGTGGGGCAGGTGGGGAAGCAAAGAAAGGCAGCGGGGGCTGCGCTTACCATGGTGCCGATGCTGTACGTGGCGGCGGGGCCGATGGTGTGGTGGTAGGGGTCTGCCGCTGCGTACACTCTGCCGTAACTAGGAGCAAACACGGGGGGGGGGGTGTTAGAGACCCGGGGAGGGGTCCTCCACCCCCAGCAGCTCCCCAGAGGCTGCTGCACCCTATTTCCCTCCCCCACTACCCCATGGTCTCCCCACTTCTCCCCACCAGAAATATCCCAGGTCTGGGGGGGCACGGGGAGCTGTGGGCACCCTGATATTGCCAGCTCCATCCTCACGGCACGGGGCACGGCAGCCAGGCTGTACCGGCCTGGATGGTGCAGGGGGTGAAATGGGCATCCCCCCCCCATCCCCTCCACCCCCCCACCGGGCAGGGGCCATGCCCGTGGGCAGCGGTGCCTACCTGTCGCTGTATGCTGCTGCTGCTGCTGCGGGCTGGGCGTATCTGTAGGCGGCATAGCCCCCCTGCAGCCGTGGGGGAGACAGAGAGAGGTGGTCGTGAGGGTGGGGGCAGCACCCACCAGGCCCTGCCGGGGGAGCTCAGGGGGGCCAGGGCAGCCGGGCACCCCCAGGCACTGGCTGCAGGGACCCCGGAGCAGTGGCAGGACCCTGCGGGGAGCTGGTGCTCGTGCCACCAGGCACACACCAGCCTCATTACCATTCCCCGGGGGCTTTCACAAACATTAACCTTAAAAAATTAAATTTCTAGAGGAGAGAATGTCACCTCCCTGATCGCTTTAATGAGGTGTCACGTTAGATAAATCCTTCAGCCGCCCGCCTGAAATATCGCCAATGGCTTTTTAAACACGGAGGTTAAATGCTGGTGGGAGGCAGCGCGCCGGCGCTCGCCGAGGACATAAATCCCTCGCGGTGCTGACCCTGCAGGGGCCACAGGACCCGAGCGGTGTCACCCAGCATGGCCCTGCCTCGGCTGCCCCCAGCCCCTCACCCGTCCCCCCCTGTGCCGCGACGCCGAGCCCCAGGAGCTGGGAAGGGGCCGCAGGCTGGGCAGAGCCCCCCGGGGAGCAGCAGGGGGCTGATGACCCCCTCACCCCCCAGGACAGGGACCCCGGAGGTGGCACCAGCCCCAGCACGGCCGCACTTACGTAGATCTCGGCTCCGTAGAACCCGTCCTGGTAGACGACCCTGCAGGGAAGCGGAGGGCTCAGCGCCGTGGGGTCGCTCAGGGCGCTCATGGGCACCGCGCTCACGGCCGAACGCCCACCCGGGGTCACGCCGAGGGGATGGGGGGAGGTCGGGGCAATGGGGGGCTCAGTGCGCTCAGCACCACTGGGCACAGGGGTCCAAAACCCTTGGGTGGTGCCCGGCAGCCCCGAGGTGGGGGCGTGCAGTGGGACAAGCAGCAGAGATGTGGAGGAGCCTGGTCCCAGGCGCTGCTGGCACCCCAGGGTCGCAGAACCCCACAGCTGCACAGAAGCTGCCAGTCTGGGGCCGCTGGCTGAGATGGATTGAGGTGACACCGGGGACCTGCAGGAAGCTGCTCCCAAGGCAGAGCATGGTCGGGAAGCATTGGGATTAGGGGGTGGTGGAGAATAGGGGATGGACACATCCCACGCTGGGAGGGCAGGGACACGGGGATGGGCAGAGCGCAGCCCGAGGAGCTGACCCGGTCCCGGGGGGGCTTTCAGAGCGATGGAGGCTGGGCAGGTGCTCAGAGAGCTGTGCCTCGGTGCACAGCAACCCGGCAGTGCAGGCACTGACAGCAGCAGAATTGAGCAATTCAGCATCAAACGCGGAGCCGAGCACAAGGCGCCTCCTGGGGGGTGCCCAGGGGGGCAGAGTCAGCAGCGCAGCCAGCCAGGAGGCAGCTGCTGCAGGGCGGGGGGGCGGCAGATGAGAAGGGGCTGAGGGGCCCCGGCTGTGCCAGACCACAGCCCGAGGCGGGACCCCCACCCTGAGGCGGGCAGCACCCAGGGTTTTGGGGTCCAGGTAGCGCCATGCCCCCACCAAGCCCCCAGACCCCCCCGGCCCTGGGTACTCACGCGCCGTAGGTGGGGATGGGCGGTGGTGGGGGCGCAGCCCGGAACGTGTTGTAGACGGCGCGTCCTCGGCCCCGTAAGTGCGCCCCTCGGTAGGCCACAGCCGTCCCCGTGGCAGGGTACGGGAACCCCGTTACTGCAGGAGGCAGGGGACAAACACGGGATTTCTGCAGCAGCCCCCAACAGCACGTGACTATCACCACGGGGCATCCCGAGCCAGAGCATCCCTCTGTGCCCGCAGCACTGCCCTGGGGATGGGGCTGCTGGGGAATAGCCCCCAGGGGGTCCCCATGGTGAGGGTGATGGAAGGGGTTGTGGTGCATGCCATGGGCAGGGGGAGAGGGGCTGGGGGGCACTCAGACCGCGGCAAGGTGGAGCACGGCACAGCCACAACATGGGGCTGAGGCTCAAGGAGTTACCTGCATAGAACTCGGGGCCGTAGACAGCTCCCACCACCGGGTTCAGCTTCCAGCCTGCAGGCAGGGAGGGTTGGTGAGCTGGGGGGGGAGCCACCGTGCTGCACCCCCCTTCCCCGGTCACCCCACTGCGGCTCCCAGCCCCGGGGTGGCTGCAGGGCACGGGGCACCCCGTGGGGCTGTGCCCCCTCGTTCAGACGGGAGCAGCCACCCCTGTTTCTGGTCAAGCACCGAGGGGCATTTGCTGCGGGAGCTCAGCCGCAGCCGTGCAGCGATGGAGATGCACCCTGGGGTGCTCAGCCCCTCGGGCTGTGCCCGTGCCAGCCCGGTGCCTGCACGCACTGGTTCTTACCGTTGGTGTAGGGGTTCGCAGCCTTCTTGTTCGTCATGACCCGGGCCGTGGCGTTGTTCACCTGAGGAGAGAGGGGACGAGAGAGCTCAGCGCCTGCGGGCAGGGGGCTGGCGAGGCCGCGGTCCTGGCCCGTCCGGCCGCACTCTGTGCGCGCTGCTGCTGCTCCGAACGCTGGAGGCAAGGACGAGGGGAGCGGGGACAGCAGGGTGAGGGGACAGCAGGGGGAGGCTCTCCTACAGCTGCACCACGCGTGGTGCCGCCCTGACACAGCGCCGCACCGAGCATCCCTTGGGCTGGCTCCCGATGCTGGGCTGAGGCTGAGCGGTGCTGGGCTCAGCCACCTCCTGTCCCCACCGCACGCCTGCTCCTGGCTGCAGAAGGGATGCAGGAGCCCTGGCAGCTCCCGCCAGCACCTGAAGCTCCTGCCTGGCCATGGATGAGGGCCACATCCTCGGAAAGCAGGGCCCATCCGTGGGTAGCGCTGAGCCCTGCCGGGGTGTCCGTGTCCAGCTCCCTCCAGGCACTGCTCTGCTTCCCCTGCTCCTCAGAGCTCAGCTCGGTGCCACGCAGACAAGGAGCAAAGCCTGCGCCTGCCCGGCTGCCTGAGCAGCCTTTGGGGTTGGGAAGCAGCGGGTGCAGGAGGAGAGCTGTGGGGAGCACCCTGCCCGCCCCTACAGGGGAGCTGGCACAGGCACGCATCCCCGTCCTCCCTGCCACGCACGGGGCAGCTGCCCCCCACCAGGCAGAGGGGCTGGGAGCCTGCTGGGCTCCCCCGGCACCGTCAGGGCACAGCCAGCCCCCGGCTCGGTGCCCCCCAGCTCTCCCTGGGTTCGCCTGAGCCAGTCCCTGCTCGCTGTCCGTGGAGACCTCCCTGCAGCTCCAACGCATGCTCCCCGTGCTGCATTCACGGACGCATGCACGCGCCGGGCAAGCACCCCCGGGAACATGCGGGACCCCCGCAAGCTGAGCCGGTGGCCCCGGGGCCGCTCAGCGTGCGTGGCCCTGCCCGGGCCCCCCACCGTGGGCACGAGGGCACAGAGGCAGAGGCAGCGCGGGGCAGGGGGGAGCCCCCGCAGCCCCCGGGCAGCTCTGCCCTGCCTGCACCCCCGGCCGGGAGAGGGGCTCGGGGCAGCGCGGGGGATGCACAACACACGGCAGGCAGGGCACTAGCACACTTATCTGAGCACCTCAATCTTCCGGCCCTCTACGATCGTGCCATTCAGCTTCTCTCGTGCCCGGTCGGCATCTGTGCTAGTTTCAAAAGTTACAAACCCAAAACCCTGTGAGCAGAGGAGAAAAGGAGAAAGAAAGAGACAGAGAGAGACAGAGAGAGAGAGAGAGAGCGAGAGAGAGAGAGAGAGGGTGTGGGGACAGAGAGAGAGAGGGGGTGAATCAGGAGAGCTGGCAGAGGAGATGAGGCTGCCGCTGTGCGGAGACGGAGCGCCCGGGCCAGGTCCCCGCTGCGCCCGGGGGTCCCGGCTGAGGGCCCGGCATCGCCCACGAGCTGGGAGAAGAGTCTGGGAGAGGGGCACAGAAAGCAGGGAAGATACAACAGAGACATCCACACACAGAGGGACACGAGCCGCCTCGTGCAGGCGCGGGACAGAGCGAGCCCCCCCCCTCCCTCCGGCGCTGGGGCGCAGACACCCGCGCGTCCCCTCCGGCTGGCGCAGGGCACCAGGAGGCTGCTCCCCGAAAACGGGCACCCCGAGCCTGGGGGCTGCTGGTGCCTGGCCCTGCCCCGGTCCTGTGCCCACCTCGGGGTGCTCCCAAGGGGCGAGGGGCAGCAGCGCAAGGAGCAGGAGGGGAGGGGAGAGCGGGCAGAGCAGCCCCCAGGGCACCTCAGGTGAGCCGTGCCTGGCCCTGGGGCTCGCTGCAATGGCCCCGGGCTGGGGCAGCACCCACCTTGGAGCCCCGCTCATTGAAAATGATCTCCACGTCAAGGATCTTCCCGAATTGCTGCAAGCAGAGAGAGCAGAGGGTGAGTGCCTGCAGAGCCCCCCACCAGGGCTGGTCCTGGGGGCCCCTCGGTGCCCTGCAGGGCTCAGCCTGAGCACAGCCCCGTGTCCCCCCCATGGTAGCCCCCTTCCAGGATCTGGGGGTGTCACTTTACAGCTAATTAACCTTCCACCACTCTAAATCTTAATGAGGGCTGGGAAGGGGGTGAAAGGAGAGGGACAAGGGCTCTGTTCTCACTCCTCCATGCACGGGCCTCAGCCTGACAGCCCGGCTGTTAACCAGGGTGGAAAGCCCACTGCCCACCCCCTCTGGCCAGCAGCAGGGGAGGCTGGAGGTCCTGCAGGCTGGCCCAGGACCCCGCTGGGGCTGGGCAGAGGGGCTGGGGCAGAGGGGACCCCCAGGGAAGGACGGTGCCAGGACCCCCACAGTGACCGAGCGCCGGAGCTGAGGGCAGCGGGACGGGGGTGGCTGCACGGGGCAGGACTCACCCCGAACATTTGCCGCAGGTCGGGGTCCCGGAATCGGAAGGGGATGTTGGAGACGTGTAACCTCTTGGGCTGCTGCTTGTCTGTGTTGTCTGAGGAATGTAGCTGCTGGCTGTCTGTCTGTGCCGCCTCGTCTGTCTGCTGCGGGAGCATCACCACCTTGTCAGCCCCATGTCTCCTCGGGGGGACTGCCCCTAATCCCCTGCTTGGCCCTGCAGCCCCCAGGGGCACCCCCCAGCCCCGTGGTCCCCATTCCCTGGGCAGCACTGTGCCAGCCTCCTGGGTCTCTCCAAGCACCTGGTGCTGAGCAGGGGTCCCCGCTCTCAGGAGAGCAGCTCCATGGGCAATGGCATCACCCACCCCATGAGTGGCACTGGGGAGGAGAGGCTGGGTGAGGGAGGGCAGGAGACCCACGGAGATCCAGCCAGCACCGCGTGGCTCCGTGCCCAGGGACCAGCACCGCAGCACGCGTGCGTGCCCAGGGCAGGGGGCCGGGAGGGGCAGACCCCACACACGAGGCTGCGGTGGCCAGGCTGGGAAGTGCTCAGCTCAGCACTTTCCCCCCCGAGCTGCATTACAACCACATAATTGAAGCTATCTGATTGGAAAGCAGCCAAGCAGGTAGATTACAAGTGATTAGAAATGACAGGGGGGCTGCAAGGGAGGCAGGCAGCCAGCGCATGCTCCGGCTGCCCCGGCCACTGCGGGGACGCGCGGCCCCGGCCCCCCGAGGGGCTGCAGCCCGCTGGGTGCCGCCTGCTGCCCCCACACCCAGCCCGCAGCCCCCCCAAAGTGCCTCTCCCTTACCGGTACCGTCTGCGTCCCTGCTATGGACTGTGTGCTGGCGTCGGTGCCCGGCTGCTCGGCGTGGCTCTGTGCTGGTGTGTAGAGGGTCATGGCGTGCTCCGGTACTGTGCTTTGCCCCGAGTAGTCCTGCGTGGGGTGGGGGTGCGGCGGCGCGTACTCTGCGGGGATGCCGTTCTGGGGGGGCGGGGGGTACTGGGCCGGGGGGTAGGGCTGAGCCATCGCGTCAGGTGGAGCCGTGGCGTCCTGGTTGCCCTGCAGAGACAGCGGCGCCGTGCCCCTTACCTGCTGGCTCCCGCCGCCCTCCCCGAGGTGCCGGGGCTGCGCCCTGCCTGGGGAGCGCTCTGGGGCTCTGCGGACGGACCCCAGAGCCCCCCCCGACCCCCCCACCCTGCCCCTGCCTTCGGTCCCCATGCCAACCTCTGTGCCATCCCCGTGCTGCAGCAGCTCCCGTGCCGCATCGCCCGCTGTGCCTGCCCCGTGGCCGAGCCCCTCTCCGCTCCCCACTCTGAGCAATCCGTGACTGCCCTGACGCGCCTTGGGCAGGGGGAGGATGGGGGGGCTGGGGGGGCAAGGCACAGAGGGGACCAAGGCTGTGGCTCCAGCAGGGACTAGCAGGGGGAGCCTGCACATCGCCCTCTTGGAGATGGAAACCAGGGCAGCCTCAGTTTGAAGGCCAACAGGGGGCAAAGCGCAGCGGCAGCACCGGCACCCGCCACCATCCTGCACGCCCTGGAGCCCGGCCAGGAGGGCACTGAGGAAGGAGGGCAGCAGGGAGGGCAGGGCCGTCAGATGGCCTCTTGGCAAACAGCAGGCAGGCATCAATTAGCTGCTAAATATTTGATTAGGCCCTTTGCTGTAACGCAGCTGGCCTGGCCACCCTGGGCAAACGAGGTGAGCTGCACCTGTGCCATGGCCCCGGGGCTGCCCACGGCTGCTGCGGGGCTGGGGGATGCCGTGGGGCTGGGGGATGCCGTGGGGCTGCCCTCCTGCCCCCCTCCCTCCTGCACAGCCCCCCGGCCCCGCATGCACCCACAGGCTCCCGCGCCCCCCACGCACGTGCCCACCGCCGAGCGCAGCCCCGCGGATGCTTTACAACCCGCCGCGGCCGCCTCTCGCCCATGAAATACATCTGCGGCTCAGACCGTGGAGACAAGCTCCTTAATTGTGTGTGTGGCCGATTTATGGTGCGGAGGGACGCTGGGGAAGGGTGGAGAAGAGGAGGGGGGGGGGTGGGGGCCGTGCCGCCAGCCGTGATCCCCCACCTGCCGCGGCCGTCGCGCCTGCAGGGGAGGCAGCAGAGCCTGTGCCGGGGGCGCGGGGGGGGGGACCACATGCAATGCAAACCCAGCGTGAACGATCCCGCTACAGATCTGCAAGTCATTCACAGGCTCGCGAGCGTCTTCCCGTGCTGACTCAGCTGCCCGGGGCCGCGCCAGCCAGCTGCGCCTGCCAGGGGCTGGGGCTGGCGGTGCTGCAGGGCGGCGGAGCCCCCGGCCCCCCGGCACTGCCCCCGGGGCAATGCTGCTGCCTCGCTGCTCGCCCCGCTGCTCGGCCTTTCCCCCGCGCACCCTGTGCCTGAGCCCGCTTTGGGAGGCGAGCAGATGCCCCGGCCACGCTCCCAGCGCCCAGCTCTCCCTGCCAGCATCCTTAGTGCGTGCACGGAGCCGGCAGCGCGAGCATCTTGCAGGGCTCCCGTGCCCCCCTGTGCTCATCTTTGCTGCCGCCACAACCAGGATCAGCCTCCAGCTTGCAGGCACTGAACGGCCTCCTGCGGGGGCTCGGCTCGGCCCCTTCTCCAAGCCTTCAGCAGCGAGGTTTTTAGTTTGGGTGGGCAAACCCAGCCCAGACGGCAGAGCCAGTCCCTGCCCCACTCCATCCTGGTGCCCGGTGGCAGGGCTGCATCCAGCCCCAGGAGCTGGGCACCCCGGCCCCGATGGCTGCAGGCAGTGCGAGCAGAAGCCCTGGGGATGTCCCAAGCAGGAGGAGCTGTGGGGTGGCAATGGGGACACAGACAGGGGCCGGGGCAGGGGCCGGCCCCACCTGCACAGGTCTTGGGCCCCGCTGGCTCCTCGCCAGCCAGCCCCGACAGCCACGTTCATATCCGTTATTAATTAGGGCTGTCGCAGTGCTTGTCAGCCCAAGTATTATTTCATTCAGGGACCATTAGGTTCCCCTGTTTTGCTGCTTGCCATCTCCAGGGCTGCTGGTGCTGCAGAGGCGCAGATCTACGGCTCCCGCGCGCCTCCCTCCCACCGCGCGCTGCCCACCAGCCCTGGCCGGGACAGGAGCTGCTCCCTGCTCTGGGGGTCCCGTGCAGGGTTTGGGGTGCTCGGCTCCACGGTGGGCTCTGCAGGGTGAGGGATCATCAGGGGTTTGGCTGAGGGTCACCACTGCTGCCCGCTGCCGCTCAGCTCTCCGCACCCAGCACTGCCCTGTCTGCCCGTGCTGCCGGCTCCAGGCTGCCTGGCGGAGCCGTTGCCAGTGCCCAGCGGGGTTTGGGCTCACAGAGCACGGCCACGGGGTGAGGACGCGGGGACCCCTGCAGCCGGGTGCCCCCGTTTCGGGCCGTGTGGCCCGTGAAGAGGTGCCAGCCCCTGGGTGTCGGGGCCGCAGGGCTCCGCCGGGTGTCCCTGCTTGCTCACCGCAATTCCCTGCTGGGGCTGCTCCCGCATGGCGCTTTACAGGGCGGCTTTCCGCATTTTCATTAAAAGATATTCTGGTTATTAATGGCCCGTAGCCCTCATTTAGTAAATGAGACAGGAGATTAGCGCGTTGCCCGAGACCGAGCGTGGAGCAGAGCAGGCGGAGCTCAGCACGGCGCAGGGGGTGCGCACGGTGCCCAGCCGCCTCTGCTCCCCACACTGCCCAGGCAGGATGAGACCCCCGGGCCCAGCCCCTGCCCTGTCCCCCTGTCCTGTCCCCGTCCTGTCCCCCTGGACCCTGTCCCCCTGGGCCCTGTCCCCCTGCCCTGTCCTCAGCTCAGCCCCACGCAGCCACTGCTGCGGCAGGCCGGCGCTGCCTGCACCCTGGCAGGCAGGGGGTGGATATCATCTTTAGCTGATTAAATGTCCCTCATTAACGAGTTTCTTTAATTAATGAAGTTTTTTTTGTTTGCTCCACTTGCTTTCTCCCCACCGCACTCTGCCTCCTCAGCACAATCCAGGCCATTTCCTTTCAAGTCATTTAGCGCGTGGGGCCGGTTCCTGCCGACGCCGCACTTTGGTGATTGTGCCTGTCAGCGCGGGGCTGACGACGCCATTTTTAACATTTTCTCCTTTTTAAGAAAATAACGCACCAGAACCCCGCGAGCACACGGGAGGCGTCCGCACAGCCGGCCGAGCGCAGCGTCACGCTCACGGGAGGTGCCAGCGCCCCGTGGCACAGCAGGCAGCGCTGCCTGCCCCTCCAGGGTCGGTGTCACTCCTGGCTCCCGAGCTCATGGGGTGTTCCCGGGGAGGACAGGCAGCCCGGACAGCGGCGGCTGTGCTGCTGCAGTGAGCGGTTATCAGCCGCTTGTGATAAGGATCTCCCCGGGCCACCAGCCTCGGGCAGGCAGCGCGGTGGCCCCGAGGTGGCCGCAGAAGGGGACGCGAGTATTTCTTCACTCCACGCACGTGTTGTCACGGGCTCAGCGCGCTTTGCACGCCACCTGCGGTGGCACGGGGACTCCTGCAGCACTCCAACCCCAACCCCGCACAGCTGGGCCAGGGTCCTGACCCCACCACGGCACCAAGGCGGCCACGAAGCAGCAGCTCCTCCGCGCCACGAGCCCGGGTGCTGTGGGGTCAGCCCCGGGTGCTGCTCATGGCCCCTGGGGACCGACCGCCTGCTGCCACGTGCAGGGAAGCAGCGAGGAGCCTTTGCATCCAGAGCAAGGGGAGCCGCAGCGGGCAGTGGAGCCGAGCTCGGGCAATGCCCTGGTGGCAGCAAGACGAGGGTCCCGGCACGGCCCCGGGGCTGCCCCAGCTCCTGTGCGGGCGCAGCGCTCCCGTGCAGCGGGGCTGCCACGAGGCTGTGCCGCTGCGGCCGCCTGCGTGCCAGCCACGCCGTCTCCTCTTCGATCCAGCCGCTCTCTCATGCTAATGACTGTCAACATGAAACAGAGGCCGTGAAGGGGAAGAAAATTACTCCCTGAAAAGGAATTGACTGATCCCCGTCATTTCTCAAGGAATCACTGACCTGTGAATATTTCATTACCCAAAATGCTGCGCCATCCATACAAAGCAGAGCTCCGGGGCCCTGGGGCAGCACAGCCGCAGATCCCGGGCTGGAGGGGGCGCAGGGCCCCACGCGTGGGGGGCTCACAGCGGGGACGTCCCGGCCGTGGGCAGCCCCTGCCCACCCCACGCTGTGGCACAGCCCACAGCACCCCTCAGCCAGGGAAGGAGCAGTGAAAGGAGGCGCGGAGCTGGGGGCGGCAGCCGCGGCACTCAACGTCTTCATTAAGGACGTGGCAGGGGAGGGGTGAAGAGCCGGCTAATGGCAGCTGCCAAGGATGCTCCGCTGGGGAGCTCTGCAAAGAGCAGGGAGGACGCAGATTGAGCAGGCAGGGACCCCACGGCAGCACAAGACTCAGCCTGGGACATGCGGCTGGAGGAGCAGGAGGGGATGCAGGGCAGCGCAGAGGAGCCACCTCCTGGGTGCACCTCCGGCTATGGGGGAGCCCACCCCGGGCTGGGACCCTGCCGGGGACATCTCCCCTTGCAGCAGGGGTGGCTCCTGCTCGTGCTGTGAGCCTGGGTACCACCGACAGCTAGGTGGCACCCGGCGGGAGAGAGGTGGCCGTGGAAGCACCATGCGCCAGCACAGCCGCTCTGGGCACAGCTGGTGGCACGTCCCTGTCACCTCCGGCACAGGGGGGACGGGGCAGGGGGGGACGGGGTCCAGCATGGGCTCCTGCCTCCATCAGCCGGAAACTTAGGAGCTGAGGCTGCATGAAATATTCATGAAGTAAATGGTGCAATTTCATCTGCATTCAGCCAACTTCATGTATATTTCAGAGTATTATGAAATGATAATGTTGTGTAACTGAGGCGAGACGGGGGTGCTTCGCGGGGGCTCCGGGCTGCCGCCACCTCCCACCCCCCCCACACCCCGGTGACATTTCCCGGGCTCACATGTACCTGTGTGGGGAGGGACGGGGCTGCATCACTGCTGGAGACGGGCCAGGATCCGGCCTGCCCAGGGCTGCACCGAGCGGCAGCACCAGGACGCACGGCGCTGCCCTCCGCTGCTGAGCGCTGCTGCTGGTGCCAGGCTCACCCCGCGCAGCCCCAGCTCCCAGCCTGCAGCTCTGGGGATGCCGCCGGAGAGCTGCGTTGTGCTGCCCCCCCGCACGCAGCTCATCCTGCAGGCATGCCAGAGCAGCGCAGACCCAGCGTTTGCATACACCCGCCAGGATTTCCAGGAGCGCTCGGTCTCCAGCAGCCACTAAAGGGCTTGGGAAAGCCAGGCACACGAGGCACAAGCGTAGCTGCAGAGTCCTGGGCACGGGGACAGGCTGGGAAAGGAGCCGTGTCCCCAGCGGTGTCTGCTCCAGCTGCCTGCTCCTGCTGAGCCCCTGCAAACAGCCGTGCCTCGGCTGGGCACTGCCTGCTGCTGCTCCAGGGCTGGCCCAGACACCACCGAGGCTGGTCCCTGAGGCTCCTGGTGGTGACCCCTGAGCAGCACAGGGAGCCCCGCAGCCTCCAAAAAAGCTGCTAGCACCAACACCTGAGCTGCAGCAGCCGTGCATCCTGCACCCTGTCCCACTGTGGGGACAGCCACACCTCCTGCTCCCCACAAGCACCAGGCACCCCTGCACCACAACCAGCCCCTGCACAGCCCTGCCTGGGAGGATGGATGTCCCTGCTCTCCGGGCCCCTGCCCATGTTCCCCTCACCCTACTGGGCAGCGGCGCCGGCCCGGGACCCTGTGCCCAGGTCCCAGCCTCAAGCACCAGCATCAGCAGGAGCCAGCAGCTGCGATGTTGGTTGGTATTGGTGCCCCCTGAGCCCAGCTCTCCGGCTGCTCCCTGCGCACTGCGCGCAGACCCCACGGAGCAGAGCCCAGGCAGGATGCGACAGCGCAGGACTCGGCGAGTTGCAGCCTTGGCAGGACCCAGGGCCTCGTGCCTCCCCTGCGAGCACCGCAGCAGCTGCAGCCCACCCGTGCTGCCCATCGCGATTTGCACCCCGCAGACACACCGAGCGTGCGAGCTCGCAGGGACGGTGCAGGCCGGGAGCCAGCTGCTCACAGCCCTCCCGAACTCATTTCTGTGACAGTGCCACTGTGACAACCACACGTCCCCTGCCACATCCCACCTCTAGACCCCTGCCACCACCACGTCACTGCGATGCTGCCGCAGAGCTGCCCGTGTCAGGCCCCAGCAGCCGCACGTGGAGCTCGCCGGCACGCAGCCCGCTGACCAGGCGCATGCGCGCGGCGGCAGCGTGGGCGCTCGGTAAACACGCACCCGCGTGTGCACGCGGAGACAGGCTCCCTCACGCAACCCTCTCTAATAGGCAGTCAGGAGCATAATTTTTCCTCTAATTACATATTCAGCACTTCTGAGAAAATGAGATTTTGGTAATTCAATTGGACTGAGAAGCAGGGCTATAATAAAATGAAATTTGTAACAATCGCACAGTTAAATTAGTTAAATGGAGAGGAAGGAGCTGTGGAAAATTGACCCCTCGATCTCCTAAAGACTAATCAGACATTTGAACTGAGTTGTGCTAACAAAGCCCCTGGGGTGTTGCAGAGGCAGAGAGAAGGGAGGAGATCGGAGGTGTGCGAGGGAGGAGCTGGAAAGCAGCCAGGGTGCGGGGTGCCACGGGGCCCTCTGCTCCCGGTGCCGGGTTAGGAAGGGTCTGGCGGGCAGGGTACCAGGCAGTGCCGGTGCTGTGCCCTCTGCAGCAGCCCCACGCTGTCCCGGTGATGCCTGCCCCGTGCGGCCACCAGCTCCCAGCACTGGCCAGTGCCATGGCAGGCACGCGCCGCATCCTTGCCGGATCCTTGGGGCACAAAGGCGCACGGACAGGCAGCAGGCGGCCCCTCTGGAGAGGGAACAGCAGGGGCACGGGGCAGTGGTGCCCAGCGGTGGGACCACAACCTCGGCACAGCAGCACAGCACTGGCCAGAAGCAGGGACAGGGACAGGCATGGCACGGCACAGCACCCTGCAGCACCCCGGGTGGGTGCGCTTGTCCTGGGGGGTGGCGGGCAGAGGGGCGTCCCACCAGCTGGAGGGGCTCTGCAGCAGGTACAGAGTAATTAGCCTCAGTATTTATCTTGTTCGTCTTCTTATTTTTTCTTGTAAAGGAAAAGGAGAAAAAGGCGAGTTTCTCATTTGCAAGTTAATTAGTCTAATTAGCTCTAATTAAGAGCTCCCCACACAATGCAGATCACAAATAAGCTGCAACTGTCGCCTGCTCTCGCTCTTCTCTCCCTATTTTTGATTTTATACCAGAGACTCTAGAAGGCCCCAGCCTGCCCCGCAGGACAGCCCTGCTGCCTGCTCTGCGGCTCCCCATCCTGCTCGCTCCCTCCGCATCCTTCTCCATCCCCAAAATCAGGCATTTCCCCCCCTGCTCCCCCACAGCCCCGGCTCCCGGCCCAGTGCCCCTGGCACCAGCCGCAGCCCCACCAGCACGGCGCGTCCCCGGCCGCGTGCCCGGGCCAGCCGGGCAGAGTGCTGCAAAGAAACAGAGAGAAAGCTGCTGGAAAATGAATTTCCTGGGCCCAAAAGCAGCCGACCGGGCGATGGCAGGTTCGGGAGCACACGCACTGCTGCGGGATCCTCAGCCCAGCCGCAAGCTGCAGGAGGTGCGGGGATGCTGGGGGCAGAGCGCGCCCCAGCACCGTGCCGGGTGCGGAGCAGGGGCTGGAAAGTGGCCGTGGCACCCCGAGCACAGCTCCTGCTGCTGCGTCCTGCCTCACGGCCCTGCACCGCCTCGGCACCGCCAGCTCCCGGCCCCTGCTTCGCTGCAGCGCGGCTGGAGGAGGCGCGATGGCAGGAGGGGAGCAAAGGGTGAGAAGTTCGGGGGCCGCGCGGCGCGTCAGCAGCCCCTGCCCACCTTCCCCCGCACCGCCGAGGGAACAGATGTTGCGTGGCGCTGAGAAACAGCAGCAATCATGTCAGTTTATGTGTCATTTTCTACTTGGGTAATGTGAGCAGTGAAGGATCGCTGCTCGGAGACGAGATGAAAATCATGACAAAGTGCTGCAAGCCCAGCACTTTGGCGAGGGGGAGCCGGAGCAGCCAGACCTGCCTCGTGCCTGGCTGCTCACCAGGAGCCCTGCAGCGAGCCCCTGCCGCCAGCACAGCCCGGGCTGGCCGGGCCCTGGGGCACGCACCCGCAGCAGCCCGGGGCCGGGTGCCATGGGACGAGGTCTGGCACCCGCTGGGCACGCAGCCACCTGGTGCCACGGCCACTTTCCAGCCCCAACACCCGCTGCAAGCCCGCGAGGGCCAGCAGAGCTCCCCCAGGAGCAGGCGCAGCAGCTCCACGGCTCTTGGATGGAGAGGAAACGGCTGAGATGCCCCGAGCATGGGAGCGAGACCCAGCTCTGCAGGGTGCTGTGGCAGCCAGGTCCCTGGTCACCGGCCGGTCCTGCCCGGTGACACCCGCGTGTCCCCGGCGTGGAGGCTGGGGGCTGCCTGAGCGCTGCTCGCTCCCGACACCATCTCTGTGAACTCCCTCCTCCGACTGGGTCTCCTTCCAGGGCTCGTCTCACTCTGTTTAATAGGTTCTCGGTGCCAGGGATCACATCTCAGCAGTGCTGCTTACACAGGGGGCTGGAGCGAATCCTGCTGATGCTGTGCAAACCCAATTTGTAAGATCCATGCAGTGCAGACAGGACGTGAAGGCTGCCGGGGTGGGGGCCCTGCTCCGGGGGGGGGTTAGATGCAGGAGCTGGCGACCGCCAGAGCCAGCTGGATGCTCGGGAAGGTGCGAGAGAGGCAAAGCAAGAACCTGCCGGGGAGACACTGGTCACGGACAGGGGGGCTTGAAAGGGGGGGTGGAACTGAACCAGACCCCTCGCAGGCAGAGACCACGGCCCAGGGAGACGCCTGCCCTGTGACAGCCACCAGAGACCCCTCGCCCGGCTGCGACCCCACCTCACCCCGCTGCCTTTCCACGGCTCTGGCCCAGCTCCGTGCACTGCTCAGCGCCTCCCTGCCCGCAGCCCACGGAGCTCAGCACCGCAGGCTGGGCTGCAGCACCAGCTGCGCCACGGGCTGCTGCAGCACCTGCTCCACCAGCGCCGCCGCTGCTCCCCTCTGCCTCGCTGAGCGCCAGGGAAGGCGACGCAGGTTAAAGCCCAGCTAGGGGTGCCTGGGGCTCAGCCCCGCTTGGCAGCGGAGGTGTGAAGCCCCCCAGGCAGGCTGTCACCCCAAGCTTGCTCCGCAGCAGTGCTCTTACACCGAGCCGGTCCCGGTCTGGGATTGCAGAGCCCCCAACCACGCTGCTGGGCTCACACCGGGGCAGGGGCTCGCGGGGCAAAATCTGCTCCTGCTGAGGGGCCCCAGCAGCCAGCACGTCCCCAGGCACAAGCCGGGATGTGCGGCACCGCCTTGAAGCCCCCCCAGGCACACAGCATGCAGGTGCCCGCGTGTGCTGCGCACCACTGAGCCCGTCCCCACGCTCAGCCTGCAGCCGGAGCTGACGCCCGGGGCTGGCATTTACCAGCATCGTGCTCTGCTCACCCGTGCCGATGGCTCCCCTGCCCCTGCTGCCGCCTGGGTGAGATCGGGGGTGCCGAGGCCAGCCCAGCCTGGGGCCGCCGCTTCGGCAGATGGCATGGCACCAGCACGAACTTTCCAACCATTGGTTTTGATGGGCTCTGAGTCCCACCGCCCCCAGGCCCTGCATTGCAAGGCTGGGGAAAGGCAGTTATCTGCCTCAGACATTTGGGTTCCTCCTGCACAGCCTCCAGCGTTTCCCAGTGACGCTGCTTTTTCTTTTTCCACTCTTTTCCATCCCCTCGCAGCCCCACGTCCTGCCCCGTGCTCCTGCTCACCCGTACAGCTGCCCCGAGGGGACCAAACCACCACGGAAGCATTGGAGCAGGGCGGCACCGCTGCTGCTGCCTGCGGGGACACCCCAATAATGGGGGCTTGGAGCTGGGGGTCCCCACCACGACTTGCCCAGCGGTGCCGTGGCCGATGGACGCAGTGCGTCCGTGCCGAGCTGGCAGTGGGGAGCTGAGGCTGTGCAGAGCCCAGGAGGAGCTGGGAGCTGGGCTCCAGCTGGGAAATTCACCCCAGGCGCTGCCCTGCCTGCACGCCCGGCCCCACTGGAGGTGCAGAAGGGTCTGGGGGCACCCACGGGGCGCGGGTGGGGGGAACTGGCGGGGGCAGGCTGAGCCTGGCAGCCTAATTAGCCTTTCTTCTGTGTTAAACCCCATCCCTCCGATGACTGCCTGTAATGCTTTAAAGAATGATAGATACTAAATCTAATTTAATCTACTCATTCACCCATCACTATAGTACTAAAATAAGAATCTACCTATAAAAAGAGCATCGCCAGGCAGAGTAGGCCTAAATTACAGCTATTGTGGGAAAACCAGCTTCACAAAAGCTAAAATTAATGCCAGTGTTTTCAATATATTAAAAAAAAAGGAAAACATGTTTTTTTTTGCAGCTTTCAAGCCTGTCCTCCCCTGTGCAGGAGCCGAGGAAGCTGCAGTGCGGGACGTGCCCGGGAGCCACAGAGCCACCGAGCAGCCGGGTCCGGGCTCCCGGCTCTGCGAAATGCGCAGGCAGGGGGAAGAAACCAGCTTTTAAATGAACCCGCTGCAACACGCTACAAGATCGCTAGGAATAGACTTGCTCCCTAAAAATATAATATGCTAAACTTGGCAGCAGCCCTTTTGGAGAGGAATTTTCCAAGCAGCCTTTTTGCAGAGGCTGTTTCCCCAGCAGCTCGGGCGCTGCTCAGATGAGGCGGCTGCGCCGCGGGCAGCACCAAGGGACCGCGGGGAGCAGGGACACCCCGACGTGCCGCCAGGCGAGCAGCTCGGGGTCAGCTCCGTGGGACTGAGCCCACCTGGAAGTGAACCCGAGCTCACGAACAGCCCCGGCATGCCCGTGGTTCCCTGCACAAGATGCCTGCACCCAGGGCTCTGCCGCTCTGATGCTGATGCTGAGACTGAGCCTGGGGCTGTTCCGGGTCAGCAGGGCGCCTCTTCCTGGAGCGATTAGCTGCTCCTTTATAATTATAGAGCAGACACTTCCAGCAGTGACTGATTCCTCCCTTAACTGAACGCAACAATTGAGGTCTCCCTGTATGCTGAGGCCCTCCCTGAGCAAGCAGCTCAACGTTGCACCAAAGCCCAGTAAGGACAGAGCCTTCCCGGCTCCCTCCCGGCTGCCAGCCCCGCTCCCGACCCCATATCCTCGCCAGGGGCTGGCTGTCCTCACACCCTGCTGGGCAGGGAGCACGGGGACGCTCGATCACCCCATGTCTGCAGCACAGAGAGCTGGGGTCTGGGGCTGGGACTGGGGCAGGAGCCGAGCTGCCCCGGCTGCGAGGTGCGCGGCTGTTCCCGTGAGCTGCCAAAGCCCCATTACAGCGAGATTTCCCCCGTGTTTGGCTAATCCAAGTTTTTTCAGGCAACTTCGTTTCTTGCTCCTTCCCTCAGAGGCTGTCGCTATTGAAAATAAGAGTGCTGGGGCACACAGACACAAGCTGCCTCTGCGGGAACAGGCACAGCAAGCGCCACGGAGCTCCCGAAGGGGCACCCACTGCCTTGGGGGACTTGTGGGGTCAGCGAGCCACAGGGACTGCTTGTGCCTGCCCAGCACTGGCCCCACAGCTGCACGGCATCCCAGCCCACCTGCATCCAGCACAGCCACCGGCACGCACCTCCCCAGCCGCCTGCGGGGCTCCAGCTCCCCGTGCTGCACCCACACCGGTGGCAGGACGTCTGCCTTGCTACGCGGCCACACGGGCTCCAGGCTCATGACTGCAACCCAGAAGTCCGAGGTGAACGTCCCCCAGCCAAGCTCAATTCCGAAAAGCAGTTTGTTGAAGTCTTCCAGGTGTCTCCAGCTGTGCACAGGTGAAACGAGCCCACGCTGGCTCGAGGCGAGCTCTGGTGCACCTGGGTACGGGCACACACCCAGAAGCAGCATCGCTGCCCCGCAGGCTCCTGGTGCATCGAAGCAGCTGCTCCTAAAATCCAGAGTGAAGCCAGGGACAAAGCGCTGACACTGAACGACCTGGGCAGAGACACCGTGCCCCAAGCAGGCCCCTGGCTCAGACAGGCAGACGAGGAGCACCAGCAGCATCCTCCCGTGCCCTTTCCCCACATGACTGCTGCCAGCCATGCCCCTTCCTGACGTCTTGTTGCCAGCTCACCACAAACAGCATCGTCTCCAGACCCTGGGTACAGAACCCCACCGACAGACAAACTCGGGGGAAAGGACAGAGGCTTTGGCTTCCATCTCACTCCTTAGTGGGTGAAAATCCAACTCCAAATCTCTCGATAAACCCCTCCTCTCTGGCTTGCGAGGCCAAACCCGCTGCCAAGGAGCAGGATGCTTCTGGGAGAGTGGGGAGGAAGAGATGCTGAGCACCGTGTCCAAATTACACGAAATGGGGCCATGAAGGGCCCAGAAACTGCTGGGTGCAAGTGGCCACACGTGGGGAAGAGCCGTGAATGAGCTAATGCCGTTCCTTCCTGCAGACCTCACGCTGCACTCGCACACGTCCCAGCCAGCCGGCAGCACCACGGCCCAAATCTGACCCAAGCACCACCATCCTCTGCTGCCCCAGCACCAGCACCGGCACCGGCACCAGCACCAGAACCGGCACCGGCGCGGCCGCAGCCCTGGAGCTGCAGGCAGTGCAGCTGCTCTGCGCACCGTGTGCCTGCGACATGCAGGAGCAGCGGGGCCCTCGCAGGTAGCGGGCACAGAGAGGGGGACAGAAAATAAAATTCCGGACAGAAAATAAAATTCCCCCTGCCCCTGGCTGCTCTGAGAAGTGGCTCCAGGCCCTGCGCTGCCTCCCGGTTCAAAGCAGCCGATGTGCTCCCTTCAGACGCACAGAAAACCTCCCTGGGGACCTGTGGGGGCTTGGGGATGATTTCTGCTCCGTGCCAGATGCCCCAAGCCTCCCTGGTGCGCCGGGACAGCCGAGCAGCATCCGCGGATCATCTGCTGCGCTCTGCGCAGCCCAGGAAAGCGCAGATCAAAATTCAGCCCAGCCCCAGCTCGCCCACAGCCTCTGCCTGCAGGAAGGTGGAATAAATCACGCACTGTTTCGGCCAGCCTCTGCAGCAGCCCCGCGCGAGCCCCAGGCCCCCTGCGCATGCAGCGGCTGCCCATCCACTTGTGTAACCGGCAGCAGCGCCGGCTTCACCAGCTCCAGCCCCGGTGTGCCGGCCGGAGCAGCCCGGGCCTTGCCGGCCCCAGCTCCAGCCTGGCTGCACGCTGGCCGTGAGCCCATGCGGACGCAGGATCAGGGAAATAAAACGCAGCCCCCAGCCCTTCCCCAGCGCGGGTGGCGGGGTCTGCGCCCGCGCCGAGCTCTGTCCTCAGCTGCCAGGTGAGCCGCGCAGGCCAGGCGGAGCGCGGTAGGATGCTATGAATTTTTAAACTCCTGAAAGCACAAATGGAGCAGTTAGCCCGGCTGGGAGACTGGGATTTCCGACGCAGAGAAGAGGCTTTTGAAGAAAATGCTGCCTCTCCTGAGCCGCGCTTCCCCCGGGATGGCGAGCCTGGAAACTCATTGTGCTGGGTCCAGGCAGGTCCCAGGAGCCACGAGCCCCGACGAGAAGTTGGAAGCCAAGCTGAGGGCACAGGGGACCCGCTGGCCGCCAGCAGCCCGGCGCCGGCCACACCAACTCCAGGCTCTCCTGGCCCAGCCGCTGCTCCCGGGATCCATCTGCAGCACCTCCGTGCCCACAGCCGGGCAAAGCCATTTAAGCTCGACACCGCGTCCCAGCTACAGACGCGCGCGACGTGAGCGCACAGCCCACACGGACACACAGACACGCACACGTGTGTGCACGCATGCAAACTCCTCGCCCCCCCCTTCTGCTCCCGGGGGCTGCCCAGGCCACGGAGGAGCCGGGTTCCCGTGCGCGGAGCATGGAGCATCTCCCCTGGCCTCTGATGAAGAGGAGCAGCGCCGAGGAAGGGCAGGTGCTGGACCCGCGCCGGCGGCTCTGCCTGCCGCACCGCCAGCGCCTCGGCCCCCTCCAGCCCCCGCTGCGCCCCCCAGCCCTGCTCGGAGCAGCCTCCTCGGCACAAAAAGCAGAGAAAGCCCCCGGTGAACTCGCAGCCGAGACCCGCGAGCGGCCGCCGCAACAAAACTCGCCGGTGCCGGCGGGGAGGATGCGCCGGAGAGGCCGGGAGAGGCTGGAGAGGAAGAGGTTAAGCTCTGACCCTTGGCTCGGAGAAAGCACGTGTGAACCGACCGCAAAAAAATTCCCAGAAGAGGGTCACTTACCTGTTGGAGGTAGAGGAAGGCTGGAGGACAGGGGAGAGAGTGAGGAAGCATGCCTGAGTTGGAGACAAGGAGGCAGCCCGAGTTAGCCATGGAGCACAGCATGTGTTGACAGGTAGCCGTGAAGCTGCTCGCAGTTTCGTCCTCTTCTACACACTGCTTATCCTCTGTCTTCCTGGCTCTCCCCTCTGGCTCTCCCCCTCCTCTTCCGTCCCCTCCCGTCCCCCTCGGGCGCTATTTAGGAGGAATTCATCTGAGGAAGGCTGGCCTCGCTCTGCTCTTACACTGAAGGAACAATGCTCGGCTATTTACTTCGGTGCCATTAGACGCTGGCACTGAAGGAGCGGTCTGCAAAGGGTGTGCGTGTGAGAGAGAGAGGAGAAGGGGGAGAGAAAGGAAGGGGAGGAGGCAGGGAGAGGGCGAGGGAGTGAAATAAAAGGGGTGGGAGTTGGAGGAGGAGGGGGAGTCCCCTGTGCATTCAGACATCAAACAGAGCTCTGTATAAAATGAAGAGAATCCGTAATGACATGAGAACAGCTGATCCCGCACTTAACCCCTCCGCTGCCGCCGCCTCGCAGCCGCTTCCCAGCCCCGGGCACGCGCGATGCTGCTGCGGGGGGGGGGGCGGAGGGAGCTGATGGAGGTGGGGGGGGGGGCTGCGGGCAGAGCCGGGCCCCCCCCCCACACACACACACGCCCCCCACACCCCCCCCCAGGGCTCGGCAGGACGCGAGGGGAGCTCCCGGGGGCTGCGGGCGCCGCCCCGGGGGCTGCCGAGGGGCCGGCCGGGCACACGCACCACGCTCTCCGGGCACACACACGCAGACACGGACGGGCACGCGCGGAGCCCGCAGCCCCCCCCCCGGCGGGAGGACCCCCGGCACCGACAACACCCCCCCCTCCATCCCCGTTTCCCCAAAACCCACCCTCTCCGGGCCGGGGCCGCCCCGCGACCCCCGCCCTGCACGGGCGGCTCGGGGCTGGGGCGCGCGGGGGCAGCTCCGAGAGCACCTCTGTCGCGGCGGCCACCGCGATAGGGGGGTGGTCACCGCGATATGGGGGTGGTCACCGCGATATGGGGGTGGCCACGGCGACAGGGGGGCGGCCGTGGCGATAGGGGGGCTGCCGGGCCGTGCACCCGCCTGTGCGCTCCCGGGGGTCCCGTTCCCAGCCGGGGCCCCCCGAGCCGCCGGGCTGGGCGCAGGGGTCCCGGGGGCGGCTCCGGGCCCCGTTGCGGCCGGCAGGGCTTTGTGCGGGGCTGGGTGGGAGAGGCAACCTGGGTTCGGTTCAGTTTCCATCTTGGCCAAACGCGATGCACAAAGGCAGGTCTGTGCCAGCAGCTGCTGATGCTCTGTCTCCTCCGGAGCCTCCAGCACACGAGCAGCCCTGTTTGGAGGCTGGGATTTTCCACAGTATCCCTAGACATAGCGACATGCTGCAGTGTCCTGGTACACTCGCAGCGCTTCCAGTTTCTGCTGCAGATACTCAACAGACGAGGCGTATTCCGTGGCCACCCCAGAGCCCCAGAGCAGAACCCCGTGGAAACAACCTGCTCCAGGAAAAGCCGTCCTGAAGGACTGGCTGGGGGCCAGGGGGGTCCCAGCCCCCCCTGTGGGGTCCTGCTGCTGGGGACAATGCGCTGCCAAGGGGACGCGGAGAAATCGGGGAGCAGACCCCAGGCTGGGGAGGGTTCTCTCCACCATCACCCCTCGCTGTCAAGAACTGAAAGAAGCCGGGCAGCAACACCCACGGCCACCAGCAGCCTCGGGCCGCTGCTAGCACCCTCTGCAGCTCCCCTGTCCCACCACAGCCACTCGCCCTCCAGTCCCAAGGGTCCACGAAGGAGCCCGGTGCAGTGCTCAGCCCCCAGCTCCCTGCTCGCCCCTGGCTCCACTTCTCCAGAGCCCTGCAGCCATGGGGCCACGTTCTCCCAGAGACCAGGGCAGCTTTGCAATGGGTAGAAGGAACTAATCCCCCACAGCCCCTGGTGCAGCGGTGGGGAGCGGTCCCACCAGGCACCCCTGCGCACCCAAGCCCCACGCACCACCCCGGCACGGGGCGAGGGACGCCCTGCATGAACAGACGGGTGCCTCCAAAGGCCCAAGGGCCAGGTTGTGGTGTGGCTCCTGCACTGCTCTTATGCAGAGGTGCAAAGGGAAGGGCACGGCCCGGCACTCTCTGGTTGCAGCGTCCGACCAAGCGAACCACGTGAGGTGCGCGCTGGGGAGCGCCGGCTCCAGGATGAGGTAATCTGCCCTTCCTCCCCTCGCCGGATCCTGGCTCCGGGCAGGGTGACTCAAACGCGCTCCTGGCCGGTGGCAGCGCGGTGAAGTGAGCCTGGCACTGCCCCGAGCCAGCGGGAACAGCACGGGCTGGCTGCAGCCGAGGGGGTGAGGAGAGGTGGCGCTCCCCTGCGAGGCAGCACAGAGCAGTGTGGGGCAGGGTGCCCGTCCCTGTCCCCATCCCCATCCCCATCCCCTGTCCCCATCGGGCCGCACACCGCAGCACCTGCTGCCAGGACCCCTCCGCACCACTGCCACAGCAGGCATTCCCCACAATTTCCCATCTCAGCGCTCCTCCTCCTCCCCAGCAGCGGCTACCTCGGTGCTCCTGCGCATGAGGCAAAATCCCACAGCAGTGGTGGAACCAGGCACGGCTCCAGGAGCTGAGGAGTTCGTGTCTCCTCTCTCCTTCCTCTGGCCATCACCAATGTCTGTCTGGCTGCAGAGACCCCCCCAGCAGCAGGTAGCCCCCCTGGGACATGAGCGTAGCAGGGCTGTGCCGACCTACTGCCAGCTCTGGGGTGGGGACACGTCCCCTGCCACCAGCGGCCACTTTCCCTCACCCTGCTGCCTCTGGCCGCCCCGGCGCTGATGCTGGTGGCACGGCCACGCTCGGGTCCCGCTCAGCACCAGGGCTGTGCCTGAGGCCAGGTGCCCACCAAGAGGGGAGCCCCGGCCAGAGCTGCCCAGCCCCGCGGAGCTGCAGCCCCAGAGGAACCCCTCCGAAACTCAAGTCTCCTGGAAGGAAAGTTTATTTATCTGTTTAATTAAGATGTGTTCACCAGGCACACAGACCCCGTTCCATCTGTCTCACTTAGAGCCGCGTCCCAGTAAAATTAAACCTAATAAATATCAGACGAGGGAAAGCAAAGGGCACATGTAAGATATATGATCAAAGGCAGAAGTTGCACAGGGCTGCAGTTCTAAGCACATCTTTCTCTCTGCCCTTCGGGGATGGGTTGGCGATGCGCTCCCATGCACAGGATGGGGCTGGCTTTCCTTCAAATCAGCACTATTTTCATTTTTTATTTATTTTAAATGAACCCTTGAGGGCTCCTTGGTTTTGTTTTCTGGAAGAGGGAGAACAACGCGGCACCAGGACAGGAGAGGCCTCGGCCACTGCTTCAGAGCCCAGCGAAGTGCCAGAGCCAAGCAGCAGATCCCGGGCTGGGAGGGCTGCGAGCCCGAGCGCGCTCTGAGCCACAGAGGGTCCCTGCTCACTGTTGTCCTGTCACCTAGAGCAGGGCTGTCACATCCCCATGAGCCCAGCTCAGAGCTCTGCCCTGGTGAGTGCAGTGGCCCAGCACCTCTGTCTGGTGATGGGGGTGCCCCACACATTGCCCGGAGCACCCAGGCACCCCTCAGACCTGCTGCATGCCGAGAGCCTGCCCAGGGCCATCTGGGCTCCCCCTGATACCAAGCCCTGAGCCCAGCACATCACCCGCTCAGGGATGGAACAGGAAATCCTGGCTCTAAATGCTGCAGTGCTCAGCAGGACGCCCTCCCACACCCCCTCCCAGCAGAGGGATGACACGGCAGCTCGCAGACCTGCTGGGGACGCAGTGCACAGCCACAGGTGGGCTGGATGTCCCAGGGGGCTTCAAGTGTCCAGTGTTCAGTGGGGCTCCCTTGCACCCCACCAGCACATTTGGGCACTGCAAGACCAGAGCACAAGCCCGGGGCTGCTGCTCAGGACGGGCTGCGGGCTGACGGAGGAGCAGCTGCAGCAGTGGGGGCCAGAGGGCTGCGGGTGCTCAGGCTGAGAGCAGAGCCCAGGCAGCAGCCCAGGAGCACGGCACACGTCTGGTCCTCTCCTTCCACCCGCTCCGGAGTGCCCCCAAGCCAAGGCATTCATTAATTAAAAGCTCATTAGTAGTTAGTCATAGACATAAAGCGATTAAGATGAAGGCGCTGATGGATCTGAGCTGCTGTGAAGCAAGGGGAGCTCCAAAGCCAGTGCTGGGGCGAGGGGAAGGTCCCAGGCGCCTGCTGGAGTGACCTCAGGGAGCGAGCGATGCTGCACATGGACCAGGGCAGGGGAAGGGACCAACAGAGGTGAGAGGCAGGAGCATCACATGCCAGGGGCTCAGCACCACCGCAGGAAGGTCCCTGCCTTGTGCCCTGGCTGCCTTCACACCATCGCCGTGCATGCACCCGGCCCAAGCTCTCCCTAGGCTACTCCAGCCCCTCCGCTGCAGGGCAGCATCAGGGCTTACAGGGACAGCAATGCCAGCGCAGAGCACCCAGGACTGGCAGCAGCACAAACCAAAGCACTTTCTCCTGCTTCAGCATCGCCATCTCTTGCTGTGCAGCCTGGCTGGCTCTGCTCGCACTGAACCCCAAAGCCTGGCCCCTGAGTAGCAGCCCAGGGGCTGCCCCAAGCCCCAACACACTGCCTGTCTCCTACAGACATCTATAGATCGCTGGTTTATTGCTCCATCCCTGAGAGACAGCTGTGGCTTAAACCAACCACAGGCGGATCGGAATCCGATCCGGCCATCATGGAGGGGGGCAGCGTGGGCAGGACGCTGGGGCACATACCCCAGCCCACAGGAGCCCAGGGAACTGGCTGTCCCGGGACAAGCCACCAGACTCGAGGTCCCCAGTGGCCTTCCCTGTGTCAGAGGGGAGCTCAGACAGCTCTGCTGCACCCGGGAACCGGGGGGGCTGCAGGTCCTGAGCATCTCCCCAGGAGACGGCAGCCCCGGACCGCAGTGAGCCCTGGCAGGAGGCTGCGAGCTGGAGTCTCCTCGGCAGGGAAACCCTGATGGCCACGGCCAGGGGCACAGCAGCGAGCACGTGCACGTCTCAGCACAGCAGCAGGGCTGGGGACGAGGCTTGCGCAGGACTGCGCAGCGGCGGCTTCGCGGGGTGCGGGCAGCAGGCGAGCGCAGCGAGGACGCAGCCCTGGGAGGCTCACCCCGCACCAAGACCCCAGGGCTTCGCAGCCAAATCACAGACAGCAAGAGCAGATCGAGGAGGAGGAGTTTGCTCCAGCAAGCTGCCGGGGAGGGGGAATACGGCGGCACCCAAGCGCGCAGAGGCAGGGAAGGCGCGCGGCGAACGCTCTGCGGGATGTGGCGCTCGCTGCCGCGCGGGACTCCCGAGTCCAGCACTGCTCTGTGGGGACACCTGGACCAGCCTCCTCTGCAACCAATTAAACCTCCTTCCCGTCTTCCCCACGCTCCTTCCTCCTCTGACGCCGGTGGCTCTCAGGGGGTTGATGAAGCCCCCGCCTGCTCTAAACTCCAAAAACAAGGCGGAAATTTTACTGCGAATCTTGGCGCTGCACCGCTCCCAGCGCACTGCCAGCCGCTGACCCAGATACCAGCCCCTGCTCCAGGCTCCCACCTCCCTCCCACCCGTCACAGCAGCTCGGCGAGGTCACGGCCCCCAGGCGGGGGTGGCAATGTCCCCAGCACCCAAACGTGACCTCGGCAGGTAAGGGGGGGCTGTGACCAGCGGCAGCTGTCGGGGACAGCAGCGGTAGCAGCTGGGAGAGCAGCAGAAATGCAGAGAAAGCACATGAAAGTTTAATGGGAACTGGGGAAAAATATCTTCCTGCTAAAACTTTGCTCACCCATTGCGAAGAGGGGGAGAAGGAAGAGGGGGGCCTGGAGAAGCTTCTCCATCTGCTCTGAGCTGCCGGAGCTGGGCAGAGCGGGGGGTGGCTGGGTGCTGCCATGAGCAGGGGTGGCATCCTGTGGTGTCCCGCTGCCCCTCATGCTGTCCCCTCCCCTGTCCCTCATCCAACATGACAAGAGAAGTCAGGGACCTTGGTGCTTTCCACAAAACAGAGCCTGGGTTTTGCAGCCACCCCATGAGATGCGCGGTGCTGGCTCCCGGTGCAGAGCCCGCAGCCCCGCCTGGGCGTCACCGGAGGCTGGGGCAGCGTGGCTGGGGAAGCAAAGCAGAAATTTGGGATATTTCCACCCAGGATGCTTCCCTCCTGGCAGGAGGGCCGGTGGCTCCCCAGGAGCCTGGGGACACCAGACGCAGCCGCTGTGCTTGTGGCCGGCCGTGCGCCCAGCTCCGGGCTCACCGTGGGACGCGCGGCCGCTCGCACGGGGGCACAGCTCAGGCTTTTAATGAGGCAGGGCAGGAACAGGCTTGCCACCGCGCCCGCGAGAAAGCCTGGCTGCTCTCCTTCAATCAGCACAGCCCTTCCTAAAGCCCTTTCACTTGACAAAATATTTACATGAAAAGGCAATTAGGCTCCCCGGATTTAATGAGAATTAACGTGCAGGCGGCAGAACCGTGGCAGAACAGCTGCTGCCGAGCACCTCGAGCTCCAGGCCGGGTGGGCAGCACCAGCCGGGGCCGCGGCAGGTACAGACGGGCGAAACACCGTGAGGATCAAGCACCTGCAGACCCGGGGACCCCGAAACACTGAGCTCCCAGAGCTTCCCCCTTCCCTGCCATCAGCCCTGCTGCCTCACGAGGGGTTCCCGAGAGCGCGCACACCTCTGATCAGGTACAGTGCTGCACGCAGGGCCGGCACCTGGGGCTCCAGTGCAAGCACCGGGCGGGTGGGCGCAGGCTGCTGGGGGCCAAAAGGGTCCTGGCAAAGGGCAAGAGCAGGGGCACGGGCGGCACCGAGCGGTGCTGGGCACCGGGCAGCCCAGGCTGGGACACCAGTGGCAGCCAGGTGACGTGGGCTGCGTGGGACCGCGAGGCAGGAGGTGCTCTGGAAGCAGACACTCAATCCTCATTATAAGGCTTTTTAAATGCACAGACAGGATATTAGCGTTTAAACAGTCTCTAGGACTCCAGGGCAAACTTTAAAAATCATAATATTTATAGAACCTTCCTTCCACTCGCCCCACATGCTCTTTATTTCTCCTGCAATTACTACTAATTTGAAGACATTTTGCTTTGGCATCTCAGCCTGTTGCAGTGTCGATTACCGAGCCACCCGCTGCCGGCTGCCACCGCAGAGCTCCCGCAGTGCTCCCGGCAGCGGCCCCGCTCCCGCCGTGCAGCGGCACCGAGCCCCCCGCGCCCTCCCACGCTGGCGATGGGGGGACCCCGGCGGTGCCAAGGGACGATGCTCAGGTGCTGCCCGAGGAGCAAAGAAGCCGCCTGCTCTGGCTCACCGGGGGTGCCCCGTGCGCTGCACGATGCTGAGGGCCCCATCCAGGGGGTCTGGCACGGCGCGGGATGGGGATGAGAGCCCCGAGCGCTGCTCCGCACCACCAGCGTGTCCCAGGGAGCTGCGCTTTGAGCTCCCGCGGGGACAAACACCCAGGTGCTGCCCCCAGCCCTGCCCCAGCAGCAGCTCCACGAAGCCACGCAACACCCGCAGAGCTGCAAGCAGAAACTCCAGCAAGCAGTGTGCTTCCAAAGCTGCTCCAGCTCGTTAAGTCCCTGGGCAGAATTAACGCTTTGGCAGGAAAAGCTGCGAGCCCCCACGGGCTCCTGACCAGCGGGGAAAGGCGGCTGCACCAAGATCTCAAATGACAAAGCACCTTACGCCTGCAAGCTGCTTCCCCGAGAAACAATGAACCCGCATTATCCTCCCCTTCCCCATAAGCTCCTTTCCCCTGCGTCCTCCCTTCATCCCGCTCTATCCTCTCGGCTCCTTGCTCCCTAATCCAGGGGACTGCAGCTCCCCGCTGCCTGCAGCTCTCCAGGAGCCTGTAATCCCCGAGGGGCCGGCACTGCCCCGGTTCCCAGCAGCTCGGCTGGGTCTGGCCGGGAGCAGGGCTGCTGAGGAGCTGGGAACGAGGAGCTGGAAGGTGCTGGTGCTGCTGGCCAAAGCTATGACCCCGTGCCCGGAGAGGGCACCAGGGGAGAGAGGGATGATTCTGGGCAGCCCGTGGCCACCCCACGCTGGATGGGGACTGGGCGAGGGGGCTGCTGCCCACGGCCAGCGGCGTGGTGGGGCTGGGATGCAGCAGCAGGACAGGGGCTGGGCTTGGCCTTTGCTCCTGAGCAGGGACGGAGGCAGGGAGCCCTGCCCGGCCCCTCCACGGCCCCGTCCTGCCCGGTGCTGGGCCCTGCCTGCAGCATCGCCAGAGGAGGGATGATTTCCTTGGCAAGCGGCGCTGCCGGGAAGCAACAACAGCGGGGAACAACCCAAACCCTGACCAAAACCCCAGCAAAGCGGGACGGGCAGTGCCCAGGCGGGGCGGCGGTACCTACCCAAAAATACATCATCATGTCGGGGGGCTGCGGGGCTCCGCGGGACCAGCGGGAGGGCCGGGGGCTGCTCCGGGCGCTGCTCCTCGGTGGGCTCTCTCCCCTCGGGTGCTTTCTGTCCAGCTCCAGCCTCCAGGGCTGGCACCGAGGGCCAGCACCGCTGCGTGCCCTGTGCTCTCACCCCTTCCCCAGCACGGTGTGGTCGCTCGCCACGGGCTGCCACGCACTTCAGAGCCGGGTGCCAGCATCCAACATGCTGCCACGGGGCTGCCTTGAACCCAGGGCCACGGGAAGGGTGCCCGGGTGGGCAGCAGCCACAGGCAGCCCAGCACGAGGAGCCCAGTGGAGACTTAGTTCATCGTCCAGAAAAAAAAAATGGGAGAGGGAGGAATAAAAAATAAATCCTCGCTGGCGTCTTTAAGCGCGAGGGAAGGGTGAGCGTGCAAGGGGGAGGCTGCAGCGGGGGTCCGGGCAGGGGTCCGGGCGGCAGCAGGAGTGCGTGTGCTGGCAGGAGCAGCGTGGGCTCTGGCTGCCACTCGGAGGAGATCTGTCCTGCCTCAGCGTTTTCCAGGCTGCCCTGTCAATAAGGGAATCGGCCGCGCTCACAATTAACCTGCAAGGTGCCAGCCAGCTCCCAGCACCTGCCTGCGGGCAGCACAGCACCGGGACCCCCATCGGCACCGGGACCCTCACCGGGGGCTGCCTGGGCAGGGGGGGAACCTGTCCCCTGCCCCCTGCATCACAGCCTGGGCACCCCGCGGTGCATCCCCACGGACCCCGGGATGAAGCCTGCAGGGCCCCCAGTGGGAGCCGAGGGAGGGGAGCGCAGGACGGGCTGGGGTCCCTGGGGGGTCAGCGGGAGCGGTGGCGGGGGGACACCCCCCCTGTCCTGCCCGCAGCCCTTGGGGCACACAGACCTGCCCCCCGTGGGCCAGCACAGCAGCGGGCACAGCAGGGCAGCGCCGCTCGCCAGCCACTAAATCTGCGCCCTCGCGGGGCACCGCCACCAAGGAGAGCAAAGGGACCGCGTGCGCTGAGCCAGGCGCAGCAGCAGGGGAATAAATAAGAGTCAGGGAAGGCAAAGGAGCAAGAGGGGTGGCAGATTGGTCTCTGGGGCCCTGCTGGCTCTGACATCTCCAGCCCCATAATCGTATTCAAAGCAGAGCCGGGCTGAGGCATTTCTCCTCCAGCACAGCAATAAAAGAAAGCAACACTCTCAATAATTCAGAACCAGGAGAGGGTGATAAAGCAGAGGAGCCACCACTGCAGGCAGCAGGGGCGGGGGGCTTCCCGCTCCCCTCTTATATCTTGTATCTCTGAATAAAACCTCCCTCACCGTGAGAGCTGAGACCCAGTGAGGGGGGTGCTGGGCAGGACCCCTCAGCAGCAGCCACCCAGGGAGCAGCATCGCCCAGCCCAGCCCTGCGGAGCGGCTCTGCTGCCCTGCACCCAGGCAGTGCTGCTCCCAGCGCTGCTCCCCCTCCTCTGCCAGCTGTTCCCAACCCCGTTTCCATCTTTCCCTTCGCCCTGCGGGCTGCTTTGCAAACAGCCCCCGTCACCACGCACCCGGACAACACGCTTCCCCTTTTCCACCCAAACGGGGCTCCCTGCACGTCCCTGCACCAGGCTGGGGGGCGCAGGGCTGGGGACAGGGGAGCAGAGAGGAGCTGGCACTCGAGGTTCTCCAGCAGCCCCTGCACGCAGCTGGGCACCAGGGAGGAGCAAAGCTCTTGCTTCAGCTTGGGGAATACATCTTGGAGACAATACATTTTGGAGAAATTGTCCCGGGCACACACGGCAGAGGTGGAGGCCAAGCTCTGTCCCTCAGGGACCTTCCTGCCCACCCGTGACCCCTCCGCAGCAGGGGTGAGGTGACACGCCGGGTGCTGTGCAGGGACCAGCCCACTCCCCGCGATGCCAGCAGCAGGGAACGCACACACCCTGCCTGCCCCGCACGTGCTGCACCAGAGCTGCTGGGTTTCCGTGCGTGGCCCTGCACGGTGCCAGCCACGGCCACCCCCGCACCCTGCCCCACGGCTGCTGCTCAGCCTCCAGCCTCCCTCCACCAACCTCAGCACCCCTCGTCCAACTGTTCCACTTTGCTCAGGGGGTCTCCAGGTCCTTTTGGACCCCCTCCCAGCTGGCCACTGTCCCTGTCACAGCCTGCAGCACTCCCCCCCGCACATCCCTCCTCCACCGTCACCACCCAGCAGGGACGCAGCAGGGCCACCATGGGCTGCAGGACACCACGAGCAAGGGCCCCCACCCCGGGGCTGGCATCTCCCTGGGTGAGGACGCAGCCCCTCAGCAGGCGTCCCGGGAGGCGCACAGAGCACAGACAGACAGACAGCAACGTCAGCACACACGGACAGCTCACAGACACCGCAGCCCCGGCCGTGCCGGCCGCCCGCCCTCCTCGCCCGGACTCACTCCACTCACGCCACGCTGCGCCGGGGCTCGGCTGCGGGGTCGGTGCCCGGGGGGGGACCCGCCGTGACTGGGGCCCCGCGCAGCGAGTGGGCAGCCGCTGTGCCACCCCCCCTGGCCGTGGGGCCGTGGCTCCGTGCCCACCCGCCTGCCCCACACAGCCCCAGACATGCAGGTTTCCACCGCCCGACCCCTGCTTCCCTCGGGGCCACCCTGGCATGGACACTGGGGGTGCTGGGGGGGCTCTGGGCTCAGGCCCCGGGGCAGCTGCCCGAGCCACCAAGCCCCATCTCTGCCCGGCTCGGCAGGAGCGGACGTCTCCGTACCTTTTATTCAGCCAAGCTCCTCCTGCGGTGCTCGCGCTGGGCTCTCTAAGAAAAGACAAGAAAGAGGAGGAAGAATTAAAATCAATGATCGTTATCGCTAACCTGCTTACGGTCAATGCTATTTGCTCATTGACTGGCAAAATTTTTAGAATCCAAGTATGGCCACGAGCGTCGTCTCCCCGGGAGCCCTGGGAAACCTGCCCCGATGCCGCCCGGGACGCGGCACCCGGTGTGGGGCAGCCCCTGCGAGGCGCCTCCAGCTCCTGCCTCCAGCTCCTGTGGGCGTTTTGCCAGGCCCTGGGAACCTGCGAGCGCAGCCCCTGGCTCGGCTCTGCCGGGTGCCCGGCAGCCCCGGGTAGGGCGCAGCCACCGCACGCACCCAAGAACGCCCCCGTTCGTGCCCCCGGCAGTGCCCGTCCTGCCCCCGGGGTCCCTGCAGGGCGCAGCTCCGGCACCGCCGTCCCAGCTCCGGGTACTTCTTGGAGACCGGCACCGAGTTTCAAAGAAAACTTCCTGAAAGCTGCACTTCAACTAATTGGCTTTTGCAACATTGCCAACCCGAATGTTCATAAATCATGTCAGACCCTCAAAAATAATGAGAGCAGCTTAGACATCACGGGATTTTTATTTTTTTTTTTTTAAAGAGTAAATGAGGGTTGTTTCTGTTTGCTAACTACTTCTTTGGGGATCTCGAGGTGCCGAGTCCTGCAGGCTCTCCCTGCAGACACTCAGACACCTCCACTCGTCTCCCCGGAGCTGTGGCTCTCCTGCAGCCTCCCGTGCACCCATGGGTGCCGCTCCCCGGCCAGCCCAGTGCAGCCAACACCACCAGAGCCGTGCAGGAGCTGGGCCACGGCCGGCCCCAGGGCACAGCCCCGGCGTGGTGGCAGCGCTGGGAGCGCGGAGCCGGTTCCCAGGCACTTGTGTTAGCAAACACCGCTCTTAGCCGCACAGCAGGATAATCAATTATGGTAATTCCTGCCTCAATGAATCAGATTCATGGAGGAACACAGCTCATTAGGCTGGTGCTGACTTCCATTAGTGCTCTTATGATAAAAACCCTCCAGAAAGCTCTAGCCCAGCTAGACGTGTTTTCCAGGCTCGGAGGGTCTTCCAGCCGCAGCGCGCGGAGGTGTGCGCCCGGGGAAGTTCGTGGGAAGCTCCCGGTCCCCAGCAGCAGGACGACGTCCCCGCATCACCACAGGCACCCTGCTCCTGCGCTCCCTGCCTCGTGCTCAGCTCTCCTTCCTTGGCTCCTCCAAGCAAACGCTCACGAGGATCCCTGGGCAAGGAAGGCAGGAGATGGCAAAGCGGGGAGCAGACAGCTCCGGAGCGCGGTCCCCTTCCAGGAGCAGGTCCGGGTGTGCTGGGAACTCAGGCAGCCTGTTTGGCGATGAATAATTGAAGGACGCTCGCTCTCCTCGGGGAAGCACGGTGATGGGTAAAATCTCATTTCCCAAACACATTTCCCAAGGAAGGCGCCTTCTGAGAAATTCCACACAACCAGCCTGGGGCCCCCGCAGCCGGGATGCGCCGCGCTCGCCTGCTGGGGAGCTGACGGAGCCAGGCACCAGCCCGGCACAGATCCCAGGTGGCCCCGAGCACCGCAGGGACCGGGCTGCTCCGCCAGAATCTGTCCTGCTGCATTCACCAAGGCAGGAGAGGAGCGGGCACAGCAGCGTATCCAAACGAGGGGAGCCCAGCCCCAAAACCCAACCCAGCTAAAACCTCTCAGACCCGAGGAGGGTCCCCGTTCCTGCAGCAGGGAACACCCTGCCGCCAGGCCTCTTCGGCTTCTCCAGGAAACTTCTCAGTAGGAGTTTTCCACAGTATGTTTTGACCCCCCTTCCCTCCACCAAAAATCCTAAATTAATTTTTCTTTTAATTAAATTCATTAGCAAAGATTATTTGGCTGAGGAAAAATAATATCCTGCCCCTCCCCCAGCAGCCCTCTCTATTTATATCCCCTATATACATAAGCAGCAGCGAATATTTCTTTATGGGCCATTAAAGGTTTAATGTTTAATTTATAACCACGTTCTCTGGCGGGCGGGATGGCCAGGCACAATGTCAACACTTTTAATTAAATGAGAAGATTTTTTTTTTTTTTTTTTTGACTCAGAAAGATGAAATGCCCCGTTCCCAGCAGCGCCCGCAGGTGCTGCCCCGTGGGCCGAGGGGGCACCGCCAGCTCCCCGCAGCGTTCCCCGCTGGGTGGCCAGCCCAGGACGTGCCCTGCTGTGGGCCAAGGGCTGCAGGGGGAGATGTGCAAGCAGCGCCTGGAAGAGCCCCAGGTCTGGCGGGGGACCTGGCAAGGAACTCATCCCTCCCTGTCCCCACAGCTCCGCCTGGCTCCGTCCTGAGCCCACAGGCAAGGCAAGGCTGGAAGAGCCCGAAGCCACGCAGGCATCCCTGTGGCGAGGGCTGGCAGCGGGCTTCAGCTTTAGCAGGGGAATAAAGGATGCTGGAGAAACGCTTTGACCTTCAGAGCAGCCACGAAGGCACCCCAGCACCCTGGGGTCTCCTGCCTGCTGATGTGATACCGGCAGCACCGCACCGACCCCGGGCAGGTCCCCGCGGTTTTGTTGCAGGAGCCACGGCACCAGGACGGCTTTAGGGCTGAGTAACCGTTTGGGAGAGTCCCCAAACCGACGGCTCCAATCCAAAAAGTGCAGTCACTTCTTGGCGGACAGCGGTGAGCCTCAGTGTTGTTCCTTCTCCCACAGCCTCTCCCCAAATACTGTAACCAGATGCCTCTCGCCAGGACGGAGCAGACGCGTTCTGCTTTGCTGAGCCGAGCTGGCTGGCACACGAAGCTGGCACGGCCCTGGCCGCTCGTTCCCAGGGACAGGCAGGGGCCCTGGCACGGCGCTGACCTTCATCTCCAGCTGCAGGCTCCTCCGGAGCTCAGGCACGTGCTTTGCGCTGCAGGACGCGGGCTGGCTGAGGGCAGGTGATGCTGAACAACCTGGAGAGCCCGCTCGTGGAGAACCATCCCCTTTGGCAAGGGACAAACGGAGCCCTTCAGCTGAGGGAGGGGATGGTGAGACCTGGGGTGTGTGCGCTCAGCATGGCCCCTGCAAGCATCCCAGTGCTGACTCCAGTTACCAAAACACCTGCCTGAGAAACTGCTGTGCACCCTCGGACCTGAAATTCTTCCTGCCACTTATGCTTATTCCCCTGGCACCTCCTGCTGTCTGCCTGCGTGCTCGACGGCTGCAGCTCCTGCAGGACTGCTGCTGCCTCCCTCAGACGCTGCTGCCCCTCAGAGGAGGAGGAAGAGCTTCCCACGCAGACAGCGCCCGCGAAATCTGCCAGGAAAGCAGCACTGAGGCACCGCAAGAGGAGCCCACGTTCGTGGCTCACCCTGCTGGCATCCTCCCACTCCTTCTTGTCCCAGCCCAGACGTCAGACACAGGGACGCAACAGCAAGGGAGAAACACTCCTGGAGTGCCTGGCCTCACACCCAGCGTGCGTGGGGCCACAGCAGGGCTGGGCATCGTCTCAGCCCCTCGAGGGCCAGCTCTGCCCACGGCTGCGGTGCTGGGTGCGCTCCCAGAAGTGACAGCCTCAGCTCTTGGCCGCCGGGGAGCACGGCCCCCTCTGCCTGGAACGGAGAGAGGGGCGGCTCTGAGTAGGCAGGTTCCCATTAATGGAGTATTTTATCTTACGGGAGAGATTAAATCTCTGTACAGAGAGGCGCAAAAGAGATGAGTCAGCAGCTGGCTGAGGGGCGGCCAGGATCAGCCACGAGCATTTGGCTTCGCCGCAGCGCTTCACCCTCCCGCGGCCACGCGCTGCTGGGGCGCAGCCAGCCCGGGCGCCGAGCGCCAGGCTCGCACCCTGCCCTGCTGACCAGCAGAGCCACACGTGGCACAGCCGCCGGGCAGCACTGACACCGTCTCCCTACACCACCAGGCAGCCCTACACGTGCCCTGCTGGGCAAAGCACCTCCAGCAGGCTGCTGGCCTCCCTCACCATCCCTGGCGCTGCAAGGGCTGCTTGGCGAACGCACCCGGCGCTGCAGGCACGGTGGCGTGCCAGGACACCGGGCACAGCCCTGCAGCACCAGTGCAGGTCCCCAGCCTGTCCCTCCTGGTGCACGCCCCTGCCTGCCACGCCGTGCCCGGTGCCCCTTGTCCAGGTTCCCAGGCTCTGCTGCCAGCGCGGCTCCGCGGTGCCACGAAGCTGAGGACTGGTGGGGAACGTGCCCGCTGTCACACGCGTCCAAACACACATGCGTGCACGTAAGGGGCAAGCGTGCGAGGGCCGGCCACCACCATCGTGAGCCAGGGAACAGAGTGGTGATGGCACTGTGCCGCTCACTAAAAGCATGAGTGTCACTAAATCAATAATTCATTTACTTTAATGAGATAAGTACTTTGAAAACTAATTGCAAACCTGCTCCATTTACTCCAATCCGTTACAGCCTTTAATGTAAATGGCAGAAACACTGCTGGAGGAAGGGGAAAGGCTTTGGTAGATCGTGTGTCATCTTTTTTCCCTTCTTCTAAGAAAGAGAAATATCAGTCATAAACAGGAACAGCGGAAACCTAAGAAACCGCCCGGATCAATGCGTGGAAGCGGCACTGGCAGAGCAAGCGGAGCGCCCAGGGCCACCACAGCCCCTGCGCTTGCTGCCACCACCCTGTGAAGGGCTGAGCCACCAGCCCCTGGGTGACAACCAACGGGTCATGCTGCTCGGAGCACGGCGGGCCACGGGAGCAGCACAGGGCAACGCTTGGGCAGGATTCCCCCTGTAGCAGGGATCCACAGTCAGAGGGGGTGGATGACGGAGGGCCGGGAGGGACACCGAGCAGAAGGGAGGTGACAAGAGCTCCGGTGAGCTGCCAAGGGAGCACACTGCTGCTGGAAGCTGCTCAGCCCGGGGCTATGATTAGCCTGCGTATAATTAGCAGAGCTGATGGCCATCAGGCAAAGACAGAAACCAAGCCCAGAGCTGTGGCTACAGTGCCGCAGGGAGCTCGCCCCCAGCCCACCACCGCCACTGCCCTGGCACTGCGAGGTCTGGGGAGACCCATGGGTGCTCTCTGTGCCACCAGGCTGTCACCCATCCCACGGGAAGGCACCGCCTGCACCTGTGAGCAGCACCGAGGGCACACCAGCCTCTGCCCACTGGATGAGCCCATGGCACCCAGAGCCCATCCCAGCTGCGGGGAGCGAGCTGCCCATCCACGAGGGATGCGCCAGCCCCAGGGCCTTGCACTGCTCAGGTGTGGGATGGGATGGGGAACCAGGGGGGATCCCCAGCACAGCAGCCCCCTAACCGGGCTGCAGGAAGCACCACGGCGCCGCGCACACTCCAGGTGGTCACTATAATGGTTCAGGGCTTGCCATAAAAATCGCTGCTGCATGGCTGGCACGGGGTCCTCCCCCACCAGCCGGCAGCTGCCCGCTCCTCCCGCCCCAGCAGGCGCTGCCCCTTCCCACCCCCCCAGCCCCGGCCGTGCAAGGCAGGGGAGGGGGCAGCCAGGGGTCTGCTGCCAGGCCCCGGCCACGTTCCTGAAAAGGAGCTCGCGGCTCCCGGCAGCGATGCCACCGCGTTCCCGAATGGCAGTTGGAGCAGGAGCTCAACGCCAAGAGCTCTCTCTTCTTGCTTGCTGGAGCAAATGGCAGGTCATAAAAAGGAACCGTGACAGAAGAGAAAATGTTCCAGAGTCCACAAGGACCAGTCCAGGGTAAATCCATCTGCTCAGCAATTTAGCCAGAAAATCCTTTCCAATCATCCGTGCTGGAGGTCCTTCACCTCGCGCACGCAGCTCTGGGCACAGCCTCTCCACCCTGGCAGGCGCAGGCAGCTCCTGTGCCGGGGGGGGCCCTGGCGCTGGTCCCCCCCCGGCCCCGAGGGGATGCTTGGGGCAGGAGGCTCCCGTGCCCCTCTCTGAGCTCCCTCTGGAGCCGCTGTGCCGGGACCCTCCTTGCTCGGTGCGGGGAGGGACGGGGAGCGCATGGCTCCTTCCTTCCACCACGCCACCCTTCCTTCAGTCTGCCAGGGAAAAATGGCAGCAGCGGGCTGCTTTACTGCCTGCAATAATTGACCGGAGCACCGAGTCCCCCAGCACATAACTTACCCTGCGTAACTATCAGCAGGGAAGGAGGGTTAACAGCAAACACAGCCAGCGGCTCCGCGGGGCTCCACAGGACTGCGGGAGGGCACCCCCGGCACCAGCCCCAGCGGGACCACCCGGTGCCAGCCTGCGGTCTCCACGGGCTCACCCCAGGAGATGCACGAGCCACACGCAGGTACCACCCGCCTGCCTCCCGACCCTTGTGCCAAGGAAGGGAGGAAGGGAGGGAGGAAATTCAGCAAACCACGCTGGCAACCTCGACACCGGGACCCAGGAGCCGCGGCTGAGGAGCGACAGGATGATCCCAGCCTGGCAGAGGGCTCAGCACGGCTCAGCCGCGGCTTCGCCACCAGCCCCGAGATCTCCCCGCAGGCATCCTCGTGAATCCCACCTCAGCCGCTCCTGTCTCACAGAAAATCAATGGCAAGCATCTCAATTAATCACACCGGGGGCAAATTGATTAGGAGCCTAAATAAGGTCAACATGGTTGTCTGCTTATAGGGTAGGACCCCTTAATCATCATTTTATCTGCAATAGGCTGCGGAACCTGCAATCACACCGTCTTTGGGAGCACGGGGGGATTTTTCACTTACCTCCTGCAATTGCTAGGGCAAGCAGAATAGGAGCCGTGCCTGTGCACTAAAGGAACTGGATTCGAGCGAGCAGCAAACACCCAGCCGCACACAGCTGCGAGGCCTGAGCATCAGACCCCACGGCCCACCAAGCCCAGCTGTCTCCTTTGATTCAGGGGAAGACAAAAGCAATTAAGCACTGCTGCTCTAGGTGCAGTACATTCCCTCCTGACCCCAAAAGCAACAGCTTAGGCTTGAGATTTGATTAGCCCTGTCATTATCTTAGATTGCATACCTGAAAATATTGTTAGTGGTCACAGCGGCATTGAACCTTTGCAGAAATCCAGCCACAGGTCTCCTCTCAGCTGCCCTCAGCAGCTGGAAATCCCACAGGCTGCTCCTCTGCTCCTTAAAGAGCCGAGTGCATCTGCAGAGCCTGCTGCTCTCATCTCACCGAGCAGCCCTGAGCAGGCTTCACAGCCTGATCCTGTCCCCCAGCCTCTGCACAGGGCAGGATGCTTCCCACAGCCCCGTATCCCCGATGAGCTCTGCGTGTGTGCTGGCCTCTGGGGGCGAGCAGTGGGGCAGGACGGGGCTGGGACTCAGCATCGTGCCCCCCGTGTGGTGCCGAGCCCCCAAGGGCTGGGGGTGCCGACCCGGTTTCATGGAGAGCAAGCACCGGGCAGAGGCGCCCGTTCTCCCTAAAGCCCACTCGGTGCCTGGATGCTGCACCCCCATCCACAGCCGACTGCTTTCATTTTCCACACTCATTTTGGGGACAAAAAAACCCCCACGGGGTGGGAGGAGCCGGCGGGTCAGCGGGGGCCCCTCTGTGCCGCGGGAGCGCAGCCCCCCAGCGCGCTCTTCAGACGAGCGCGGTGTTCAGCTCATTCTGGGTTGATAACACAGTTTGCCTCGCCAATAGACTTTCCAATTGCAAGTGAAATCAATTCAATTGGGTATTTTACTCAGCTGGGACTCTGCTAACAGCAGCCGATTTCCCTGCTCCTCTCCCTCGGTGGCTGCGGAGGGCTGGCACGTCGCTTGCAGCCCGTCGGCCCTGCCGGGGCAAACGGGGCTCTCCTCATCCTCTCCGGGGTGTCCAGGGGCTCCTCTCCCACCCTCACCAGGGTGCCCAGGGGCTCTCCTCATCCTCACCGGGGTACCCACAGGGCAGGCAGGGCCAGCAGAACCCAGCAGCACAGCATCACTGCAGCACTGGGGGGGCTGCACCTCCTGGCAGGGGCTGCAGGCAGCTGGGGGCAGGTCCCAGCCACCCCCAGGAGACCCCCGGCACCCATCAGGGCCACCCCCCTATGCGGGTACCGTTGTCCCCAGCAGCGTCCCCCTGCCCCCAGCAGCGTCCCCCTGCCCCCAGCATCACTCCGCACCCTCCTGCAGCATTTGGCTCTGGATGGAGGCATTCACAGGCTGGGTGGGCTCAGGACACCGAGCTGCTCCCCGTGACCTGGCTGCGCTCCCCATGGGGGGCTGGCGGCTCCTCCCGGCCCCCCCCGGTGCAGGCACAGCCCTCACCCGTGCCCGGGCTGGGCTGGCACCCACAGCCCGCACACCACAACCCTGCCCCGGCAGGGCACCGCTCCCCTCCCTTGTAAATACGGTTATAAATACCATAATTCGGTTTAATATTTAATACAGTCAGGTTAAATAAGCATTCGCAGCCCCATAAATAATCATTAACGGAGGGTTCTAATTGTGCTGTTGGGATCCTGCCTCATGACTTATTTAGAGGGCAGACGCTATTCCCAGCCTCGGCTCCCTCCTGCCCCACAAGCGGCCCCGCAGCCCTCCCTCCTCGGGGAGAACCCGGGGGGCGCAGCCAAGGGAGGCAGCTCCGCTCCCGGGGGGGGCTGTGACCGATCCCTGGCCCCACAGCTTGGCACAGAGCGAGGGGCACTGGAGGAGCTGCTGGAGGCTCAGCCTGGGCTGCAGCAGCTCCCAGCAAGGTCCCGGTGGGGTCAGAGCCTGGTGGGGGCTCTGGGTGCACAGCGAGGTGAGCGCAGGGGGGGCACTGAGCATGGGGCCACCACCAGGACCCCCCCCCCGGCTGTGTCAGGGGGGCACTGCCGGAGTCACGGTGGCACGAAACGTGGCAGGGTGAGCAGGGGAAGGCTTTTATCATAATACAGATCTACGGTAAAATTGACTGGAAACAATAGTCCAAAAAAAAAAGAGAAAGCAAAAAAAAAAAAGCAGAGAACAGAGGGAATTGGCCAGAGGCAAGCATTTTGAAAGTGCAGGAGAACGGAGACACCAAGGACAGCTAAAGTGCAGGAAAACCTCCGTGTAAGAGTGTTTTTCCCTGAAGGGATGCGTTCATGCATTGCTTTAAAAAAAAAGGTTGTGGGTTTGTTTTTTTGTGTGTGTGTTTTTTTTTTTTTTCCCTCTCCTCTCTGTAGCTTAATTTCATCTTGAAATGAAAAACTACAAAAGTAAATTGAAACAGCCCTCGCCGCCGAGCCCGGGCTGCTGCCTCGCAACCCCTGGGTTGATGGAACCGGAGACGCGGGGGCTCTCCGCTTTGTGCCCGGGAAGAAACGTCCCCAATGTGGGGCAAGAGAGGTGCCAGGCTGCCTGGGGCTCGGCTGCGTGTGCCGGACTCCGGACGGACACACGGCCGTGCTGCTGCCACCCCGAGGAGTGGGGACGCCGGCCTTGGGGCACACGAAAGCCGTTCTGTTGCCCCAAGCCCCTCGGGCCACCGCCTGCCCGGGTGCCCCCTGCCCGACGGGACCAGAGCTCGGCCCCCAGGGGCATCCCGTGCCCTCGTCCTGTGTGTGTGTGGGGGCGCAGAGCCCCTCGGGGGCAGGCTGGCAGCACCCTCCTGGTCCCCCCCTGCCTCCAGCAGGCCCCGTGCCCGGGCGGTGAGCGGGTTAGCATCGATCCCCCCCCGGCATCGAGTTTCTATCGAGTGCGCGGGACCGAGCTGGAAGGGAGCACGGGGTTTACATTTCATCTCAGCACCGGTTCCTCCTGCTCCAGTCAGCGCATTAATCAAAGGCATTGGCCAAGTATTAATGCTAATGAAGCAGCAGCAGCGCGGTGCGCGCGGGGTGCAGGAGCCCTCCTGCAGCACCGGGTGCTGAGGGCAAGGGGTGGCAGGGGGAGCCCCCAGCCCCCTCTGGGACCTCTGGCCACACACCGGGGTGGACACGGAGCCGGGGACAGCCCAAAGCTGTGTCCTGGGGCAGCCTGGTGGCACGGGGCTGACCTGTTCCCCCAGCCCTCGCTGGGGTCCTCGCTCGTTCCCTTGGTACAAGGAGCCTTTGACCGCCCGTAGCGCTGCGAGGTGGCACCTGCAGCACCCCCGGGCTGCTTGGCTCCAGCGTGCCACAGAGCGTGCGCCCTACAACAACGCAGACATCAGATGTGACAGACGGGATGCTGGCAGATGTCAGATTGACATATGGGGCAATTTTTCCAAGCCTGACGCCCGCTCCTTGTCGTTCACGGCTCACACCGCTGCACCGAGCCCCCCAACTTGTCTGGGAGGAGAGGAGAGGAGAGGAGAGGAGAGGAGAGGAGAGGAGAGGAGAGGAGAGGAGAGGAGAGGAGAGGAGAGGAGAGGAGAGGAGAGGAGAGGAGAGGAGAGGAGAGGAGAGGAGAGGAGAGGAGAGGAGAGGAGAGGAGAGGAGAGGAGAGGAGAGGAGAGGAGAGGAGAGGAGAGGCCTGTGCTGTGCAGCACGGCCAAGTCTGCAGGAGCTGCCCCAGCCTGGTGAGGGGCTGGACCCAGGGGTGGCCCCCTGGGATGTGCCCCTGGCACGTCCATTTGGGGCCCTCCCAGCCACAGCGCGCCCGTCCTGCGCAGACCTCGGGACCCCTCCCCGAGCCAGCACCAGCCCATCTCCAAGTCTGGGCTGCAGCTCAGTGGAAAGCCGTGTATTTTATCTTTATGTGTCAGGATTTATATAAAAGGGGGATAGTTCAGCTCTAAATGTAATGAGTTGGAAGAACAGCCCTCCAGTGGCTTCCTCCGGCTAGCGCGGCATCAATAACATCGATTGCTAAAAATAACTAATAACCCCGGCCCGCGGGGCTGGGAGCGCTCCACGAGGGGGCCAAAACCGCCCCCACACCCCCACTGGCAGCGAGGACCCCGGAGCCTGGGTCAGCTGGGGGGGTCCTGGCACCGAGGGCAGCAGGCGCAGAGGGACACAAGAAGCCGGCAGGGACGGCGGCGTGCAAGCCTCATGCTGGCAGGGGGGGCAGAGCCAGGAGATGGTGCCAAGAGAGGGCTGAGGCAGAGGGATGGGAGCAAAGAAACTTCCCTTTCGGATTCAGAACCCATCCTGCGCTCACAAGCTGGATGGGCTGGGGGCTGTCCCGGTGCCACCCCCTCTGCCTGAGCCACCCGGTGTGAGCAGAGGGGCTCCTGCTCCAGAGGTGACCGACACGCACCGCAGCCCACCACGAGCTCGTCCGTCTGCACGGCACAGACGTGGGGCCGGGCTCCCCTCCCGGGGCAGCAAACCCTCACGCAGGGCTCTGAAATCCGGGGGAAGCCACTGCAAGGTGAGGTCCCTGCAGGCTCAGCGGATGGGTGAGAAGGGACGGCTGAAGTTCCCGTTTCTGGTTTCTCTGATCCCTGCCTCCTCTAACATCGCACCTTTCCACAAAAGCACAGGGATGCTCCTCCACTTCCCGCAGAGGACTCAACGCCAGAGCTTTGTCCAGCTGCCCGTGCGTGCCCCCGCACCGAGCACCTCAGGGAGCACAAAGGATGTGGCTGCATGCTGCAGGAGATGGGGTTGCCACCCGGCACCTGCACCCGCAGCCCTCGCACCCCCCCAGAGGGGCAGAGCAGGGCCCGGCCCCCCCAGCAGCTTCCTGCAGGCACCCGTGGCCCCGACTCGACCAGGCGCAGCTCTGCAGGAGCGCGGGGATGCCCAAGACACCCACGCACCGTGCCAGGCAGCTCCTCCCCATCTCCTCCTTCCATCTTGCCGAGCTTCCCAGAAAGGGAACAAAAACCAAAGAGGGAAGGAAACGATAAAACGCCAGCCCGCGGTTAGGGAGAGAGAGTTATTTAGCCTGTTGGAAATGAGTCTAACTTAATAGAGAAGAAATAAAGTGTTTTAAAATTAACGATATAAATGTCAGTCCTGATCACAGGGATATTAAACTATACGGTTATTTGACTGCCTTCTGCAAAGTTACCTCTCCTGCACGCGCCTGGAGTCAGAGCGAGGTGAGCGGGAGCGCACACATCGCCGTGCGCTGCTATGGCACGAGAAGCGCCGCTGCTACGCGAGGACAGCCCCGGCCCTTCGCACACAACGCCCCAGCACCAGCATTAGGACTGCTCACGAGTCTCACCAGGTGTGGATGTGCTGCGGGGCTGTGTTCTCCCGTGTCCTCCTATGGGTCCCCACCAGCCTGGGTAAGCAAAGGGACTGGGCACACACCTGGTCCGGGCGGCACAGCAGCGCCCTGACACTGCAAGAACCTTACAAAACCCACCCAGCACAGAAACGCACGCCGTTCCCGTAAAAGCAATTTCAACCCCCCCAAAGCCTCTCGTCCCGATGCTGGCAGGGATGCTGCCAGGAACTGCCATTGAAAACAAATCAGTCAACGGAGCACGGGCCTCTGCGAGCGAGGTCACTGCGGAGAGCAAGCGGCCGGCTCTGCTGCCACCACGAGCATCCCTGCTCGCCCCTGGCCCTGCCACCCCCTGCCCCAGCGGGACCCCTTCCCGTAGCCCCACGAGAGCTGGGGAGAGGGGCAGGCACCAGCGAGCTCGGGGACGCGTGAGCACACATGTGTGTGCCAGGAGGGGGCACGCGCGTGTGAACGGGGAGCGTGCGCGGCTCTGCGAGAGGGTGGTTATTTGTAAATAATCCTTAATTAATGAGATTCTCGGTAATAGGCGGCTCAGTGTTATTCCAGGCAGGGGCGATGGCAATCTCCATTCTTCCACTTTTCAATTACGTCTTCAGGGAGGGAAGCAGAAACTAGCCAGGGTGAATTAGAGAGACTTTTGTCGCGTTTAATATCAATTCATTTTGCAGACTGCTGACGCAGCGGGATTTCACAGCTCGGAATTTATGGCTCTTTTGAGAGACATGCGCAAAAAAGGGGGAAAAAATACCCTGCTATCAGCACAAAGACACCAACTCCGCTGGGAAGGACCGGGGGTCCCGGGGGACCCCTTGGGGGCTGCCCTGGGGGAGCAGAGCGCAGCGCCGTGCCCACTTGGCACAGCGAGGTCCAGCTGCTCGCCCTCAGGAGGAACGCCCCAGCTGTCCCCAAAAACATCCTTTGGGAGGGTGCTCACGTCCCATGGCCACCCAGCTCCCGGATCCCCACTGCCCCAGCAGCTGGGCTTTAGGGCTTCAGCAGCTCAAACTTGGGGACAGCAGGAGCTGGGCGAGGGCACGCGGAGCTGCCGGGCACCTGGCCGGAGCCATGGGGGGGGACCCGGCCCCGCGCTGCCCCCGAGCCCTGCCCGCCACGCTCCAGCCCACGCCGCCAGCGGTGCTGAGGCAGAGGCGCTGGTAATAAAGGAGCCGTTATTACGCAGCGTTATTCAGCCCCAAGGGGGTTTTATGCAAAATGACACACAATATAAATGACTGTTGTAAACAGAGAGTTTAATAAAGGGCTGTGCGCGAATTTACAGCCTCCCCAAGGATAATTAAAATTATTTATCTACTTACCTAGCTAGCCGCTGGAGCAGTCTATTAATTATTATCTATTATACACGGCCTGCTTTGCATGCTGCCAGTGCATCCCCGAGCACCACCATGCAGCACGGGCGTGCTGCAGCGAGGGGAAGCTGCAGGCAGTGCCCGGCCAGGGGCATGGGGTGGAGGCAGAGCAGGAGGCCCCCACGCAGCGCAGCCACACGTGCGAGGGGACGGAGGTGCCACCGACACCCTGGAGAGGTGCAGCCGCTTGGGGCTGGGTGCCCTCAGCTGTGCCACCTGCTGAGACCTCACCAGAGGCCTCTCGGGGTGCCTGGCATGAGGAGCACCTCGGGTCCAGCCACGGGAGCAGTGGGGACGCATCCCCTGCTCGCAGTGCCGGCGCTACCTGCCCCGCTATTTATTAGCGTGACAGAGCAATCATCAGCTCGGAGGCGCTGGGATCCCCCGGCTCCTCTCTGCACATAAAGAGACCTCAGGGGGCTCCAGTGTGCGGATACTTAACATTGTTTTATTAGCTTAATAAACCCAGCTGATGCTGCCGGAGTCTCCAAACCAGCCCCGCTCCCCCTCGCTGCAGGGGGGGCTGACGCAGGGCGCGCGGGCTCTGGCCGGGGGCACGCCGGGGGCCTGGCTGGCAAGGGGAGCGGGCGCGGGGCTCGCCCTCGGCACCGGCAGCCGGGGAGCCTGCGGAGCAGCTTGTCGGGAGCGGAGCATCCAGCTGCTCATCGGCACTGCGGGCGCAGCGAGCTGTCAGCTCCCGCCAGCACAGCCATTAATCACCGCTGCAATTGCTCTCCCTGCCCCGGCTCGCCCGGCTCCAGCGCTGCCCTCGGCGGCCCCGGTGCAGGTGGGCACAGGGCAGCAGCCCCCAGACCCCCCAGGGCCGCTGCCAGCAGCAGGGAGAGCTGCGGTGCCAGCAGCGGGGGGCTCCCAGGGCTGCCACAGCTCCGCAGCCCCCAGTGCCCTGCCTGCCCCGGGGGTGCCACCAGCTCCACATCCCACCATGGGCCATGGAGCCCTGCCTGGAGGCTGTGGGGTTTCTCCGGAGACGGAGAGGTGTAAGGGACACACGGGAAGGAAATTTCCCATTGCCACCAGGGACCAGAGCCCAGCCTGGCAGCAGGGTGGCCCTGGTGGTCCCAGGGGGACGGGGACAGCCCCAGGGCAGCTCAGCAGAGGACCGGGTCCTGCAGCCACGGGGCTGCTCTGGCTTCACGTGCCTGCTGGAGCGCAGCAGTGGCTCCATCATTAGGCGCTCAAATCCTTCACGGGGTTGCTGGCTTATTTTAATTTGCCAGGGCGGCCGCCAGCACGAGGCTCCTCTCCCTCGGCCCCGCGGTTCTCAGCGCATGGCAGCGCCTGCTTTGCTTTGATCCCGTACGGTTACACTTCCAGGCTCACAATCTAATAAAAGCCGCGTGATCAAATTCCAGGTCATTACTCAAGGAAAGAGACCCCCTCCACGGCCGGCAGCGAGAGCTTCAAACCAATTAAAGCCAGCCTCGTGCTCCGGCGAGCTGCCTGCTGCCTGCCACGCGAGGGTCTCTGCGGGCCCGGGCTCGCAATAAGCAAGATGCAAAAATGTTAATGGAAGCGCTTAAAGGCCATGCCAGGGGGATTCTTGTAAATAAGGCCACTCGGCAAGGCGGGGGCAGCTTCTTGGGCTTGGCCGCGAGGCAGCTCCGATAAAAGGCAGCGGGGAGCTCTGTGATCCGTCTGGGACAGGCTGCGGGGAGGAGAGCTCCAGCGTTTCCTCCGAGCCCTGCGGCGAGCACCTGTGGCTGCAGGAGGGTCCTGACGGGATGGGCTGTGCAGGGAGCAGGGCAGGGACCCTGCTGGGACCCCCAGCCCAGCCCTTGGGCCCCTGGGGACGAGTCTCCCTTGGAAGAGGGCTTGGTGACAGCAACCACACGAGGTCCAGGTCCTCGGTGCCCAGCGCTGGGGACCCCAACCCTGTCCTGAAGCGAACACGGTGCTGGCCGCCTGCCGCCCGCGTCCCCAGGCACTCGCAGGCTCAGACGCGCACGTTTCCGATGCTAAATATCAAACAAAATCGCCACAAACACACCGGTATCGACCCTGGTGGGAGTCGATGCAGACATTTAGCACCGTGGCTGGGTATCGCCCGCTCCCCACGCTGCATCAATACATCACTGCGGGGAGGGAGCAGAGCCCTCCCCACAGCAATGGTGCTGGGACAGGGAGTGCTGTGATGGGGAGGGCAGGAAGGCTCCAGATGGAGCTCAGGGGGTGCCCAGTGCCAGAGTGATGCTGCCCAGGCACTGCCCCACTCTCTACATCCATCCCCACCGCTGCCGTGGGCTCAGGGTGGGTGCACAGGAGCTGGAGCCGCGCTTTGCTCCTCCACCAGCACCCACCTGTGGGGTGAGGAAGGCTCAGACGAGGCAGCACGGACACCCCATAAAGCACACGGGGAAGGACGGCACCTGAGGCACTCACCAAGCAGCACAGCCCTGCCACTAGCCCGCAGCTGAGCGGTGTGACTCCATCACCCACAGGCACGCCGGGGGCAGGCAGCCCCCTCGCAGCCCCCTCGCAGCCCCCTCGCAGCGGGTCACACAACGCGGCTCTGCCCGAGAGCACCACCGGCCCCGCTCCCCTCCCCTCCCGCGGGCTGCTCGCAGCCCCAGCCTCCGGGATATTTATTGTCTGCTCGCTCCTAAATCACGGCTGACGGCGGAGCTGCTCGCACTCCATTACGGAGAGAGCCTGCGCCCAGTCGCAGTTCCGTTTAGCTTGCAGAAAAAGCAGCCTCAGAGGAGAAACCCACCCCGACGCTGTCCGGCGCTCGGCTCGGGATGATGGACGATTATGGACCATCTGCACTTTCAGGAGGGGATAGATTTATGAGCGGCACAGACAGCTAGAAGAGTGTCCATTACTATAACTCACTGGCCTCTTCAGAGATATTGTAATCAGGGCCCTCTGCTGCTGCAGCGGGAAAGTCCAGGTTAAGCACTAGCAGGAAAGAAAATCAATTATGTTTTTTTAATACACTGCTAGCAGCGGGCAGGGGGAGGGCAGCCGCCGACCTGCAGCAGGGGATGCCTGGGGACCCGGGGCCGTGCCCCCGACCGGGGCAGCCCTGAAGGTGCGGCAGGGACCGGCCCCAGCACCCTGCAGGGCCCAGCTCCCCCCTGCCCATGACCACGTTTAGCAGAGGAGCGGGGACGCCAGGACAACGTGGGGTCACCAGCAGCCCCCTCGCCTCCGCCCCTCCTGAGGGAAGCCGGGGGCAGGCATCCTTCCCACAGCAGCAGCGTTAAGCCCTCTCCAGCTAAGCACCCACCCCTCCCAGCTTCGTTATTACCATCACCTTGATTAACATTTGATAGAGCCCAGGATTCATTAAGAAAAAAAGTGCCCGAGGGCACCACAAAGCCTTCCTGGCTGGAGCCTGATGCAGACTGAGGATGGGAGCGGCAGCACCAACACCTGAACCTTCCAGTCCCCCTCTCGCCCCATAAAAATTACAGCTGATGCTATTACGCTGCCACCCCATAAACTCAAATTACTTCTGTGCAGACCTTCCTTCATTAAATGCTTCATGCTGCAATCCAGCAGCGAGCGGTGCCCCCCCCTGCCCCAGCGAGCCTCTCCACGTGCCCCGGCCGGGATGGTGCCGGTACCTGGCCATGCCTGCAGCCTCCTGAGGGCTCCATGGGGCTGGGTCACAGCGAGGCGTCCTGGAGCTGCCCAGCCTGGCACGGCGCAGCGGGGCCATGCCCGGTGCTGAGCTCGCTGCAGCCGGGCACAAAGCTGCACCCATCCTTCCCGGCTGCCCTGAGCAGTGGCCGCAGCCCCAGCTCCACACAGCCTCCCCCAGGACCCAGCCCGGAGCAGTGCCAGGGGGAGCCCATCACAGGCACCTGGGGTCACATCCCTGGTGCCCCCCAGCCCCAAACACCCGACCCCGGGGGTCTTGCTGCGATCACAGCCCCCAGCTGCAGTTAGATTTGTCCATCAGCTGCAGCAGAGCCTGGGCTGTGGAGCACTGAGACCGATGTCCCCCAGGGGGCACAGGGCAGGGGGGCCAGGGCCGGGCATCACCGCGCTCCGTTTGCTCCCCAGGCTCAGTGCTGCTGCGCTCGTGCGCCCGATCAATACACCCTGCCATGTCAGCCAGCACCATTATTTTTACACAACAGAGAAGTCGAAAAAAAGACAAATCATTACTTAGAGCATGAGCAAGATTCGTGCGGAGAGGCGGCCGAGCCCATCTCCTCGCCTGCCCCCTCCCCGGCTGGCAGGCAGCGGCGGGGCCCCGCGGATGGGAGCTGCTCCCCACCTGCCCCTGCCACTGGGGAGCACAAGGAGTGGGGCAGGACACCGGGTCCCGCGCCCCTTCCCGATGAGCCAGCCCCGGGGAGAACAAGGCAGATGCGATGCGTGCGCACAGCCCCGCATGCCTCCTCGGCACCCCAGCACCCATCTGGGCACGCAGCCCAGCACACAAAGATCTGCAGCTCAAAAGAAAAAAGCTTTGCAAAACCCGTATCCAATGTGAAAAGCTATTTTCCAAACTGGCTTTTGCATCTGCAGAGCAGCTCTCTAGCAGCAGCCGTGGGCAGCCAAGGACAGGGAGAGGATGGCTCACCACCGCTCAGGTTGCTTTCATCTCCTGTTCCAAATCGCAGCGGAGGAAGGCAAAGCCTCTAATTCTGGAGAAGCTGCTGTGCGCTGAGCCGGTGCCACCTCCGGGCCTGCCTGTGGCCAGCCCACCTTCCCGGGCAAGGAGAATGCCTACGGCACCGGGATGCACAAAACCGGGATGCAAAAGCGGCTGGTGGGGGGCGCGGGGGCATCCCCACGCGGCGGGGGCTGGCTGCTCCCCTGCTGCGTGGGGACACGAACATCCCCCCGCAGGGGTGGCATCAGGATGGAGATGCTCCAACCTCCCAGCCAGCTCCAGCCCAGAGCTCAGGCCGGGTTTCAGTGCAGCAGTTCCATCCCATGGGCGCTGCCAGCACCACCCCTGCTCGCCCCACACGCCAGCGAGGTGGGGGTCTGGCAACGCAGCGCGTCCCGCAGCCGCTCCTCTGCTGCATGCACGGGGTTTGGGGTCGCTGCACAGCCAACAGCCTGGGCCCCCCATTGCTGCCCAGCACAGCACGTGCAGTTACGCACCTCTCCTTACCAGCACCCCCAGTTTGTGCTCAGGGGAGGTGCAGAGACGCCGGGTGCCCCCCAGGCGCACGCGGGGGTCACGGCCCGGGGCCGGCGAGGGGCAGAGGAGGCAGCCGGCGGCTGAGGCGAGGGGGAGAGACACGAGGAATAACAATGGTGAATTCCCCTGAGCTTTGGTGTTTTTAATGGTGGATTAGACTGTCAGGCAGCAATTAAATGGTGTAATAAAAAGCTAAGTGCTCGTATTTCAAGGTTCCTGCCTCCCGCTCCGCGGGGAGGCGCAGGGCAGGGGGCTGCTCCCGCTGCCCGTGTGGTCCAGCCCTGGCTTTGCGAGGAAGAGCAAAGGAACTTTTCAAAGGAGATTTGCACACAGTTTACATAGAATTTGCCAAATGTGGGATTACAGAGCATAAATCTGTGCAAACTTCCTCCTGCAGCCTTTGAACGTGCAGCTTTCGAATGAAATGCTTCTTGTTTTGTTTGTGGCCTGCTGTTCGGAGACACGGAGGGACCTGCACAAAGACACGGCCCCGCCGCCGCTTCCCGAGGAGCCTGGGTTTTGTTTTTCTTAAATTGGGTGGAGAGAAGGGAAGGCAAACGTTCGGGAAACTTAAAGGCAGATGAAGCCAGCGGGAGCCTGGCGCTGCGCAGGGAGCTCTGCACAAACCTCGCAGCCACCGCGAGCCCTCCCTCGGCAAAACGCGTGGGGGCGGCCCCAGCCCGGGACCCCCAGCGCAGCGGTGAGGGCAGCCCCCAGACCCACCCCCGGCACGTCTCAGCCCTGGCATGGCACGCAGCTCGCCGACGCGCTCGAGCCCAAGCAGAGGCAGAGCCGGGGGCTTCCAGAAGGGGCTGGGGGATGCCGGCAGCCTCGGCTGGGATGCTGATGGCTCCAAGGACTCCTGAAGCCATTTCCCTTCCTCCTCCTCCTCTGCCCCCGGGCTTGTGCCCCCACCAAGCGCCGTTTTCCCCCAGGGAGCTCCGTCTCTCAGCGCAGCCCCTCGGGCAGGAGGAGCCCCTGGAAGCTGCCGCTGCCACCCCTGGCTGGTGAGGGGCCGGGCTGGGGGCTGCGCCGAGCCCCCGCGCTCGTCAGGCAGGGCCAGCACTGCGACACTGCCACTGCTGGGCTGCGGAGAAATTCAGAGAGATTGTGGGGAGATGAAATAACAGCCCTGCGAGATGGCATTTCCAAGCTGCATTAATATCCATCACGACGCCTCTTCCGACACCCCCTCCCGATCCAGTGGAGAGCTTTGTTTGTTAAACCCTTGCTCGCTTTGCCCCGTGCTTCTGCAGCCTCACGCAGGCGGCGTTTGCCCCCCCCGAGCAGCACCAGGGCACCCCAGCCCCGGCCACCTCCTGTCCCCGGGCACCCGGCAGCACCCGGCACTCTCCGGACACACCGAGTGCTGCAGAAACATCCCCAAAAACACATCTGCAGAAGGAGGCATTTTTTCAGGCTGGGTCACCCGGCCAGGCTGGGTGCTGCTGCCCGAGCCAGACTTCGATTTGCTGAGGATGACCCAGGAACCGTTCCCCTCCTGAGGTCTGCTTCTGTGGGCCCTGAGCAACCAACACGCACAAAACGACTGCGAGTGGAGACCGTGAGCATCCTCCAGCGCTGGTGGCACCCACGGGGACCCGGTGGCACTTGGTGCCAGCCTGGCTCCTGCACCCAGCAGCCAACGTCACCCGCGTGCAGCAGGCAGGGCAGAGGCTGCAGAAGGGGAGAGACGCTCGAACAACACCTCAGGACACAGAACAGCTCCTTATGACCACGGGAATCTCAAATCAGTGCTCGCTCCCAGAAGCAGAGCTTAACAGGTATTTTGCACAGAGGAGTACAATAGCAGGGGCTGAGCCTTGGGCACGGTCCCACACTCGGTGAGGGAGGCTGTGAACCTGGGTGGCAGTGAGTAGGGGACGGCTCTGCCTGTCCCCCCTCCCATCCGCCAGGAGCATCCCCGCAGCAGCTTCCCCTTCCCTGGCCCCCACCTCCCCAGCCCGTCACGCAGGGTTAGAGGCGATGAAAACCATGTGCTTTCCTAACCTCGTTGTGCATCTTGTGTTTAGGGCCCTTGCTTTATCAGTTTTTATCCTGTGTAATATTCATCACACTGGTTTATTTATGGGCCCCCTCTTCGGGAAGGTATTTTTCAGGCCTGGTGAATAAAACATAAGCCTTTGCTGCTTGTCAGAGCGAATGCGGCTCCTCTGATGTCAGCCTGACTAACGGCCTTTAGTTTTCTCCAACGACTGCACTTTGAGAGAAATTTATTTGTATTTGGGTTCGCGTTGCTTCGGAAGATGTGAATTCTTCTCCCTTCAGAATAAATGAAACTTCAGCTGCACGGCAGCTGGCAAGGCAGGAGCAGAACGGGCGCTGGGGGCCCCTGGGGACGGGTCCCCAGCCTGGGGTGGTCTCCCCCGAGCCCCCCAGAGCAGCCCCTCGGGCAGAGCCCCAGACAGCCCAGGCTGGTTCCCAGTACCCAGCCGGTGCCCAGGCTGTGCAGTTGGCTTCCCCGTGGCACTGCTGAGCCCAGACCCCCCGCACACCCCCGGGCAGCTCTGCTGGGTGCTCCCTGGCCTCAGCACAAAGCAGCACAGCTTGCTGCCCTCCCGACAGCATCCCTGCCCAGCGGTTCTGGAACAGGCTCCCTCCTGGCCCTGCAGCCTCCTGCCACAACCTGTGTGCATTTAAACCCATCGGAGCTGGCTGCTGCAGCCTCCCCTCGTGCCCAGATCCAGCTCTGCTCCCTTGGCCAGGGGCAGCAGGGATTGCTCCTTCCCCTGCCCCATGCCCGGGGGTGCTGGAGGCTGCCCCGTTAGCTCTGTGCTCGCAGCACTTTGTGCCCACCCTGCAGATTGTGCCCAAGGAGCCCCCATCTCAGAGCCCAGGAGCTGTCCCCCACCGGCAGCACGAGCCGCCAGCTGGCCCCGCTGGGAGCAGGCACCCCGCTCTCAGCCTGCTCCCATTATTCCTCTTTTTTCCTCATGGAAGAGGATTAACCAGGTGCTAGCTCCAGGAGGGACCGCTGCGGGCAGATTATCAGCATTAAGCAAAAGGAGGCAGAATCCTTCTTTGCAGCAGAGATCGTTGGAATCGGCCCCCAGCACGGCAGACAGCAGCAGTGTGCTGCAGGCTGAGCCGTGCTGAGCACCCCCGCGGCAGCTCGGCCTCCTGAGCACAACGGGACGGAGCCTGGACGTGCACACATGGGGCCGAGCACTGTGAGCAGCCGGGCATCTGCCCCTGCACCGCGGGGCAAACCCTTCCCTTTGCCAGTTCAGGAACGCCTGGCTGCGACCCAAAACTCCTATTAACAAATCAAACCATAAAACCAACAGAAACAGCCAGGAGATTTCCCTCTATCATCTGCTAATTTATAGGGTTACTGGTGTCAGCAGTTTAAAAGAAGCGGAATTCTATCAAAGAGCCACTAAAACCCGGCGCTGTGCGCTTTAAAACAATCACAAACGTTCATCTGAAAAGACTGCTTGGGATATAATTCTGCGATGTTTAATTATTAATATTCCAGACAAACTAGTTAAATTCCACTGAAGAGAAGGAGAAGCAATCAGAGTTAAAAATTAGCTGAAGGAGTATCATAAATCATTCTGGGGAATATTTTGCAGAAATCTCAGCAGAGCTGCTTACGCCGAGGAGACGGGCCTGCCGCACTCCTGGAAAGTTGGAAGGCAGGGAAGGAAACCAGTCGCGTGTGCCCCTGGGACACAAAAAGCTGCAGAGTATTTTCCGAAGCAGATTTCTGCTCCCTGGACAGACAGGGAGAGGGCACGGAGACGAAGGCAGCGGCTTCATCTGTCACGGCTGTGGCTGCATCCCCGACCTGCCTGCACTGCCGTCACCCACCCGGCGCCCCCTGCTTGGTCCACACGCTGCCTCCTTCGTCAATACACCTCTCCTGACTCGGATTGATGCGCCTCACCGCCCTCAGAACCAGATAAGTGCCTCTCAGCACAGGCGCTCCTGCAGCCTGGGATATTCGGAGGTGTCTCTGCCCTGCACGACCCCTCCACCACCTCCCTGCGCCCTCGAGCACAGTGTGGGGGCCCTGGGCTGGAAGCTACACAAAGCCAATGCCAGCACTCGGGGTCCACATGCACCCTTGGAGTTACCTTCAAAACTCCGGCCAAAGCCTCCATCCTCCCCATCGGGGTCAGCCCCCAGCCCGGACACCCCCCTGCTAGCAGGAAGGTGGCCCTGTGCATGCTCCCATGGGATGGGGCCGTGGTTTTCCTTCAGCCTGGTTTCTTCCCCTTGCACAGGGCCACGGGCAGCAGCAGCCCACGGTCACAGCCCCCCAGCACCGTCACTGCCCCGAGCTCTTCCAAAGGTGAGTGTCCTCCCCGTCCCCCCAGCGCAGCCATCCCCAGCCACCCGAGCCCCCGCCGCATGGGGCAGGCAGCGTGCGGTGCCCATACAGCTTCTGGGTTAAAGCCTCTGCTTTTCCACGCTTTTTCAGCTTCCAATTTCTTTTTCCAATACGTTCTCAGAAATCCCTCCAAATCCTCTCAGCACAGCTCAGAGGGAACACAGACAGGCACCTCTGTCGAGGCAGCCCCTGGATCTCGCCGGGTTCACAGGAGCCGCACACCAGGGCCCCCCGCTTCCCGCATCAGCCTTCACTTTCGTCCCCCCCCCTCCCCTCCCTTCCTTGCTGTTTGGTTTTACTTATCCTGCAGAAGATAAGAAAAGCCAAGTTTTCTTGCTGCTTCATCTTGATTCAGTCACTTTTATATCTCACAAGCACATATGCAGATTTCTCCGCTTCTTTATTTGTTCATTAAGACTTCAATAAAAATGTTACAGAAATGCCCTTTTTTTGTTGTTAATTGCAATTTCTGTTTTAATATGCGAGTTGTGCCGGCTCTCCTCAGAGACTCCCCGAGCCTCTCTGTAAATAATACAGCCGCCCCAGCCCAGCGCGCTGCCTGCTGAGTATTTGCACAGTTATCAAAGCGCAGCCGAGGCCGACAGCGGCGCTGCCTCCTCGGGACGGGTTCCCCCGCGCAGCGCAGCCCCCGCAGCACCCCCGGCTGCTGGGGAGCCCCCGGCACCCCCATCCCGGTCCCCTCTGCTGGGTCCCCGGGTACCACAGGCAGCAGCGGAGCCAGGGCAGGGGGCAGAGGAGGCCAGGAGCGTGCTGTGCTGAAGCTGGGCAAGCCGCGGGGCTGCGCCCTGCAGGGTGGTGCTGCGTGTCCCTGCCCGCCTGCAGCAGTGCCACTGATGCCCAGGGCTGCACAGGGTCGCGGGTGGCCCCGTCACCTCCAGGTTGCTGCAGGCTCTGTGGATTGCAGCGCCACATCCAGCGATTAGCCAGCGCTCTGAGAGACCCCATTATCGCTCGCCCGGATCTCTGCGCGACGCGAGTCACTTCGCTCTGATGTTTTCCATATTGAGCGTCTGCCTCGGGGCTGAAATTTTGAGGGAAGTTTTAGCGAGAACGGTTCAGACGTTTCTGAGAACAAGGCTGCAGTAAAATGCTGCTTTGACACATCCACGGAGCGTTCTGCAACCCCAACACCCAGACACCAAACTGTTCCTGCAGGGCCCCGCGAGCAGCACAGGAGGCAATCCCCGTGGCACCAGGACAGCCCCGGCCCCGCACCCAACGGCCACCTCCTGCCACCAGGTTCCTGCTTCCGAGCCCGGGGCTGGGCTGGGAGACACGGCCTGGGCTGAAGCAAAACGAGTGCTCCTAAAAAGGAACCTGTGAAAACCAAATCAAATGAGATGGGGCACGGCCAAACACGGGAGAGAACAAGGGAGAGAATCAAACTCATTAAGTGACTGCGATTACACTGTTTTAATGGTACATTTAATTCGTGCTTCATTCCAGAGGAGCTCCGACAGCAACCCCTATGGCATCCACATGAACAGCAGATAAATGGATTGTGCTCAGCGCTGAGACAACGAGCACCCGACAGCTCAGCACAGTCACACATGAAAAATGTGTTAACAGCAAATACATCCCGTGACGTGTACCACCGGCACATTTGATAACACGTCCTCGAGAAAAGAAATTGAAGGGTCGGCCGGATCTGCGTGCCCTGACAATGGAGATCAGCGGGTACCGCACAGGGTCTGTACCTGCGGTTTCTGCCTGCTTTCATGCCTGCAGAATTCACAAAGTAGAAGGGGGACCAGAAAAGCAGCGGCACAAAGAGACCAGGAGCTGGAGCGGCAGCGCCTGCACGGCGGCGTAGCGGGCGCTTGCTTGCGAGAGAAGAATTCGGTAGCTGGCAGCAGCAGGAACCGGCTCGTGTAGAAACTCCAACTTCTGGAGTGAGAACAGCTCCTGCCAGAGCTGCTGCAGCAGCAAAAAGAACCCAGAAATTAGCTTGGCATAACAACATCTAACAGCCTACCAGTCAGCAGTAAAATCAACTTTCTGGTTGCTAATTCTGGATGATTGAACTGCACAAAGCTTAGGATTTCTTTATGCCATCATTTTTCACTCTAAAAAATCCAAGAAAATGTTGGACTCTTGTGGCAAATGCCTGTTTTGGAAGCAAGCTGCTCTCGTATATTATATTGTTCTGGTACCGCATCACAATCTATCAAAGTCGGAGTCCCCAGAGCAAAAGAAATCAAAACATCATGAATAAAGTGCAACTTTAAAACTCCGGTAGTCTGACAGTGTTAGACTAAGCCTCCCAACACGCAGCGTCGTATTGATGCTTTCCCCTAATAAAGTCAATGCTGGCCTAGCTCCGCTGCCTACAGCGCATTTGCTCAATTAGAGGAGAACAAATAAGGCAGGAAGCCAAGGTGCTGCTGGTGCTGCTGGTGGTAAACACCGCGCCGGGCTCGCGAGGGCTGCGGCACCCAGAGCACGGGCAGCCGTGGGTGCTGCCTTCAACCTGCCCCCTCCTGGCACCCTCCTGCTGCAGGGCCCGGGACCTGCTGCCCCCGATGCTGCCGGGGCTGGGGGTCTGAGCACCGACCCGAGCTGGGGGGGGGCAGCACCCGCTGCAGCGTGCGGGGCCGTGGGACCTTGTCTGGAAGCTGCACGGGCTCTGCAGCTGCTTCGGGATCTCTCTCCCCAAATCACAGCCACCACTGGCAGGGAAGGGGATGCAAACTGGTGCAAACTCAGCTCAGACTGTAACCGCTGCCCCCCCCCAGCCCCGCAGAGCTCAGACACCCGTGTCCCCCTGTAACCACTGTCCCTCCTGCATCCCCCTTGTGCCAAAGCTGCCGGCGCTGCCTTCGAGCGCGGTGCGTGCAGCGCTCAGCCCTGCTGCACAGGCACAGCCCGCTGCCATCTCCAGCCCCCTCTGTGCAGCTGCTCGCCCCCAGGCCACCCTCACAAGCCTCTTCGAGCTGTCCTCCACTGCAGGAGCAGGATCCCCTGGCACAGACGGATCACTCTGATTCCCCCTGACTTGAGTGTGCAGAAGGCACCCGTGCTGCCACAGGCAGCTGCGTTTTCTTGCCCTCTCGTGGTGCTTCTGGCTCTCTGTTTGTGTTTTCAGAGGCAATTAGAACAGCCCGAGCTGTGAAATATGTCAGCGATGGCTCAAATGACCAAGCAGCACAGGGGATTCACACTTTCACACCTTTTCTGCTGCTCAGAAGAAGCCCACGTAGGTGCAGGTGCAGAAGGAGAGAGCCCCAGGGAACCAAGTGACAGGAAAGAGCAGCTGGCAGGTTAACGCCTGATTCACCCCCGAAGCCCTGGGGAGACCGGCAGGCAGGGCAGGGTGCCCATTTCACAGGTGGAAACGCATCCTGCAGCAGCACCAGCAGCCGAGCATCTGCAGGCTGCAGTAGGGCAAGTCGGCTGCGCACCCTGCCCCATAGGGACTGGGTGCCACCGGTGGCTCCATCCTGCCACCGAGCTCCTGCGGGGCCCCGTCCCCCCGCTGCCATCTGCGTGGGCATCGAGCACGGCCATTTGGAGCAGAGTACAGTGAGGTACCCGAAGGAAACCTTCCCCTGCCAAGAAGAGTGGGTGGGAGAGCCAGCAGAGCCGGGCAGCCTCAGGGAAGAAGAGCGCGGCGCACAGGTAACTGGAGGAGCTGGGAAGGTTAGCACGGGTAACACGGGCATTCGTAGCAAAAGCAGGTGAGCCAGGCAGATGGCAAGGCGAGATGCAGGACCAGAGACAAAGACCAAGGCGAGAGTGACAGTGAAAGGAGGCAGGAGAGGGGCAGGACTGGTGCCTCGGTCTCCAGAAGAGGAAACCGAGCTGGATCCCACCTGGGGTTCAGTTTGGGCACTCGCACAAAGCAAGCACAGCCTGGGGCTGGTGGCACCACATCCGAGAAGCTCCTTTGGCCCTGGGGCTTTGGTCCAGGCAGGACATAGCCAGGGACGGGGCTGCACCCCGCGTGCACCCAGCACAGGGGAGAGTGGGGACAGCAGAAGGAGCAGGCTCATTGTGCACGTTTCTCTCTGGCACTGCAGGAGAGGAAGAAAGGCGATGGCTGTGGCAGCTGGGCCGTGCCCTCCCAGGCAGGAGGGAGCAGCACAGCCCCTGCAGGATCTCCTGCAGCCTGGGTGCCAGGGCATGGCCTGCGCCAGGCGCCACGAGCAGCCCATCAGCAGAGAGCGCAGGGGAATTAAAACGCCGCCCGCACGGCCAAGTCCATCACCTCTCAGAGCAGCTCTTTTCTGGTCTGGCAAGTAGCAGAGCGAGGCTGTAATAGAAAATCTCCCCATGGCTCCATCCAGTCTGAGAAGAATTAGATGAGAGCAGTTGAAATCCCCGGGTGCCAAGAGCTCCCAGGCTCGCCGCCGGCACTGGGTGCAGGGAGAGGCAGGGGCAGCTCGCGGCACGCCGACCTCCTGCGCTCCCTCCCACGGCCCCTCTCACTGCGAGGGCTGCTGCTCCCGCCTGAGGAGGCACACAGATTTTTTTTTTCCCCCACTTTTTAAACCTGTCACATCCCACCGAGCTCCTTCTCTCATCACCAGCTCTAAATCCCCAACCCTGGCCGCAGGATTTCCAGCCAGCCACCTCCTGCTCCGTGGGGGTGGATTATAGCCACACACACACAACGGGGTGATGATAACCCCTGCGTTATCTGCGGGGCACAGCAATGAGAAGGGAGACCTGGGGGGGCACAGGGACCCCAGGACCACAGGGGAGCCCCTGCTCAGCTGGCGGGCACAGCTCTGGGGCAAACCTGCTCATGGCCACCGCACCAAACCCACGCAAAACTTCAAGACCTCGCCAGACAATCAGAACCCCGCAGGTCGCAGCTTTACCCCCGGGAGATTGGGGCTGGCACGGCGAGGGGACAGCCCTGGGGGGCTGGGCTGCTTTCTGCATTAACGCAATTAACGCAGCTAAAACACAACTCGTATTCAGCACCAAACGAGTAATGTCTGCAACGACAGCACTCCCTCACAGCCACCTCTGGGCTCCCATCGTGTCTGTCAACCACTGGCCCCCTGGACTCCCCCTCCCAGCTCGTCTCATCCCTGCTGTCCCGTAAAGCCCCCCCTGCCCAGCCTGCCCTGTTGCTGGGAACACGCAGGGCACCAGTACAGCAGAAGGATTTAATTGCATGTCAAAATTAAATCTCTTTTGATGAAGAACAATTCAACTACGGCTCTGCCTAATCAAATTAACAAAGTCTTTTTTGATTTTCAATTATCTTCTTCACTGGAACACTTTATCCGGTGCTCCTGCGATACAGCTGACAAGCCCCGACTAACAATTACGGTGTTTGCTGCACTTCACCAAGGCACGGTGACCGCCGGAGCCCTCCTCCATCTGCCTCCCGTTAACGAAGCAGGGAAACAACTGCAGCAGACCGCGAGGTTCAGGAGCTCCGGCAGCCCCTCTGCGGCAGCACGGCCAGGCTCTCCCTGCCCCGTGGGCACTGAGCTGCTCCCCTCGCCGGGATCCCTGTGCTGGCAGCCTCATACGAGGGCTGCACCGGGAGCAGCGCACCCCCAGCACCCACCTCACCCCCTCCTGGCGGATGGAAGGGCAAACAGCCTGAAACACCCTCGCCATCACCCCAAATCACAGAGCCAGAGGCCACCAGCTTTACTGGTTACCAGCTGGGGATGGAGCTCCCTGAGCTCCCCTCCTGACCGCAGGGCCCCGCAGGAGGTAGCAGAGGGGTTTCGGTCTCAGGACCCCATGGAGGGGCAGATCCTGCACCCCGCCTGGCGCTGGCTCCCCCCAGCACCCCCACGCCGGCAGGGCTGCACTGGAGGAGCTCCCAGCTCCCTGCAGCCGGAGAGACATTAAGCTCTGATGGCAGGACAAAATGTATTAGAAGATGCTAATTTAATTAAAAGAACACGACAATGGCTAAATTAGCAAGCGAAGGAGAGCACCTACCCTTAACAAGGGCACAAATACAAGCACAGGGGGATGCAGCAAGGCCCCGTGCGGGCACAGGCCGTGCCTCCCGGCTGCAGGAGGACGGCTCGAAGGACATCTCACCTCCCCGTGTGGCTGCTCAGCACGCGGGGAAGCGCTCAGGACCCCAGCTCATCCTGCACCTCGCAGCACAGGGGGGAACCTCCAGCAATTCCTGCTCCTCTAATGTGTTTTCTGCTCCCAAACACGGGCTATGGCACCTAATCCTATGGCACCTAATCCCACTGCAAGGTGTCTGGGGCAGGGAATGTTTTTTTATTTGTGACTCCCACTGCGTTTAGCAGCCGCCAGCAGCTGGGGGGAGCAGGATGCACAGAGCCCCCGCAGCTGGGGGAGCCTCACCCCAGCGAGCTCCATCCCGCAGCATTTGCTGCCTTCTCTCTTTACGAAGCTGTTTTCCACGGAAACCGCCTTAATTTGGCTCGACCTGCAGCACCCCGGTGGCCCTGCCTGCGCCCTCAGGGTCAGTGGCCACCCGGGGGTCCCCTCGCTCCGGGGTCCCCCCCCCCAGTCTCCAGCACACACCGACCCCACACGCCGCAGGGAAACGGCCCCGGGAGGGGTTCAGCGACCCGGGGAGCTGCCGGGGGTCGCGGCTGCAGATCGCGGGGGGCTGGGGGAGGCTGCGGCGGGCTCCAGCGGGGGGAGCGCAGCGCAGCGCAGCCCCGGCAGCACGGGCTGCAGCTGCCCCCTGCCGGCAACGCGGCCCCGCCGCCGGGCAGAGCCAGGCACGGTCCCCCCCCGCCGCAGGATGCTGCGCCCTGCGCCCCCCCCACGGGACCCCCTCTGCTGGACCCCAGCCGTGGGTCCCAGCGCCTGGCTCCTCGCTGCCCCGGGGGCTGCGCACCAACAGGAGATGGAGGGGTGGGGGGCTGCGGTGCCTGCTCCGTGCCCGGCCCCCCCCCCCCATCCTGCATCCCTTATAAACGGGCTGCACGCAAGGATAGGGCACGGTGGCCCCCCAGGTGATCGGTCACCCATGTGCCAGGTGCCCTCTGCAGCACAGGGCAGGGGCTGGGGGCTCCGCAGGGGGCTGTGCACAGGGGCACGGGACCAGACTGAGTCGGAGCACACCCTGCTGGGCCCCCCCAGTGCTCCGGGGTGCTCAGGCTGCCCAGGCGCAGGGGCATGGAGCTGAGCATGCAGGGGCAGGGGGCCTGGAAGCCCACCTGGTGCTGCAGCACGGGGTCAGAGCACAGCCTGACGTTAGGGTTCTGATGTCAGGGGGTGACTGGGACCAGTGGGTGAGAACCAGCAGCACCACCCCATCAGGGGGCACGGCAGAGGGGTGCCCGGACACTGCTCCTCCTGAACATCGCTTGCTTCCAAAGAGATTTGATTCTCCCATCGTGGACTGAGGGACCGGCTCCCAGTCCCAGGTCTCTCCACTTCCATTCCCTTTTGTGCATTTTCCAAAGAGGGGTTGATCACATCCTGGCAGATGCTGGGAGCAGACGCCTAATGGAGGCCATCTGCCACATTTCACAGGGAAAATTATTCAAACTCACTAGGACTTTAATTTAATCAGCTGGCACTGAAGTGGGCACTGGGCTTTCATGTGAGCAGGTGTGAGCACAAATCGGCAAAGGCAAGGAAAGCATTTCATCTCCCTTCCCCGAGCCCACAGAATAGGAGCTGATGCACACTGCGTGGCCAGCGCCTTCAGTGGCATTTTTCACTAGTGCAAGGCACAGCTCACACAACGCCACACCTCGAGCACTTTGCCACCGAGGCTCAGCGAGTAACCCCCAGCAGTCAGGAACCGCAACACGTAGGGAAGATTCATTGCAGATGACAGGAGACCAGATGGGGCATCGGTTACAAGTGGAACGACTCCGCTGGCCTTGCTCTCCGGCACATCCATCCCCAGCCCTGTCCCTGCAGATCCAGGAGTGCTGCTGAGCCAAGGCAGGGTGGCTCAGAGGGAAACCACGAGGGTCCCATCCCCAGGGAGCTGGCAGCGCTGTCCTGGAGCTTTGCTTGGAGCAGCCCCGGGTGCTGCACAGCTCCCTCCCCTCCCTCGGTGGAGCTGTGACACCCTCGCTCCCCAGAGGCTCTCCATGGGGTGACAGATCAACGTGCTGCAAGGAAGAGGTGGAAACATCCCCCTGCACTCAGAAAATGGGGCAGTGGGAACGGTGCCGTCTGTGCCGCATGCTCTGCATTACTCAGACATGAAGCAGCTTCCTGGGGCTCGGTGGTCTCAGCTCAGGTGCTCCTGGTGCACGTGGTTACCCTCAAGTACAGATAAAAACACAACTGTCACAGAAAGGGGATGAATGCAGCACGGCCTCTGCCCAAAGGCTCAAGCACACAGTGAGCAGGTAGCTCCCCATGTGCCTGGTGTCTCCTCGCTGTCTGTCTCAGGCTGCAGCTGATGTGCAGGGGCATCCCACCACACCACGGGCTCACAGACATGGAACAAACTCATGCCATGGATTAAAAGGTGAAAAGACACAAGTACCATACAGCAGAGGAAAGGAGATGGGGACACAAGTACCACACAGCTCCTGGAAATGGTTCGTGAAGTCCTCGTTCAATCACAGGACGCAGAACCTGCCTGCACCGTGGAGGACACCATCTCCAGCAATCCCCAGTGAGTCTGACCTGGGGAGAAGTTCTTCCTGACCCCAAATCCAGGAGCTCATTTAAACCCAAGCCAGTAAACATGACACTGTGCAAACACAAAGCCACTTACCACCTAAACATCAATCATATCACTCTCTCCCTGGCACTACCACGTGTCCAGACTCAACAACTGCAATGCATTTTATCAAGTGTGAGGTGACTAGCGATTGCCCCAGTGCAGGCACTGTGCAAACTCACTGTCGGACGTGCTTTGCAGCTCTATAAGGCACAGCTAAAATGCTCACTGCCATCAGCTTCTGCAACACCACCTTCCCTTCCCTCCCTTCCCTTCCACCAACTTCCCCTGCTGCTACGGCTGGTATGGCATTGACACACGATAAACCATTCTCCCCTTTATCTGCACTTCACACCAGTTTCCCAGAAGCCTGGTTTGGGGCACATTTCAGCCTTCAAACTCTCTGCTCATGCAGCTGGAGCCGCCCGAGCTGCTTCCCAGCAGGACAGGCACCACGCTGGGGCGAGGTGCAAGCACCCAGACCTCATCTCAGCACACCGGTATGACCTGGGCAGCAGGAAGGAGCAAAACCAGGTTTCATTCCTGGGACTAGCTAGGAAGTCTCAGGCACCTGCCCACTTGGGACCTTTCTGACACAGTAGGGCCCAACTTAGCTGGAAAACCCACGGAGCACCACTGAAATTGGGCAGGGGGAAGGGGGATAACTTGGCAGCTGCTCACATTTAGTTTGCACCTTCTTTGCCAGTGTGGAAGGAAACAAACGACCTGTGAAGGGAATGGAGCGCAGTGATTCATTACCCCTGATGTGTGATGATGGCTTAATTATTTTTCTAACTGGGGAGAGACGCTTTCTGACAGCAGGTGCAAATTAATTCTCCACTGTTTTAAGGAGTGATCGGCCCAGGACAAGCAGAAAACTGGAAAACCTAATTAAATCGGGAGCTGGGTGGAATAAATGGAGCGGGGAGTTTGTTTGCATGGTGCTGATGGATATTAACGATTGCCGGTGAAGGCACCAGGGCTCCCAGCAGGAACGCGGAGCTGTCTTAGTGGCTTCGTGAGCCCCGCCAGCTTTGACAGCTTTGGGCAGGAGGTGTCACGGTCGTCACTGCCAGCACTGCTCCTGCGTGCAGACAGGGAAAAGCAGGGCTCTCCCTGCAGATCTAGCTCACCATGTGTGCTGGACAGGACGGTGCCAGCGGGCCGGCAGCCGGGGATGTGCAGGCACCGGGGACCCCGCATCCTTCGGGGCTGTGCCCTGCAGGGCAGCAGGAGCGGGGGGAGATCTGCCCCGTTCCTCTGCAACCAGATTGATCAGATTGTGAGGGCCTGGCCTCCAGATCTGCACCGCAGGGCTCCTGGAAGCCTGGCAGCACAGCCCTGCGCACCCAGCAGCAGCGCGTTTCGCCTCCACACCACAGCGCCTGCTCGCGCTGCAAGCACTGCCTGCAACAGAGCCGAAAAATAACCAACACCTGAAGGGTTTTGCCACGGGGGGGAGCAGCCCGAGACTGACTGGGAGTATCATTAGCTCGGTAATCAGGCAGGAAAGAGTTTATGTTGAGGAGTTGCCATAGGAACAGCATTAGACTTGCCCGCTGCTGCCCCCGGCTCAGCGCTGCCCGGGGGCGGCTGGGGTCCGTCACACACTGCTGCCTCCTCTGCCCCAGCCCTGGTGGTTTCTGCCCCTTGGCAGGCACCAGCCAACACTCGGGCAGGCTGACATGAGCAGGATGCCTCCTCTCCTGTCGTTATCCCACTCCTGAGAAGGAGAGAACCTGGAGAGCTGGAGCAGGATTTGGGGGGGGGGCCACCATCCGTGCCTGACCCCGCACGCTGCGCACTCCTGCACCTACCCCTCCGGCTCCATTTCACACATGGCCACATCCAGCTGGGCCCCAGGCCCCTACCTGCAGCCCCGGGGTACACCCTTGTCACCAGTGGGATGGGTCCTGAGCACTGCAGGGCTCCAAGCCCACCCCACGGGGATGCAGCAGCCCGGGACCACCGCTGCCCGTCCCCTCCATGGGGCTGCCGCAATCCCGGGCTGCCCGTGGCCATGGCTTGGTGTTTGCAGAGGTGCTCAAAGAGAGCAGGGCCAGTCTGCAGTGAAAATGCTGCTCCCAGTGCCCGTCTCTGTGGCAACTGGGAGAGGGGACTGGTTACCAGCAGGGCTGAGCCCCCCAGGGTGCCGAAAATGGGGGGAAATCAGCTGCATCCTGCCTGTGGGCACTGCCCCGCCAGCACCACTCCCGCTCCTCCAGCAGTGCTGGGAGAGAGCACCCTAATTGCTTTTTGTTTTTCTGTTTCTCCCATCATTAAATCCCTTCTTCATCCCTAATAGTTCGGGATTATATGAAGGTTAATATGTTTCAGGTTCCACACAAGTACAGCTAATTAACAAACAGTCCCCTCAATTCCCTTTAATGCCTACACATGTAATGCGATCGCTGCAATTACCTGCTTCCCAAAGCCATTACAAACCACAGAAAATTAGCCAGAACAGGTGATAAAACCCTTCTTTTACTGGTGCATAGAAGGAGTGATCTCAGGGCAGCAGCTCCACGCTGCCCAGCTGTGCATGGGGAAGGGTCAGCACCATCCCCAAGGGGCCAGGCTGTCCCCGAGCTGCCACGGAGACACCACAAGCTCCAGGTCCTGCTGGGGGGCTTGGGATAGAAGCCACCCCATAGAAGCCAGCCCTGCCTTCCACCTGCAGACATAATCTGTCCCTAAGCAAACCCCACCCAGATGTTCAGGGCACCCCCAGACGAGCGAGCAGAGCTCTGCTCCCAAGGGACACCTTCCCTGCTCACACGGGGTGAAGCAAAACTGGGACCAGTCCCCACCTGGGGTCCTCGGGGCTGCCACATCCATCAGCACCCTGCAGCAGAGCTGAGCTGCCATCCCCAGGGACAGGCATCAGAAGCCCCTGGGGAAGGGTTAGAGCTACTCAACATCACCGCGCAGGGGATGGGGGGACACCTAAGGAAGCAGAGCGCCCTTCCCTTCCCCATGGGCATCCTGCACACTGCAGGCTGGGGGGGGGGGCAGTGCCCAGGCTCCCTCCAGCAGCACTCTGCCGGGGAGCCGAGCTGCTCCTGCAGCAACCGGCACCGCCTGCGCTCACACCGCTCCCTGCCTGCTCCGGGAAGCCTCCGAGGGAGAGACCCAGTGCCAAGGAATGCGATGAGCTCCCAGCAAATGGCTCCAGCGGTCTATTAGCCCTCGTTAAAAACCTGTACCTATCAGGCGAGTTTCAATTTCCAGCTACTGGATCCTGCTCTGCTTGTGCCTGCCAGATTAAAGAGCTCTCTAATAATCAGCATCTCTGCTGCATTATTTATGCCGCGGCAGTGCTACACGCACCCCCCCCTCCCCTCCAGGGCTCGTGGTCTAGAAGCAGCATCAGCCACTGGTCCCAGCTGGGCACGGGGTGGCCCCATTGCAGCCCCCCCACGCAGGGCACCATCCTGCTCACCAGCTCTGTTTGGAGCACCCGACCCCATCAGCACCCAGCGAGCTCTCATGCAGCAGGGCAGGGCACGGCCCCCATGGGGCTGAGCACCCCCAGCCCCCCAGGGCTCAGTGCCCACCGCTCCAGCCCCGTCCTAGCCGCAGGATCTGCGCCCTGCAGCCTCCAGCAGGGGACCCCTGCGGCTCAGAGGAGCAGCCCCAGGGGGGTGCCCGAGCTCAGCACCGAGCTCAACACCAGCCAGCACGGCCACAGCTCGGTTCCTGAAGGCACCTATAAATCTGAGAGCCTTATCCTGGCCCTCAGCCACACCACAGCCAACGGAGCTGTGCCCCAGCCTGGGGACACACGGGGATGCTCCGGGCCAGGGCACGGTGCTGAGCAGAGAGGGGCAAGGGGGGGGCTGCGTGGCACAGACCTGGCACCTGGGGGTCCCGCTTGCTGTGCCCCATCCCAGGAGCTCTGGATGCCCTCCCCACAGCTCCATCCAGTGCCCCTCATCTCCTCGGCATCCTCCCCGAGTGCCCAGAGCACCCTCCAGCGTTGGGCCTCCTCTGCAAGAGCTCCTTATAAATGTAAATTGGGAACAGCCTCGCAGCACAGGAGGAAAATCACTGTAAACAAAATCTCCGTTGCTGTGGAAACCATTAAAAATAGATTCCCCACGCTCCCCCTTTTGTGCTGGGTATTATACAGCTGGTCTCCTTCATTCCACATTATTATTACTTTTTAATTATGAATAATTTCCTCCCTTCTATAGGAAGATAGAGTAAAAAACAGAACTTTCCGAACGAAGGGCCTTTAGGATATATTTCAATATGCAAATGACAGCAAACACGCACTCTGTAGTGTTTACGCCACGGGGTAGAAATCTCTGTGTTAACCCTTCCCACTCCACAGCCCCCATTTCCCCCCCCCCCTCAGCCAGGGAGGCCGGGTGGCTGTGACCCCCCGTGAGCTGCCCCAGGACGTGGGCTCTGAAGAGCAGAGAGACTTCAAATCATCAGGAGAAATGCAGGACCAGAAACGTGGTCCCGGTCCAGACTCTGACTCAGGTGCTATTTGCGGCCCTCGTTATCGGAGAGGATGCTCCTCCACCAGGGAGGCGGGCAGCACGGTGCCGGGTGCCGGCGGAGCTCTGGCAGCAGCTCCTGGGCCGGGCAGAAGGCTCCCGAGCAGGCTGGCCCCAGCCCACTGCCATCGGGTCGCCGGCTCTGCACAAACCCCACGGTGCCACGAAGGAGCAGATGGACAGCACGGGGATGCATCTTGGTGCACGCTGAGCTGATGTCCTGCCCGCTCTCCTGCTGCTCGTGCTTCCCCCTGCTCCGCGGGGGGGTGGCAGCCCTCCAGAGCCACGGGGCCAGGCCCCCACCTACCCTGGGGATGCCAAAAAGCACCGAGCACGGGGGTGGGCTGTGGGACAGACAGCTGTCCGTATGTCCACGGGGACCCAGCACAAGTAACAGCCACCAGAGGTTTGCGCAGGATGCCCCAAACTGTTTTCACACCCACCCCCCCAGAAGGCAGCTGGGTCTGTCAGTGCAGGGACACAGCCCCCCGAGACTTCAGGCAAGTTCCCAATATCCTCGTACAACGCTCACAAACGAGGCAGAGACCTGCCCCTGCAGGAGAGGACGAGGATTTGGTGTGGATCCCACAACAAAACTGACAAACCTCCATGTGCTGTCCTGCAAAAAGCCAACACCACATCGAGACCCACAAAAGGAGACCACGAAAGGAGTGTCACCTGCACGCGGCGATGCCACCGCCAGCTGCAGCTCCACGTCCCCTGGGGCAGCACAGACCCAGCACGCACCCAGGGTACAACCCAAAACCTCCCCAGGAGCCCACCCTCTGCCGGAGCTGTTTTCCAGGGGCTCCGAGAGCCAAATCCCCCCGCCAGCCCGCAGCACTGCGCTCTTTCTTCCTACCTGCCTTCTGAGGGAGATCTCAGCAGGCTGCCTCCTCCTTCCAGGAACCCCCAGAGACCACACGATTCCTCCTCTGTAGCTACAAGCTCTGGTCAGGCCCATTTTCAAGCGCTCCAGTGCTCCACCTGTCCTACCATCACCCAAATTTTAACCTAGCCCCAGGTACCAGCACCGAGCGTTAGCACTGCCCGCAGCTGATGGCCACGAGGGGACTGCACCCCGGCAGCGCTGGCCGAGGACGGCCGTGCTCTCATCCCCTGCTCGTTTGGGCTGCGCTGCCTCTGCCAGGCAGATCCCCAGGTTTGATCCGAAGATGTCAAGTGATGTAGAATCCCCCACAGGCTGAAGCTGCTCCGGTGGTTAATTACCTTCCCTGATAAAAACACGTACCTCGTTTCTAGTCAAAATTTGTCTGGCTGGGAGCTTCCAGCGCCCGGATCTTGTTACGTGTCCCCTGCTAAATCAGCGAGCTCTGCACTCACAGAAATCTCTTGATCACAGCCTGGAAGTGCCTCCGTCTCCAAGCCACCTCCTAAACTTCTCCTGGAGGAGAAGTTCAGCACACGTGTCTCACATCTCACAGCAAAGCACATTTTCCAGACCAGGAACCATTTTCGTAGCCCTCCTCTGCACAGTCCCCATTTCAGCAGCGTTCTCCCAGCCCGGACACGAGGGGCGATGCCAGCACCCCGACCACACCGAGCAGAGGCAGGGCAGCCCCTCACACCTCCCTGCTCACCCTGCCAGCTCCACACACAGCCACGGGCAGCACGTTAATGGAGCAATTAGCAGACTTCAGCCCCAGTAATGCACAAACTGACTTCAGCATCCTGCCTCCGGGTGCTGCTGGAGAAAACCCCAGCGAGGAGCCACTGCTCAGCCCCGGGTGCTGCTCCCACCAGCACAGCTTCGGGATAGAAAAAGCACAGAGCCAAGGGCACAGTCGCCACCCCAGCACCATTTCCTCCCCTCCCAGCACATCCCAGTTACAGGTCTGCCATTGCCACCACAGTGGGGTGGAAGCAGCCACTCAAAGCAACGCAAGGAGGACAGACAGAAGCTGAAAATGCCTTAAGGAGTCAGGAGCTTGCCTTGAGGGGCTCAGCACACCCTGCTGGAGATGCTCATCAAGGAAAACCACCCCATGGTACCATCCAGCCCCGGGACCAGGAGAAACCAAACCCAGCAGGCTGCAGGGAATACTCACGGGTTGCCCGGCTCCGGTCAGCAAATCCCCTCCAGCCAGCTCTCGGCTGGGACACGGCGGCGCACACAGACCCCAGGGACCCTCCACGGCTCCGGGGCCGAACCAAGGCCACAGCAGCTCCCTGCTGGCACGGGACACCGGGGAGCAGCCGGGGGACACAACTTTCTGCGCGCTCAGTCACGCGAGGTCCTGCTCCAGCCACAACTGCATCCTTATTTAATTCCCAGCAATTACGCTCACATTCTGCTAGACAAATAGATTTTACAAGCCCTCAGTTAAATGTGGATAATTACGGCTGCCTGCACCAGGGGACAGCCCTGCCCGGGCTCAGGAGGAAGAATCACATCCCGATTCCACTAATGCTGTAAATTAGCAAGGAGCGTCCCAATGGCAGCAGAGTAATTACCAGCGCTTTCCCCCCCCCCCTTCCTGTGGGCTGCTGCTCTCGCTCACTCCCCCCCACCCTGCATCTTCCTCCCTCTCAGTGTGTGTGTGTTTTCAGGCATATGCTGCTGTTAATGGGGCTTCTGTCACTTCAGCTGCTGGCAGAGATTATTTTATCTTGGGAACCTCTTCCCATGTCAGCGCACAGACTTCCAGCTCTAAATCATCAGCGAGGGAACGCGCAGGTGTAGGGGAACAACGGGGGAAAGCAGCAACTTCTGGTGGCACCAGGAACATGGGCTGCAGGCAGGACGAGCCCCCGGCAGCCCCCCCTAGGGCATGCACCCCAGGGCTGTGCTGGGGCAGCAGCCCCCGGTCCCAGCCAGGGGGACAGAGGGGACACCAGGGAGGGGGCTCAGCCCCAGACAGGAGCGAAGGAGGACGCCTGCTCCCAGAGCAGCACGGGGAGCAATGCAGGAGGAGCCACCAGGGCCAGGTCCTGCCTCGCCAGGTCACCCAGCAGCAAACACAAACTGCACGCTCAGTCTGCAGGAGGACACCAAACCTGGGCACTGCTTAACAAGCAGGTGAACCGGGACACAAGGCAGGGAAAAAAAAAAAAAAACACCCTAAAACACTGAGATTAAAACAAGCATGAAATTCCCCCTGTGACCCCACCAACCTTTTCCATTGCTTCTCAGCACTGCTGCACCTCCAGAGGATGAGCTGAGCCCCCAAGCAGACCCCCTGCAGGCAGCAAAACCCCAGCCCTGCCCTGGGCAGGCCCTTTATGGCAGCAGTGCCAGTCCCCTCCCCAAGCCCTCGCTGCCACAACCGCCTGCAGGGGTGTGCAATGAAGGAGAAAACCCTCTGGGGACGAGGGAAGCTGTGGTTTGGGGGGGCTGCCAGCATCCACAGCACCGAGCCCCCGGAGCAATCCCCACCGCCCGGTGGGGCTGGGGCTGCTCCGTGCTCCCCACCCGCAGCAAAATAAGGAGAAATCAAAGAAACAGAGCAAAATCCCCGCAGTTTTCAAAGCGGTCTGTCAGGGTGAAGCCCTGTGATCTAGCTTCATCAGGCCCCGTGTCCCCGGGATGTCTCCGCCAGCAGAGGCAGGGCCACCTCTCGCCTCCCCCCCCATGTCCAGGGTCAGCGGCACCCGGGCACCTCTTGTGTCCCCCCCCAGCCCCACCAGCCGCGATACACGTGGCCACGTGCTGCATGCAGCCGTGCACTGATGTGTTCCCAGAGGACAGGAGGAGGATGCAGCACGGCATCTCCCCTCCAGGCACAGGCAGACGCGTGGGATGGAGCGAGGGCCGTCCTGCGGGGGCACACGAGGAGAGCTGGGCGACCCCCGCACCCCAAGCCCACCCTTGGAACGGGCTCAGCCCCTCAGCGCCTCGGCAGCTGGGGGAACGGAGAGCTCTTCATTAAAATAATTACTTTAATGTCCATGGGGAGAGGACAGCAGTGGAGCTCCCCTCAGTAAGCGCTGGCTGCTGAGCCCCTGCCCCGGGGTGGACCTGGCGGCACGGAAAGCGGGGTCACACCACGTCCATCTCCTCAGCCTGCACAAAGCCTCTGCCACAGCCCCTGTGACAAAGCTGGGAACATCTCAGACTCTGGGCACCAAGAGCCGTGTGGCGGGGACACCACCGGCAGGCTCGTGTCCCCCCCATGTCCCCGGGCAGCAGCGCTGGGGGCTCTGCGCTGCCGGTGCCTCCTGCACCCCGAGCCTTCTGCTGGCAGCAGAGGGGAGGCGGGATGGGATGCACGGCGGCTCCTAGCATAAGGAGGCTCCTGCCAGGGAAAGCTCATGTGCTTTACCACTGCTGAGAAGCTTCTGTGTTCCTGAAATACCATCTTCCCCTGGGCGACTTCACATGCAAGTCTTGGGACTTGCCAGAGCATTAAACTGACATGTAGGTCAGGGGAAGGAATAGCTCAACGCCTCCAGGAAAAAGGGTTTTCCTTTCATATCCCACTGCCTCCTCTGCAGCTAGATACCCAGCCCTGGAACCGGCACTTAACACGGGTGACCATTTCAAGCCCAGCGTGAAGCAGAGTGTGGGGGTGGAAATGGGATTAAAAAAATTTCTGGGACCTGGTCTAGAGATAAGCCACCGTTTCTGGAGGCTCTTCATGGTCCCCAGAGCAGTACATCTGCAGCAAAAAAGCACTTGTTCAGTTTAAAGTACCAGGGGAGCCTGGCTGGACATGGATCAAAGCGGACCACTGGTGCTCAATGGTACGGCACCGGTGTGTGTCTGGCCACCATCAGGCTGCCCCCAGCTTGACACCACCTGCTTGGCTAAAATTGGCCCCATGGGGTGCAGTGGGACCCTTCTCAGCAGTGGGACCCTTCCCAGCACTGGGACCCTTCCTGCTGTAAGCACCAGCAGGGGTTTGGATGGAGCCAAGCGCCTCCACTGCTCGTTTCATGGCCCAAAGCCTGCGTGCGCTGCACCTGAGCAGCACAGGGTGCCAAAACACACCTGGGGGCTGGGAAACTGAATTTTCCCAGGTCGGGGTCACACCCCGGCACTGCCCCGCTGATATCCTAACACCATGGCACGCTTCCCGCAGTAGAAATGGGGACGGAGAGGCAGAAGTTTGCCTGATGAAGTGTCCCCGTGGCTGCGCAGCGGGAGCCGGGCATGATAGATCATAGGAATAAAACCAAGAGAAGGGTGACACAAGCAATCGGCAGAGCCCGGCTGTAAATCTCGGTTCTGATGGGCTCGAGATGAGCTGGCTGGGTTACAGGAGGGGGAGAGCAGCGAGGGAAGAGCTGATAACAAGCGCTGCGAGCAGCGCCTCATCCTGCGTCCCGGCTGATGCAGAGGCCTTGCTGTCAGGGAGACAAAGTGGAAGCGCTCAAGTGCATCATTGATTTTTAATAAAAGCAGGTAACACTCTGGAAACCCAGCACTTAGCCCCACTTTCTCTTCCCTGCTTGCCCAGCCTCCCCCCAGCCCGGTCTCGGCCTCCTCCCTGCGCCCACCCCTCAGAGGGGGCAGTGCCAGGGGGGCGCAGGGCTCGTCTCCATCACCTCCCCGCTGCCACTGCTGCGGACACGGGGCAGCCAGCAGGACCCTGTGCTTAAACACTGCCGCTGCACGGGGCTGAGCCCCACACGAGGTTAAGCAGTGGCTCTGGGACCGGCAGCAGGGACGGGAGGGATGGGACGGACAGGATGGGGTGCACCCAGGGGCGAGGAGCAGCGGTGACACCGGCTGGCCCCCCGCGCCCGCAGGGAAGCTCAGCATCCAGCAGCGTGCGCACCGCTCCCCCGGCGTGTCACCATGATTGAGTGCAGGATGCAGGCACCGTAATGGTTTCATCAACTTAGCTACTTTTTATGAGAAATTTGTTCCAATACCTTCACTTTTCCAGGCTGCTGTCACTTTAACGGATGCCAGGCCAGGAAGAAAAATAATCCTGGTAGGGAAACTTTGAACCGGGGCGAGCGGCTTCCCAGGGAGGAGGGCAGGAGGTGGGAGAGAGCTGATTTGTGCGGGAGCTCACAACAACTCAGAACTGCCCCAGCCTGAACCTGCCAGTGTCGGGAGATGCTCTCTGCCCTCCTCTTCCTCCCTGGTGAGGAATACCCATGTGCAGCCGTGCCGCAGCACTCAGGAGACACGTGGCTTCAGACAACCCAGCTCCATCCATCCTCCTGTACCAGTCCTCCGCCCCAGCAAGGGCTGTGCCCCCTCCCCACCCGGCACAACCCCCGGCCCTATTTCTGTCCCTGACGCCTCTCACCCCCTCTTCCAGCCCCGGGCTCCCCCCACACAGCTCCGCCGAAGCGCTCCGTCCCACTTGGCAAAGCACCTGACCTCCGCTCCCCGCTCCCACGCGCTGCTCGAGTGCTCATTTATGCCCCAGAGCACCCTGTCACTGACTCCTTCCACCCACAACTTTGCCAATTAACTCCAGCGCTCGCCTCCTGCCTTCCTGCCTGCGCCCGCCAGGGAACAGCCGCCTGCAGCCCGCACCAGCCGAGGCTCTCCAGGCACGCACACGGGGAGGTCGGAGCCTGTCCTCAGCAGCAAGACACCACGTTTTGGGCCAGACGCAGCCGTGGGGTGTCCCCGCAGCCGCACCTGGTGCTCTGCCACAAGAGGTGCCCGGGGTGCTGGTGCACCAGCAGCCCCCCCTGGCTGAAGGGTGGCTGAGCAGCGCCGCAGCCGTGGCGCACGCCGCAGCCTGGGGATGGCCCAGCCTGCCTGAGAGCTTCCCCTTCCCGCACGAAGAGAGGCTTTTACAGAGATAAAGCGAGTGCAAATGGTGACTAAGCAGCCTGCAGGCTGCCCCGCTAATTAGCTACCGCTCAGCTTTGCCGCTTGCACTGCAAAATTGCACACAAGGCTGAGACGAGCCTCACGAGGGCAGGTACTGCATCCCCCTGCACGCCCCTGCCCCGTGCAGCACCAAAGCAAGGGCAAGATGAACAAACGCAGGCTCCATCCGGGGGCATTTGCTCAGCCCCACGTCCCTGCAGCATGCAGACCCCGGGCAGGCAGAGCCGTGCCCCACGGGCCGTGCAGGATGTGCATGGTGCCAGGTCAGTGCTCACCTCGCTGGGCTGACACCTTCCTCCACGAGGGGGTTGCCCCTGTCCTTCCCCCACAAATCCCCACTTCAAACCACCCCACTCACTGCCTCTCCCCACATTTCCCCATCCCTGCTTCCTTCCAGCCTCTCCTCCTCCTTTCCACACCACAGAGCTGCTCTCACCGTGGGCCAGGAGCCCCAACACCGGGGTGCTCCTGCCGCCAGCTCCTGCCGCATCCACCTGCCCGCTGCTGCCTTTCTGCTGAGCCCACGCCAGCCCAGGGACCCCCGAGACCCTTGGCACCAGCACTAACAGCCCACAAATTGCTGCTGTGCTGGCAGGCACGGAGCAGCCAGGGCCGGGCGTGCTGCCTCGCACAGCCCCGTGCGCTGCTCCTGGCTGAGCAGAGCTGCTGCGAGGCTGCTCTCCTGCATCTCCTCACTGTGGCATTTACAGTTGTTTGCTTTTTTTTTTTTTCCCTTCCCTTTGGGGAATGAAAAACTGAGAAGCTTCATCCGTCTAACAGCGAGGGCCAGAGATCATCTCCCCAGCAGGCCAAGCCAAACGTTTGGCACTCGCAACCAGCCGGCAGCCTCGTGCGCGGCGCCGCCGGCTGCAGCCCCACAAGGACAGGCAGGATCCGGCCCCGCCGCCCCAGCTGGGCTCCCCCCGGCCTCCCTCATCTGCAAGCTGCCAACGACTGCAGGTTGGCTCTGCAATAGTTGTCTCTTCTGCTGCACATCCACATCTGCCTGCGGAGCAAGCAACCCAGCATCACGTCTCCTGGAAGGACGGGAGCCACATCTGCCCACCAAAACAGCCACGGAGGTGAGCGCAAATATGAGAACGAGAGCAGCCAAGTAATCGGAGCCAGGCAGAACAAAGACACAGATGTGGCGGAAGGGTAAAAGCCATAAATTAGCGTGCCCCCACGTCCTGCTGCCAGATTCACCCTGCCACTGCTCAGCAAGGTCGGGCACAAGCACGCTGCCTGTTAACTGAGTGTTTCTGCAGCTCCCCGAGGCTTTCCTGCTCCCTCCGTAGCAGCACTGAGTGCTCTGAGCACAGACCGAGCATTGGCTCCCCAAACCAAGACTCTGTGCATGGGGTTTTTGCAATTTCTGGGGCAAAAAAAAAGGCAGAGGCAGCGGGGCAGGCAGGGGAGGCACCCGGGGCAGCTTCCTCGGGCACGGCGAAGCACCGGGAGCTGATGTGGGGATTCCCGAGGCTGCGAGTGCCAGACCTGCCCCAGTGCTGCCTGCTCCTGCGAGGAGCTGCTGCTTTGATATGAGTCATTGCTGGAAGACGAATTCTATTTAAAGGACGTTATTCGTAGAAAATTGAGTTTTAATAACAGGGCATCAAACGAGGAGAAAATACCAAACTTCCAAGCGGAGCTAAGTTTCCTTATGTTAATTTATACAGCACATTCGCTGCTCGGAGGAATGAAAGTCACTCGGAGAGCTCCTCTCCCTGACAAAAAGGCGCAGGAAGCCCCCGGCTCCTCTCTGCTCCTGGCACCCGTGGGAGCATCCCCGGCCCCAGCAGCTGCTCCAGTGGCCACTGCGGCCACGGGCACGGCCAGGCGAGGAGCCAGCTCTGGGCGCGCGCCCCCCGCGCCGGCACCGTGCTCCCCGGAGCCTTCAGGCTGAGTTTAGCCTGCTGGTGGGAGGGCGGTTGGAGACAGCGCTGAGCTTGCTTTAAAAATAGATCAAACCCTCTGCTACGGAGCCATTTTATTAGAGCAGCACAAGCTGTTTGGCTGGTGACACCTCTGCGAACACTCGGGGAAGTTTTCCTTTATGAATTTGAGAAGCAACCGAGGGGAAGAACGACGAGGCAGCAAAACAGCCCTGATTTCCAAAGGAGAAGACGAGGGGAGAGGAACACCCCCCAGCACACCCAGTTTAAAGGGCAGAGAAGCGGCCCCAGGCTTCCCTGTGCTGCAGCAGAGCAGTGGCCAAGCCTCACCTGCTTGGTCTGGCTGCATCCAGGCTTTTTGGGGACTTCCTAACCCCCTGGTGTGGTGTGGCAGCCGCTGCTCAAGGACACTGCCGCGTCCCAAACCTGACACGAGCACGTGCAACTGGAGCACGTCAAATCCCCCGGCTCTGACCTCGCACCGAAGCCCCGCAGCCTGCACCCTTGCTGGATGTGACCACGGGAGCCCCGGGCTCCTCGGGGCCTCGCCTGCTCCTGCTCACTGTGCACCGGCCCTGCCAGGCAGATGCAGCAGGAAAAGCGCCTCGAGATCACGGCTGACAGAGCTTGCCAGCCTGGCCCCGAGACAATTCATCACCTGATTTATTTCCCTGCCCTCAGCCTCTTCTCCTCCCCTCCCAGCACGCAGCTCTGCCTCCGAGGGGGGGAAATTACTGGGCCAGGTTCCAGCTCTGCCAGAATTTAAAAAGTAATCAGTAACGGGGGTCACCTTTCCCTGGGTGAGGCTCCCGCTGCCATGAATACTGGATGCGGATGCGGAGGAAAGCGTGCTGGCTGCAGCCTGGCGCAGTGCTCGGGAGGGTGATCGGAGGCTCCTGGTGCCCCACGGGGCACGGCCAGGAGAGCGGCCAGCCCGTGGGGACAATGCCCAGCCCGTGGGGACAATGCCCAGCCCATGGGGACAGCCGTGGGCTGCATGGGCAGGGAGCTCCGGGAGCAGATCCTGGGTGCTGGGGCGAGGTGGGTGCTGGAAGATGGGCGGTGGGGAGGCTCTGGCAGGGGAGCACACCCCAGCTGCCCGGGGCTGTGTCCGTACAGCCGTCCTGTAAAGCACCAGGTGCCACCGTGCCTCAGGGCAGACTGATCCTGCCACCAGACCAGGGCCCGGAGCCTCCCCAAAGGCAACCGAGGGGTCCCCAGGGCCAGGTGAGGCTGAAGGCTTCAGCTCCTCCTGCAGAGGCTGTCCCCAGCTGGGCGTTTTGGGCAGAAAGCCCACGATGTTGACCTGGAGGATGCTCAGCCTGACCGAGCCGGAGCAGCCCAGCGAGTGCCAGACCCTGAGGGACATGAGCAGAGCACTGGGGGTGGGCGCTGTGCCCCCCGCCCCAGCCTGGCCCCTCGCATGGTGTGGGAGCCCCCTGCCCGGCCACCTCGGGGGCTCCGGGACCCCCATGGGGGCAGCTCCAGCTGCTGGCAGAGCCCGTGCCGGGGGGCTGCGGGCACAGCGGAGGGGCTGGGGCTGGGGCTGGGCCATGCAGGATGTATTTCAACACAGCTCCGCGGCACACAGCACCCAGCAGAGGCTCCCAGTATTCCCCTTTTGTGCATGCTACAATTGACTCATGTTTTTAAAAGGAAAATTGTGGGGGGGGAGGGAAAAAAAAAAATACAGAAATGCCTCCGAATCAAACCTCAGAGAAAGCGTGGGAGCTCTCTGGAGAGGAGGAAAGCACTTTCTATATAATTCACCTTTTGTCATTTAATCACCACCCCTCTTGCTGCCAGCAGCCGCTGCACGGCTGGGTAATGGCCTGAGCTGGGAAATCCACCTCGCAGCGCCTGGGGAGCGCGGCGGTGCCTGGGAAGGTCTCCCTCCCCAAACTCCGAGCTGCAGCCGAAAACTTCCATCCCCTGGCCCAGTTTGCCAAGGAGACAAGATTATTTCCTCTCCTCTGAAGCAGCTTACAAAGCAGCTGGCAAAACGCCAGAGTCTTTTTAGAGAAATGTTAATGATGCCCAGGGAAGAGCTAATCATGTGTCATGGAAACAACTTTGTGCCAGTCAAAGTGCGACAAGACCAAGCCCGGTGACACGGTGGCCGCAGAGCGGGGCCGGGACCGGGCTCCTCTCCGTGGTGCAGCCGCAGGTCAGCCGCCGATGTCCTGCCATAGCCCTGTGACCCCACAGACACTCGGTGACGCTGGCACGGCCCCCCCGAGCCCACCGGCGTGAGAGCGACCGGCGCTGCTGTGCACCCACATGGGAACCTCGGCATCGCCAGCACCGGGGGCACCGGGGGTGCAGCCGAGCGCTGTCCTCCATGGGCAAAATGCAAGGGAAAAAAAATCAGCTTTCCATTTTCCTTGGGGCAAAGGGCGACACGTTTCATCACAGCTGGCAGCAGCGGAGCTACAGGGAGGTGAAAGGACCCAACCTCTCCGCGCAGACGCAGCAGCGTGGGGTCCCTCCCGGCGCCCTGTGGCTCACGAAGCGGCGCTGGGTGGGCAGGGTGCTGCCCCAGGGCTTGGACCAGGCACGTGCCCTGTGGCCTTAAAAACTAACCGGTCCTTTAGGAAGCCACAGGCTCCTTTGCTTGGTCTCACTGCTGGCATCTTGCATTCAGCACCTGCATGAGTTGTTAGCAGGATGCCTCTGAGCCCGGACGAGTGACCAGGGCCGTGGAGGGGCCAGCTCCTCCAACCTGCTCTGTTCTGCCTGCCCCTGCAACTCCATCGGCGCTTGGAGAGGAACCAGCAATGACACGGTAACATTTCGCAGAGCGCATCTCTGAGACCTCCAGCATTTTGCATCCATTTGTCTTTTAGTCTCTCCCCTGATGGGTAGCATGACTTCCAGCAGGAATCCTTTCAGACCCTTACAGTAGTTTGCAACTCACAATAAAGGGCATCGTCTACACGTTGCTGGCAGCCTGACATTTCCAGGGATGATGTGGGGCTTCCACACAGTCCTCCTGCCACACCAAGGGCCTGGCACGAGCCCAGTGCGGGAGAAATGGAAGCAGAAAACAACCTTGGCTCAAACGGCCATGTGTTGCTTCAAATAACACAATAGTAAACTAAAATATATCTGTAAGCTAGGGCTAGCTCCAGGAGTAAAGACAAGAGGACCTTAGAGGCCACCGTCTCCAGCTGTAAGGACAGCAGAGTTTTATTTAATGCAAGAGGAGTAAATAAAGTCCTCAGCAAGAGGAAGAAAGCTCGTGGAGAACAGACCCAGAACTAAGCGGATAAATAACCGAGCCAACAGGATCTGAGCCACAGGGGGAGAGCCTGCGAGGAACGGGGGGGAGGAAATATCAGCAGAGAAAACCTTGTGTGTCAGAAGGCACAGGGACAGAGAAAGAATTACCAAGGAGGCTGAACGAGACGCTGCAGCGAAATAGTGAAAGGTTCATTAGGTATGTAAATAAAAAGATAATACAGGAAAAAGTGAGGCTGCTACACAGCATGGATGAGTAGAGATAAAACCAGCCTAGGTGTTGCCTGAAAACTGATTGAACAATTAGCTTCAGCTTTCAGAAGGGATGGTGATTAACACGCTTTCATCTGCAGGCTGCTTTACAGCAGGAAGGAACAGAAATTAAAACCACAGCCTCCAAAGCAGGAGCAAAACTCAAAAGTGGCCAAGGAGTTTAAATGAGAGGAAGGAGGACATCTCCAGCCCAGCAGCAGGGAGACCTGGCCCAGTTCAGCCCCGCCACGGCTTCCCAGCAGGCAGACGGGTGGCGATGGGCGATGGAACTGGGGGCAGCGGTGGGGCGGCAAGGGGAAGGGGGCAGGGGAAGGGAAGGAGCACACAGACCTCGGAGACCTCAACAACACGCAGAGCAGAAGCTGGAAGAACAATAATAAACGAAAAGCAGATTGAACGTCGCCTTACCAAAGGCAGGAGATGCCAGGGCAAGCTGGTGCCTTCCTTCAGACAAGGGACCGCGAGCGGCCGGGCCGGGGGGCCCGCGGGGACAGCGGCGGCACCGAGCGCCCGGCTGGGGGTGGCCGGAGGCGAGTCCAGAGCAGGAGGAGGGGGCTCAGCCCGGGGCACCGGCACACCGCGAGGACCGCAGCGACTGAGGAGCACAAAGTTCAAAACGCTGTACATACGGACTACGCGAGAATTTCTGCTCTAACCTGGAAAAACACACAGAGAAACATCTAGGTATATTACTCAGTTACAAGCTGACTATGAGTCACCATCCCTGCATCTGTGAAAAAAAAAAGCAAGTGTGTTTCTGGGTTGCTTGGGAAAGATATTTCCAGGAGAAGGCAGGCAGCGCTCACACCACTGCGCGATGCCCTGCTGGGGCCCGAGCCACGCCATGGGGAGACCACAAAGATGGGGACAGATGGACGGGGAGTGGGGACGGGGAGCGGGGACAGGGACAGGAGCAGCCCCCGGGGAGCAGCCAGGCGGCACCGTGCTGCTGTGCTGTGTTGGGCACCGGTGGGCACAGGGTTGCAGGAGCTCGACCACCACACTGACACAAGTCCCCAGGGGTGCAGGGGGCTGCAGGAACGCACAGGTGGGGAAGCAGAAGGTTCCTGCACAGGGGGAGGGGGCACTGGGACAGGCACCGACCCTACTGGGAGCACCGGGACCGTCCCCAGCTTGGTGGGATTGTGGCCGGGGCAGCAGGGGCCAGGCTCACACTCCGCTCCTCTTCCCTGAAGATGGCTTTTAAGTGATCTAAAATGGTGCTCAGGCATTTCAGTGCTTCTGCTGCTGGAGATGACATGCGATGGCCCCCAGGGGAGCAGCTCGGCGCTTTCCCTCCCACAGCCGTGCCCTGCCATGCCCGTGCTACAGCTGCAGGGCTGCTGCTTTCCCCCAGGCGAGGTCTGCTGGGCCTCCTGTCACCGTCCCTGTCTCTTGAGACCGCTGGATGTTTTGGAGAGAGGCCGAACAAACCCCAGGGCTGAGCATAACTAGCAGCAGGAGCAGTGCCGAGGTGCGAGCCAGGCACCCCTCACCTGCTGGGGGCATGGGACCCCTCCACTTGTCCCCGCTCTGCACAGGGTCCAGAGCCTGAGGAGCCCTCCCAGAGAGCAGCAGCACCAGGGCAGCTCCTCCCGGCCTCCAGCAACGCCGCAGCAGAGCCCCTCGAAATCCCTGGGCCACTCTCCCCTGCTCCATGTCCTGTCCAGATTGCTTCCCTAACTCAGTGCAGAAATCCAGGCTGCTAATCAGATGGAAAGTCTCCATCCCATAATAAACAGAATGAACTATTTATAAACCTGAAAACGTCTTTATTATTATTATTATTTTCCCCCAGAAAAAAAAAAAAAAATAAGAATCTCGTACAATACTGTTAAATACACCCCACCAAGGACTCGCAGGTCTGCAGCGCTGGTACCGCTTCCCCAGGCAGTGCCCAGTGGAACAGATGGCAGTGTGGGCGTTAGGTACCAGCCTCCTGGCAATCTGAACATCTGTTACCGTTAGAAAATGCTAATTGCCATCAATCAGGACAGCACCTACCCACATTTACATGCAAGCACAAAAAAATTACGTCTAAATTTCTCTGAGTACAACACTTGCTGCATGTTAAGTAACCGGAGCTGCTCAGATGCTGCACCCGGGCTGGCACCGGCGGCTGCGGGCGATGGCCACTGCCGAGCGCCTGTCCCCACCCCAGCAGCACCCAAGGGCGAGGGCAGGGGTCCCTCTGGGGGCACCAGCACCTCTCCCACCACCGGGGCTCGTTGGCCCTGTGCGGGAGTGCGAGACCTTCGGGCAGGGGGCAGCACACGACAGGCTCCGTGCTCAGCCTGGCACCTTGGTGCCCAAGGCGAGCAGAGCCCCCGGCAGCTTCAGGCCCCACAGCCCAGGCTCCGCTCCGCAGCTCTGTGAGATTGCTGCACGCCTCCTGCCAGTCCTCTCCAGCTCCCCTCTGCATTTTCCCATTGCTACAGGTCTGAAGCTGCCTACGCAGAGCTGCCAGCCCCACACAGCCCCCGGGGGCAGGGGCAGCTGCCCCCCAGCTCGCACCTCTCCGCACGTAACCCCGCGGTGAACCATCCAGGTCCACCTGAGACTTGCTTCAGCCCCGCTGCTCCTCGTGGTCCGTGCTACAGGAACACGAGCTGCTCTGCATCCCCAGAGAGCTCAGGAACAGACAAGAATAAAAATAGCTCCGATGCAGTTTATCAGATTTCGTTCCAGGCGTGGAGATGCCCACACTGTCACAACGCCGCAGGCAGGCTCCTCCCGGCAGCCCTGGCAAGCGCTGCCCAGCTCCCGCGCGTGGCCGCCTGCAGGTTCCCAAAGAGCCCCCGGGGCTGGACCGGGGGCATCGGGGCTCGGAGCCACCCGCAGGCAGCGGGCGCTGATGGAAGGAGGCAACCCCAGGGCCCGAGAAGCAGAGGCACAAATCTGGACCACAAACTGGGAACAAAGTTGGAACAGAAGCAGGAGAACAAGCGAGTGGAGCGGGGCGATCCCCGCGCCACAGCCCCCTGGGGGCACACCGAATTTTCTCCTAGAATTAGAGCTCCTGATCTTAACTGCAGGACACGTTGTACTGCACAAAGCACCGGCCATGGCTAAGCCATGGGCTTCCCTGAACCAAATCCCGCTGCTGCAGAGGCCCCTCTTTGGGCTTTTGGAGCAAGCACGGGCTTTTCCCTAAGAAGAGAGGTGAGAGGGAGGGGGGAGATCCCACTGCTGAGTCGAAGGAAACGGGGACAGGGGCTGTGGGAGCTGTCAGGACACATCATGCCGGCCCCACCAGACGCAGCACCGAGCTCCTCGCACGGCCGAGGGAGCAGGATCGCGGGGCACGTTTGCTTTGCTTACAGCCACGACGCCGTGCTGGGCCTTGGCTCCATCCCTGGCTCACCCCACATCCCTCCCCAGCGCTGGCTTCCTGACAAGCTCCCACTGGCGCGAGCAGGTTGCAACACCGCTGCTCGCTTCCCGTGGCTCCGACCATTACTCAGCATCCGAGGGAACCACTCCGAGCTCCAAGGTCACTCAAAAACACCATCTGTCCAAGCACCGCTCGCTTCACCCCAGAGACAGCGGGAGAGGAATTATTCCAACAACCAAAGGCCACCTCCCTCCCCTTCTCTCCAGCTCCGTGCCTTCCCCTCATGGTGCTCGCCCAGCCCCAGCTGCAGCAAGGTGGGGGGCACAGCACCCCCAGCCCGCGACCCCTGCCCCCTCGAGGCTGCAGCCAGGACCCTGGGCAGGCAGCACCTGCCTGGAGCAGCCTCCCTGGGCTTGCAGCCACCAGCACGGAGGGAACCAGAGAGGCAGCACCCAGAGCCTCCAGGACTGCAGACGGGAAAACCTCCCTGAGTGCCCGGCCGTGGGGCAGGGGGCCCGGCACGCAGGAGCAGCGGGAGGCCACTGCTATAAATATGAACGCTCCAGGCAGGCAAACACCGGCGAGGTTGCCAAGATAAAATATATTTACCCAAGCCAACAATCTGGCTGCGGATCGCTGGCCAGGCAGCAGGCGAGCCCAACAAGTGGCTCAGGGACCGGTGCCCACCAGCACTGCGCAGCCCCTGCCCCAGTGCCGCGCGGGCACAGCAGCAGCCGGGCTTGCGGGCGGCCACCGAGGCTCTGCCCTGGCCCCCCTCCAAGCAGTCCCAGCACCGGTGGGGAGCACTGGAGGGGTGCGACCTGCCTTGTGCAGCGGGCACCAAGCACGTGGGCACAACAGCCCCCGGGATGTGGCTGCTCCAGCCCCCCTCCCTCCAGCACCGCGCCAGGGACTATTTCTGGGGAGCTGAAGTCACTTGCACTCAGGCTCTGAAGTCACATTCGTCTCTGCTTGTGCTACTTCTCCTGTACTTCCAAGTGTCACAACAAGGGAGCTATCTTTATCGAGGCAGTTGTCCCCCACACGCCGTGTCCCAGATGCACTTTGGTGGCTGCTCGCAGCCGCGTGCGTTTCCAGCCCTGCTTTCTCCGCCAGCGCCGGCACCGCGCGGCACGGGGCTGCCAGCACCGGCTGGGCGCCGCGCGGAGGGACTGACTCACACCGAGCCCAGCCAATAAATAAATATTTGACTTGAGTTCATTTGCAAACTCAATAACGGGGAGCCTTTCCAGCGCGCTCAGCAGGTGCTCAGAGGCACATCCCAACCCGCACGGCTCTCTCAGCGTGCCACCGCCGCACCCCGCGGCCCCGGTGCCGATACCCCAGCGGTACGGGCAGCAGGAGCAGTAAGGTCAGCCCGGAGCCCCCCGCATCCCCTCCCCAGCTATCAGAAGCCGGGTGCAGCCTGGCCAGGGGGTGCTGGTGGCCAGGGTGGGCATCGCCCCCCGCTCCGTGGCAGCCCCCGGAGCCCAGGGCAGCGCCGGGCGCAGCTCGCCGTCCCGCAGCGAGCCCTGCTGCGCCGAGATTGTTTCCATATGGGAGCAGCCAGCGGAGCTGCCAGCTCCCGGCTCCAGCGCTTGCTGCTACATCTGGAAACTCTTCTCACCCTTAATTGTTCTTAATGCTTTAACACGCGGAGTGACTAATAAGACACTAATTGGGCGGCGTTAGCAGCGAGAGACGGTGTGGGGAGCGTGGCTGGCAGTGCCCTCTGTGCTGCTGGTTGTCTCCCAGACACTTAGCTGCCATTGTGCTGCAGATATCAGAAATCACAGCAAAAACGAGTGCTTTTTTTCCTTCTTGGCCTTTCCCGAAGCAGCGAGCAAAGCTGTCTCCCACAGGCACGCAGAGCCGAGATGCACAGACAGCAGCTCGCCGTCCCACAGCCTCCCGTGGGCAAAGAGAAGCCACACGGCCGTGCCCCTGGGGGGGACGTCCCCCCAGCACTCCTCATCCCCACAGCTCCTCAGGGGTGCCGGCTCCCCTGGCACCGAGCCCTGGGCTTCCAGAGGCCTCAACCCAGCAGCCTGTTGCTGCTGGGGAGCTGGGGGTGAGCACGTTTGTTGCAGCAGGGTGCCTCGGGGCCGGGGGGGCTTTTGCTGCGGGGCTGCAAGGCTAGCAGGGCTGCGACCACAAGAGCCTGCGCAGCCCCGATGCCAGAGCCGTCAGAGGCTGGGCCCTGAGGATGTCGGGCTCTGTGCCAGCGCTGCCGGACCCATCTCAAGCCCGGCAGCCTTCACCCGAGCACTGGGATCCCCTGGACCCCGGGGAGCTGCGGGTGCCAGCCCCACAGCTCCGGCCCCGGGCGCACGCTGTGCTCGCCAGAGCTGCTCTGCAGCGGGAAATAGCACAAATCTTGTTACACACTGGCTAAGCCTCCCTGGGCATGTTTTCTATAAATCTCCTGGAATTTATTATATGATAACTAGCCTGGAAAAGCCAAATTAAATCCACAGCCAAGAAACTGACTTCCAAGTGTGACCTAATTTCCTCGCTCGGAGGGGAGGAGGAGAGGGGAGTCCCGGTGACAGGCGCTCCCGGGCTGACCTCCCCCTGCAGCCACGCACCCCCGGCCTCCTCCTCCTCCTCCTCCTCGCCGGTGACTTTGGGGATGGAGCTGCGCAGCCTTTCATGTCTAAGCGGATCTAGCACTCCCACTCGCTGGAACAAAAGCGCCTCGAGGGCTCCCCTTTCAGATGTTTCTCCATTGCTCATCTTCAAGCCTTCCTTTAAGGAGCGCTTTCCTCCCGGGGAGGGCTCGCTTGGATTTCAGGATGACAGCGAGCGCCTCTGCAGGGCTCCTTGATCCGCCGTGCTGCCCCACGGTCAGCACGAGCCTTGTGCGAGGCAGCAGCACCCCTGTGTGATGCTCACGGCCGGCAACCCAAAGCCATCGTGTGGCAACAACAAGGAAGATGCTGGCAGCGAAGGGAGGCTCAAGGGAAGCGTAAATGCAGCAGGGAGGAAGGCTGGCTGGGAACAGGCTCAGTGCCCCAGCACAGGCGAGCCCACGTCTGTCCCAGGGTGCCCGGTCCCTGCGGCCAGGCTGGAGCCGTGTTCCCATGGCACTGACGAGTTTCCCCACCAGTGTGACCGCCCCACCTGCTGCACGTGCTCCCACTTGGGGTTTGGCTTCACTTCGCTAAGCCAGAGGCGAAGCTAAGCCGGGCTTTGCCTCTGTTGGATTGCTGGCTGGAAAAGGGAACCCATTTTTGCTGTGAAGACACATCCATGGGTACCCTAGGACAAGCACCGAGCATCTTTACTGAGGCTGGGGAAGCCACACAGCTCCCCGGTGACAGCAGATGGCGGGGACATCGCTGGTGCCACAGCCCTGAGAGCAGCGATGCGTGAATCACCCCAGGTTGCTCGACACCAGGCAAACAATCCCTGGAATAAAACCAGCCATCGGGGTTTGGCTTGCGGCTGATGGCAAATCCCCTGCCGACAAGCAGCACAGAGCCCCCAGCCCCCTGCCCAGCACACCACAGCACCCTGCAGGACACCGGGTGCTCCAGGCACAGCTGACGCAGCGTGCCGGCACCCGCGCAGCACGGCGCAGTGGGGCAGCCCCCACGGCAGCTTGGGGCACCACACAGCCCCCTGCTTTGGGCAGGAGCAAACCTGAGCCCATGCACCCCTAACCCGGCCACCTTCACCCCGCAGGGCACGGCGGTGGCCGGGTGCTCGCCCCGTGCAGGAGCGACGTGGGCAGCGCGGGGCCGGGCGCTCCGGCAGCCCTGGGCGCGGGCTGTTGTTCTGGAACGGCGTGCACTGCCAGAGCTGCATGTGGGAAGCTTGCATAATAGCGCCAGCCCACACTACGCCTGCTCCTACCCAGCATGATCAGACCCTCGCTTTCATGAGCAATAACATCCACCCAAAGTTTTCTAAAAGACAAAAAAAAAAAAAAAAAAAGAAAAGAAAAAAAAAAGCTTCAAGGTGATACGCGCAGAGCTCGGCTTCCTCTGCTGCCTTCAAGCTGATTAATGCGGCTGGGGAAATACAGCTGCACAGCCTCTTCAGAGAGGGAAGGCTCCTCTTTAATCCTTCTCTCAGGACAACCTCTGCCCCCAGCGGAGGGACGAAGATTCTCAAACCTCGCTCCTTGGCGGTGTCACAGCACGCACGTGGGATGGATGGAGGAGCACAGGAGCCGCTCTCAGGGAGCAGAGCCCGAGGCAGGGCCCGGCCGGAGGGGTGCTGGGGCTGCCGTGTCTCCCCCAGCACCCCCGCTGGGGTGCACGCAACCGCCAGGCACCGTGCTGTGTCCCATGCAACGCCCCGTCCCCAGGCAATGCCCCGTCCCCAAGCAATGTCCCGTCCCTGTCCCCACCATCGGGCCAAAAGCGTGGCCGTGGCAGCGCTGTCACAACCCCCCCGAGGCACCGTGCCCTCAGGGCTCAGAGCACTGGGAAGAAACGGGGACAGTGGCGTGGCTGGAGGAGGTCACGCTGCCTGCACCTTGCTTTTTAACTACTCATTAAGACCCTGTGCAAGCTCCCAGCACGGGCTGATGTCAGCAGGAGGTGGCTTTTATTTTCTGTCCCTTGAACTGATGGGGCCAGGTTCACACTAAACCAGTGGAAACCAGGCAGATGGCTGCGGTGGGCTGGCAGCATGATCCCTGCTGGGCACCGTGTCCTGAGCACGGCCAGGCTGTGGTGGAGCTGAGCAGGGGAGCACCCGGGTCCTGAGCACTCCAGGAGCTCTGTGCCTGGAGGGAATCGCCAGGAGATTGCCCAGGGTGGGCAGCAGGGAGCTGGACATCCCTCCTGCCCTCCTCCCACCAGGAGCGTGGCTTCTCCCCACGACACTCCTGCTCTCCAGGTCGTTTCACAGGAGCTTGGACCTTGGGCACGTGCGTGAAGGCAGGGGGCACACGATCTTTACCTGGCACTGATGCCAAGCACACGGTGGATTTATGTACGAGCTGAGACACCAGGCACGGCCTTTGGGAAGCAGGAGCTCGGCCTCAAGCAGCCCCCACGCTCCCCCAGCCCGGGCTGCTGGGTGGGACAGACGTACCTGGGCGGCCAGAGGAGGTGCCTCGTGCTGCGGGGCGCAGGCGAGAGCTCACGCTGGCGTTTGCCTCTCCGAGCTGTCGGGAAGAGCCGTCGGGGTCTCACAGCAGAGGCTTCTCAGCCTGAAAGACAGAGGGAGAGTCTCCAGTCCTGTCCCCACGCAAACATCACTACCAGTAAGGGAGGGGGCCGCGGCACGGCTCGCTGCTGCTCAGCGGCAAAGCGCGCAGGGACTCGCACCCAACCTGTCCCGCTCCCACAGCACAATTCGTTCATGGAGCTTTGGAGCTCGTCCTCCCTGCCCGCAGGCACAACGTGGCCAGCAGGACCAGCCCTGCCCACGCACCCGCTCGCCCCAACCCACACCGGGCAGAGCTGAGCAGAGCCCCAGAGGGGGCACCGGGTCCTGCCCTGGCTGCGGGGTGTGCGCAGTGCAGCCCCTGCTCAGGGCTCAGGGGTCCCTCCCGGGACCACCTCTTGGTCTCTGCACTGACACGGATGCTGTAAGCAGGATGCAGCACACAGGATGGAGGCGAGGAGAGGCAGAGGCTTTTCCTGAAGGTGTAAAACACCCCCAGCCCACCAGGGCCCTCCTCGGGGGCAGCCCGTGCTCCTGCCTCGCTCCCAGCCGCTCCGGTTTGTTTTTCCCCGACCCAGGTTGAACGGAAGATAATTTACCAGCTTGTCCCCTGTTGTAATGGGACTTTTTTTTCCTGCTCCAGGCGGGGAATGCCATCAATCTCGGCGCTGAGTGTTCGACGTCCACCCCGCGACCTCCGCCAGGCAGCCCCCCCGCCCCCGCCGTGAGTTATGGAGCCTGCGGCGCGCGGCGGGACGGGCTCGGCGCTCAGCTCCGCGCCGCGAGCAGAGATTTATCCCCTCGGCGGAATAGGGGGCAGAGGCCGGCAGATAAGTCACTGAAAAGCTGCAGGAGCGTCTCTCAAGGTCCTCCAAGGTTGGCTCATTAAAAAGCAAGGAGAGGAGGGAAAAGAAAAAGAGTGCCCACGGTGGCACGGCTCGCGAATAACCCCGCTGCCTTCTGATCAGCCAAACTCGGGGGAGTGGAGGGAGCACGGAGCCCCTGGGGCAGCATCTGCAGCCATCCCAGCTCTGCTCTGCCAGGACAGGGTGCTGGCCAGTTTCGTGTGAAGCTCCCTCAGCACCCCAGGCACCCATCTGAGCAAGATCCCAGGAGCGGGGCAGCGCGGTGCCGGATGGGGCCACCACTCCCCGGGGAGCAGCAGCACGGCCGCGCCGTCCTGCAGAGCCTGCTGTAACCCGGGGAAGGGGCAGGAGAGCCAGCAAGAGGCTGCCACGCAGCCACACCAGGGAAGGAGACGGGCAGTGGGTCCCCAAACACCGCGCTCAGGGTGTCTCCAGCTCCCGGCACGGTCCCCGGGGAGGCCCCATCGCTGCAGAAAGCCGTGAGCCAAGCAGCCTGGAACGGGCACCGAGCACTGCGCCTGCGAGAGCGCAGAAACCCCCAGAGAGGAGAGGACCTGTGAATAGCACAGGAACTCCCCAGCCTTCCCAAATCTGCTGGAATTCCCCTTCCACCCAATTATTCCTGCTCATTAGGCCCTGCTCCTGATTAGCACGCGTAGCAGCGAGCGCAGCTCAACACAACTGCACGCTTCAAAGCCCCTCCCCAGCCCCTTCCATCACAGTCACCTCTGAAGTCAATCTGTCACAGCCCAATTTCCTAATCCACCCTGCACAGAAACCCATTTGCTGTTCTCCCTTAAATTAAGCTTCTCTTGCAGCTCCGCTCCTCTTTGATTATTTTTGTTACCAGAAACCGAAGCAGAGCGCAGGGTTAAGTGGGGATTCAGCCGTCCGGGTTCCTGAGAGGGCTTTTTTAATCACCCGCACGTCTCCTCTCCTCTCCCACCCGACACAGCTCCCGGGAACCACCAGGGAACTGCTCCCTGGTGGGCGAGGGGACGCACGGCAGGGGGTGGGTGCAGCAGGGACACCCGGCAGAGCCGAGCGCACGCAGCCCCGCTCACCGGCTTCCCCCCAGAGCCACCTTTGTGCCACCCAGCAGCAAGCAGCTGGCACTGGTGGCCAGGATGGGCACCGCCACCAAGCCCAGCATCTGCACCCAGGTCCCCAAAAATGCAATGGAGAGCCCAGCAGCCCCGGGACACCAGCCTGGGCAGAGGCCCCGTGAGCGTGGCACGTTTCGGCCGCCCGCTCAGGGCTGTCCGCGGGCTCTGGCCCCGCAGCAATCCCTTCCTGCAGGTCCCTGTTAACACAGCTGAACCTGCTGAATTTTGTGAATCCAAAGAGCTGAGACGGCTGAGATCATCGCCTCCAATCTGCTACATGATGCAGGGCAAAAGCTTCGCCCAGCAAACCCTGCAGGACCACAGCCTGAGCCCCAGCTTCGCTCTCCCAGCACCTTCCCCCCCTGCAGCCCCCAGTGATCCTTTTGGGTCCCTTACAGCTCCGTATACTCGATGAGTCTATGGCTACGTGCAATGAATTTAGGACACCATAAACAGCGGGGAGAAAACCTAAACCAAGATGAACCAACGCTACTTTTTCAGCACCTTGTTCCCAAAAGCAAACCCACGTGCGTGCGGGGATGGGGCTGGCACGTTCCCCGCCGATGCCGTGTGGGTGCGGGGAGCCCAGCGAGCAGGCGGCCCCATCCAGCAGCAAGCCCCGCGTCTGCAGCGTCTCCCCCACAGTCGGGGAAGCCAGCGCAGCCCCCAGAGGGGCGTGCAGACACAGGAGACGGGAAGCGCGCTGCCGGTCCCTGGGGTGCTCCTCTCCCTGTGTGCCGCTGAGCTCCTGCTAGACAATAAACCACCACGATTACATCTACAAACCAACCCCTGCAAGGCTGAGAGGTTTTATCAAAGCCTCCTAGGGAGGAGATGGAGCGAGAGCGGGCGCTGCCAGCAGTGTCTGCAATCCCAAGGCCAGCCCCGCCGCTGCTGCATCTGCGCCGTTTTGGGAGCTGGAGCCCCCGCTGCTGCCTCTCACGGCAGGGGCACTGCCAGGAGGCTGCTCTGCCCCTGTCCCTGTCCCTGTCCCTGTCCCTGTCCCTGTCCCTGTCCCTGTCCCTGTCCCTGTCCCTGTCCCTGTCCCTGTCCCTGTCCCTGTCCCAGCCCATCCGACCCATCTTAGCAAGACAAACACCCACCCCTGCAACCCAGCACCTCCAGCAGCGGGTTCAGAGAGGAGGGCGAGAGGAACAAGATTTGTGATCTGGGTTTCACTGCAGCAGCGGAGTGATGCAGAAATGTCCTTTCGGGCTGGGGGGGGAGAGCTGTGAGGAGGCTGTGAAGGCAAATCCCAGCAGTTATTTCTCCCTTTGTTCCAGCGGCTGGGGAGAGCGGGGACTCTTTCAGCAGAAAATGCACTGAAGCAGCACTCTGAGCCTGTGCAGCCCAAGATACAGCTGCCTGCGCCAACCGAGATCAGGAGCTATTTCCCACTTATCTGTGCCGAGCCTGCTATCTGTGCAGCAGAACACAGCGTTTGGTAATAGGATTTTGATGCTGAACAGAAGATGTTTTTCCCCGAGTCTCACTTACGTCACACCTGGAGGTATCCATGGCCGTAAAGGTGACACAGAGGAAGGCTAAAGAGTTTGAACTCTTACGCTGAGGGAGCAGCTTCTCCTTTCGCTGCAAAACAGCAGAATTAAAGCAATCTAATATTAGCTGCCCACTCGGTGCCCCCAGCCACCTCCTGGGGAAAAGACGGAGAGGAGCTCATCCCTGCGCCCGTCCCCGTGGCAGTGCTGGCCCCGCAGCCCCACAGCTGCAGGGCTGGCCCCACACCCCACGGCACAAACCGGGCCAGGGGCACTCGCACAAAACCCCTCGAGGACAGCGGGGCCGGGGCTGCGGGGGGCGAGGAGCGGCCGAGCCCCGGCCAGGCCATCAGCATGCGGCACCGGGTGCGCGGGAGGCACGGCTGGCGAGGCTGAGATAACGAGTTCCAAAAGGTGCACGCTCGGTGCATGCTGCTCACGATGTGCAACGCGGCGCTCGAAAAGTCCTGAAAAGGCTGCGAGCAGGCAAAGGCTGAGTAAGCCGGAAGGAAAGTGCTCATTAAGGAGCGGAGCGGGGAGGCAACGCGAGGCGCTCGGGGAGCAGGATGCGCCCCGCTTGTGGCATTTGCATTTTCTAGCCCAACTCCAGAGAACAGGGAGTTATCACAGCCTAATTTAGTAAAGATCTCCGCCGTACTGAAGGTGCATTTCTATTAGATGAAAGAGCCGGGAAAGAAGCGAAAGACAGGCGAGGAGTGGAAGGAGAAACCATCTTGAACAAAAGGATGGAGAAAACAGCCTCGGAAAGTGCCTGGGGAGGGGGGCACGGAGGGATCTGCCCACCACCCCCGGCCAGCCGAAACTGCATGCTGCAGTGCACAACGCATCCCATGTTTCACAGCTTTACAGTCCTACTGCGATTTTCATTTGAATTTCACGATTAGGAACATCACCCCCTGCCTGGTCCTGTGCTCCCCAGCGCTCGGTGGGAGTGCAGCGGGCACTGGGGATGCTCCCCACCTCCGGCACAACAAACACAGGGCAAGGGCAGGGCTTTGGGGTTCCTGCTGCCCCACCGGGGCTGGGCACCCCAAGGGCTGCAGCACGGCTCTCACCAAGCCCAAAAAGTGCCCTGGAGGTGCCCCCTGCCCCTCTGACAGCCTGGTAATCTCAGGGGTCCCGCACCACCACAGCGGGCGGCCCCACGAGCAGCCTGCGGGCACCCAGGGGCGTAACTCCCTGCAGCGGCCTCCTGGCAGGGAGGGAGGCATGGCGTTGTGCAGGAGGGGAACTGCCATGGCCACGGACCCCAGACCCCATCCCGCAGGGACCTGGTGTGGGCAGCGTGAGCCCAGGAACCAGGGCTGGGGGGGTTCGAGCATGGGCAGCACCTGCTGCGGGGGGACACGGGTGCCAAGAGGAGCGTTGCGGTCTGTTTTTCTGCACAAGTGCATTAAGTATTCTGCACAGCACTTTTGCTGTAAATCACTTCCTATTCAGGCTCACTGCTGAGGGTCTCTGAAGGTCGATTTTCCATGGTTATGACAACAAAAACTAAAATTGGGTCAAACCTGAAAGGTATTATCTTCCTCCAAGCTGCTAAATGCACAATAGTAATGAGGTTGGTTAAGCAATTCACCCACAGACTGCATTATTTGCTCTGAAGATGTATTAACCAGTTAAATGAGCGTGATAAGGCAGCTCTGCTTATTTCTCTCACCAGCCGCACAGAAGATCTGAGGCGCTGGGTCTCCGCAGCCCGGCTAATAGCCGCGACCGCAGACATGCCGACAAAGGCGGCCGGCGCCGCACCGCTCCGGGCCAGGCTCTGCCCGGCCTGACCCGCAGTAATACAAAGGGAACTTTAAAGGCACCCAGCAGCTGAGAGCCATTTGAAAAAATAATTATGCTTCCTCCCTCCCCTTTCTTTTTCTTCTTCTTAAATGCTCTCCCCCACCCCAACCTCCTCGTAAAACCCTGCAAATCCCCCGGCCGCCCCAGGCGGCGGCTCGGCAGCTGCCGTTCGTGGCCGAGGCTGCTCCCCGGGGAGCGGCTGCACCGGGGCCACCGGGCACAGCCGAGGACTGTGACCGGGGTGTCAAAACCAACCTGCCCCTAGCAGGTCACTGCGTGCAGCAGAGGAGTCCCACGGCTAGTACCGCAGCGCCTGGAAGCCGCTCGTGCCCACGGCACCCGCTCGTGCCCACGGCAGCGTGCTCTGCTGGCGCGTGGGGCTGTCCTGGGGCACCCTGCCCGGAGCCTCCACCGCCCTGGGCAGCGGTGGCAGTTGTGGGATGCAAGGAACATTTGTTTTTATGGGATTTCTGCTGCTCTTCCACAAACAAACACCCATTAATGTAAATATAACTGGCGTAAACAAGCGTGACCCTAAAATCCATGTGCAGCTGTATGTAACGGGGGAGAAGGAGGGAGGGAGAAGAAACACTCCAATTAATCCCTAAAATGAACAAGATGGAAAAAAACCTCGAAGTGCAGCAGAAAGCATCTGGTCCTGCTGCAGAAAGGGACTGAGTGCTAAGGCTGTGCTCTGCCACACTGCGCCTCCAGCCCTGCCAGGACCCCGTCCTGTCCCCGCACAGCCCTGGCCCCAGCTGGGGTAGCAGCGCCGGGAACCAAAGTCTGATGGGTGCTGCGGGGCCCTACAAGCTGGCTCCATCCCCAAGGCGGGGAGTTTTGGGAAGCCGAGGTGCACCCGCAGCCCCTCTGCCCACGAGCTCAGCACGCCGAGCTGGCCCCAACACCGACGGCAGGCAGAGAGGGACCCGGGCAGCAGCTGGGGAACGCACGGAGGAAGCCTCCGTTGTTGTCTCCCGGTGCTCCAGCTGGTGCTGTGCCAGCAGGAATGGCTGCGTGGAGAAGTGCCAGCACTTTCTAGCACGGAAGGATGAAGGTATCCTGAAGCGGGATCCTTGTCAGCAGAAGCTCAGGGACCAGCACCGCAACCTCCGCCAGCCCCGTGACCGAAACACGGCTGCAGAACGGTACCTGAGGAGTGACGGGGGACAGAGACCACGGGACAGATCCGGGGAGCTCCAGGACGGGAGGAGAAGGGCTGTTCCCGGGGCTGGCGCGGGTCGGGCAGCGGCACCAAGAGATCTGCAGGAGCGGGCAGCAGCGGTCCTCGCAGCGGCCTCTTGCAGCCAGGCTCCCTCAAACAGCCGATGTGCCAGGCAGCTCGTCAGGAGGTTTGAAGCCAGATCCGAAGAACGGTGGATAAACATGGAAAGCCAGCTTTGGTGCTCGTGCCCTTCTACGATCTGCAGCTGCAGAGCGCACCCGGGCTCCCCTCGGAGCACAGCAGAGATGGAGCCCGGGCAGGAGCCCCGCGGAGAGCTGCCCTTCCCAGGCTGCAGCCCCACACCGGTCTCTCAAGGTGACACCTCGGCTATTTGGGGACGTGTTCATCAGCTCCTTCCCTCTCCTCCCGTCATTATTAGATCTTAAACTCTTGCCTTCACCATCTGCCACTCACCACTCACATTTTAAGGACGGAAATGACAGCTTCCCCGTGATCAGCCCTCTGGAAACCCCGTGGGGCTCGGTGCCAGGAAATGAGGGAAATTTGTAATTCTGACTTGAGGAGCACTCGTGACCCCCGGCCACCCCGTGGCCAGGCTCAGAGAGGCTCCAAGCGCCAGCTCCGCTCGGGCTCTGTCCCTGGCCTGTGGCAGCTGGGGACGTCTCAGTGAGCCGTCCTTGCTGCCAAACCCTGGAGAAGCAACGCACAACACACCTCTGGGAGCAACGCTGACCACCAGCGCTCCTCCTCTACCCCAGCTCCAGTGCCCCTGCCAGCTGCGCACCCCCTCGAGCTCTGCGTGCGCCCAGCTCAATGCACGCCAGCAGCACCCACAAAACGCCGGCTGGTGCCCAAAACCCCGGCACATCACCAGGGCCGGTGCCCAGTCCATGGCGTTGGGGAAGGCAGCCAGCCCACAGCAGGGCTCTCTGCTCGGGGAGCAGGAGCTTCTCCTACCTCCGGGAGGCGTTCATGCTGCCCAGGCTCTGGGACGGGTGGCGTGATGAAGCGATGCCCCCGGGGTTCGCCCAAACGCTGCCGCGCTGAGCTCCGCACCTCGGCGGCCCCCTCAGCCACGCAGCTCCCAGCCCTGCATCTCGGGCGGCTGCCGCAGTGCACGAGCCCCCCCCCAGCCCTTCCCAGCACCGTCAGTGAAGGGAGGGAGCCAGAAATGCCAGAAGAAGCGTTCCTCATTCAGAGAAGTCAGATCCTCTGAAGACTGGCAACAGCCCAGCGCCTGGAGAGACAAGCCCCAGATTTATGACCAGCGTGGACGCAGAGACAGAAGAGCTTTAGTGAACCTGTTTAAAACCTCATGGGAAAAGTCGACAGTGAAAGATTGGAGCGACCGGGCAACTCCACCTCTCTGCACTGAAAACAAAAGTAAGGCAAGAAAGGAGCCCGCCAGCCCCACGCACCGACGGGGAGAGGGCAGCCAGGGGACGGGGCGCTGGGGACCAGCAGGACACCCACGGGGACGTCGGGTCCCTGCTTGGGGACTGGGGACAAGCTCTGGCAGCTGGAGCCCCCCGTGCTGCATGCGGCACTCACCCAGCCTCCCTCCTCCTCCTCCTCCAGGGCTTCTTCCTCTCCTTCCCCCTCTTTGTCATTCCTCTCAGCTCACGCCTCTGCTCTGCTCTCCTTCAGCTGCTCGCAGCAATGAGCCCGGGCAGTGCCGCTCCCGGCCAGGCCTGACCGGGGTTTTAATGCCTGCCCCGTGTGCTGGCAGCAGGGCTCTCCCTGCCCTTCCCCTGCTGCCCAACATTCGCACCTAACGAGGCCCCAGCACGCCGTGGGGATGATCCAGGAGCATCCCCCGTGCGCTGCGGGGCTCAGCCCAGGGACTCGCACGATCCCCTGCAAAGCCCTGGCACCGCAGCCCCCCGAGACACCAGGCACATTGCTGCCAGCACAGAGAGCTGGGAACAGCACCTAGAGCTGCCTCGGGGCGTCCCAGCAGGGTCTGTGCCGAGCAGGAGCTGGCCCAGGGGCCACCAGCACCCGCGGCTCCACGCTCTGGCATTTTGCAGCTCTCAGCGTGGATGTGAACGCCCTGCCCAGGGCTAAGGCTACTGGTGGCACCAGTGTGGGGTTCCCAGAGCAGGATGGAGAGCACGGATCCATCCCCCACATAAGCCTAGGTATTGCAGCAGAGCTGCTGCTCAGACCTTTGCACGTGGGAAGAAGGGGCCAGGAGCAGCCCCACAAAGTCCAGCAAGGGAAACGCCAAGTCCTGCACCCAGAGCAGTGCTCGTGGCTCGGCACAAACGGCTCCGGCTCCGAGCTGGGGGTGAGCCAGCAGCAGCCCCCCCCGGCCACCCCCAGGGCTGCCACCGCCCCGCAGCGCTCAGCACCCTCGAGGCCACATCTGGATCCTGCGCCCAGCGTTAGGTCCCCAGGGGCAGGCAGCAGGGTGGGGAGCTCCAAGCGCATTACCCGATTTCCACACCAAATCTTGCCATCCACGTCAGCAAAGCAAATTGAAAGACAAGCTGTGGTCCCGGAGCAGCAAGCCCAGCAGCCACCGTCCGGGAAACGCAGCTCCTGCCCCTGCTGGAGGCGTTAATGCCACGGCCACCCCTTGCACCCCGGGCACCCGGCGCCTGGTGCTGGCCCCTGCAGCCGTGCATTAATTAACATTCCGCATGTAAAGTTGGGATTGTAATTACTGCAACTGATTAACAGGCCGAAGGTAGCCCGTCTCCGAGGGAGCAGATTAACAGAGGCTCTCTCGAGCTCCTGCTCTCACCTCGGCACTGCCAATGCATTTTAAGCAGGGGCCCGATGCCCCCACAGGCAGTGATTAATGGGCGAGCTCGGCTCCGAGGACGTGCGGTGGCTCCGTCCCCGCTGCTCTTCCCACGCTCGCCCCGGGCAGGACGGGACGGGGCTGATGTGGGGTCAAGGGGGGACAGGGGGGGACGGGGGGGGCAGGGGGAGCAGCACAGCAGGCTGGAGGGGGGCTGCGGGAGCTGCTGTGCCCAGGCTGAGCGGGATGCAATGCCCAGGAAGCCACAAGCTCCAGCAGTGCAGAAAGCTCGCTGCTTTCCCATGAAGCATTCCCCTTCCCAAGCTACGCAAATAAATAATAATAATTAATAAATAATAGGAACAACGATCATAATAAAGCAGCAGGAGTAGCCTCCCCGCACCCTGGCTACTGCTCGTCCCAGGACACAAATCCCCGCCTGCTCCCAGCCCCACGGGTGTGCGCCCCTCGCCCCCCAGCCCGCTCCTCACCTCCCTCCTGCTTCCTCCTCCAGCTCTGCCCCGGGTGCTGAGTCCGGCCCGGGGACATGGCCAGGGGCCACCCCCGGCACCCCAAACCAGCTCCTTGGTGGGCACCAGGCGCTTTCTGGATGTGTCCCCACCTCCAGACCTCTCCCTTCCCCGAAGCACCCCAGGCCCCTCGCTGCGTGCCCGCGGCGCTCCAGGGATCGACCTGGGGAGTGCAAAGGGGAGCGCCAGCAGGAGAGAGCCCGACGAGACTCCAATAATTACAAGCAGATAAGACTATCAGCTGTAATTAAACACTATCCACAGGCAGACCGCTCGGCTGCGGAGACTTTCTTCCCTTCTTTTCCCCCAGACTGCAAAATAAATTATCCTGCAAAGTTAGCAGAGGCTGAGCTATGGAAACAATTAAACAAAAATTAAATCTAATTCATTTATACTCTGAGCACAAAGTGGATAATGTGGGGGTTTTCTTCTCTCTCCTCTCTTTGCCTTGGTGTTACAGAGGACTATTATGGGAAATTAATCACGGGGAAAAGCAATGAACGTGATCTATCGCTCTTTAAAAGTGCACTGTAGTGATTATATAAAAATCTATTAGAGAGGCCAGGAAATTTAAGAGTGACACCATTTAAAAGGAAAAAGGAGACAGGGCTGGTGGCAAAGGGGATCAATTTCTGCACAGACGGATCCTTGAAAGAAGGAGCAGGAGCAGCTCGGGCCTGTGGGGGCGGCTGCGGGGACCCGGCGGCAGCCCCCAGGAAGGCACGCAACCAAACCGCTCCTCACGCTCGGCAACGCTCATGAAAACGCAGCAAAACACCCCAAAGCAGAGCTCAGGCTGCAGCCGCAGGAGCACAGCACGGCGCCAGGGGCTGCAGCCAACGGGGGCACCCCCAGAGGCGACCCCGCCAGCCCCAGAGGCTGGACAGAAGCGTTCCGGCCCCTTTCTGCGTGTGCTTGGATGCCCCCCGAGCACTGCGTGCCCACCCAGCTCGGGGGGGTCCTGGCACTGCCCCCCTCACCCGGGGGTCCCCAGGAGTGATCCCCATCGTCAGCTGGGGCTGTGAGAGGAGCCCCCCCCCTGCATGGCAGTGCCACAGCAGGTCCCAGCCTGGGGCTGCTGCCCCCCAGCACCCTCTCGGCTGTTTAAAAGCTGTGATAAAACCTTCACCGAGGCAGATTCCTCCATAAATCTTCACCTGCAACGGGTCCGGCCCCAGGCCAGCCCGACGCTTTAACAGCACCATCAATCCTGGGGGAGCCCGGGGGGGGCTCGTGGTCTCCATCCCCAACACGCTGCCAGCCGGGGGGTCCTCAGCTGCCAGCCCCACCACGAGGGATGTGCCCAAGGGGGGACAGCTGACATCCTGCTGCTCCTCATCCTCCCTGCGCCCCAGGGACCTCAGCACACGTGTCCTGGGGCCGGGGACGCTCACAGATGAGCCGAGAAGGGGGTCACAAAGGCAGGACCCCACAACGTGCTGCGGGGATGGATCCCACTCGTCTCACAGCGAGAAACCTGCACCGGCAGGAGCAGCAGCACCAGCAGCACCCGCAGCGTGCCCAGGCCATTACCCCACAAACAACATTTACCAACACTTTGCTTCCGCATTAACATAGGCAAATGCCTTTATGTGAATTTAATGGAAGTTTCTCCTCCCTACCAGGCTAATGGAAACAAAACCCACAACACTCTCCTTTCAATGCATCTTTTCAATGATTTAAAAAAAAATGCAAAAAAAAAAAAAAAAAACACCCTTTGATCTCAGCAGCCCATTTGTTTAGTCCATGCCGGGATTTAATTGAGAAGGGATGTCCTTGAATAAATGCAGAGATGTCCTCGCTCCCCAGGAAGTCTGCTTTAAGTTGTGAAATCCACTGTCTGAGGCTTTCTGTGCGCCCAGAGACACTCTGGGACCGTGTGGCCCGAGGCTGTGGGTGCACGTGGAGCATGCGGGCACCCCCGGGACACCAGGGCAGCGAGCGGGGCTGCGGAGCCAGGGAAGCACCGGGTGCCCCGGGTGCCCCTGCTCTGCCTGCAAACCCCGCCTGGGACAAACGCAGCAGCCCTGCAGCAGCAGCTCCCTCCCAGGCATCGCTTTGCCAGCGCACCGCATTTTGGGCACTGAGCTGTGCCACCGTGTGCCCCAGGGGCTGGCCGTGCCGTGCCGCTGCGTGCAGCGAGCTGGTGTCATGCAGGTGACACTCGGCACACAAACAGCCAAGTGGGGACAAGTTCTGGGGGCAGCTCCCCAGGCTCCCCTCCACGAGAGGGGCCCTTCAAGGCCTCTTCAGCCCCCGAGAGCCCCCTGCTCTTGGCCTCCAGCTGCAGCTCCCCTTGCCCTGTCGAAGGAGGGGCAGCAGCTCTACAGGTTTCGGGATGTGCCCAGGGCACTGGCGGGGAGCACGGCCCTGTGAAAGTGAGGAGATGCCAGGGAGGGAAGGCTGATGCTGCTCCAGCATCGAGGGAAGACGGGGGTCAGCTCCCGTGGCCAGCTGTCCCAGGGGAACACCTCTGGGGGCTGGAGCAGCCCTGCACTTGTGGGCTCAGCAGGACAGAGTCTTGGTGATGGAAACGGGGCTGCAGGCTGGACGCTGCGCCCCGGAGCAGCCGTGCCACAACACAACAGAAGGAGAGGACAGCCTGTCCCCAGGAGCTGGTGCTCGCGCCCGTGCTGCCAGCACCGTCCCTCCCCAAACACCTTCCAGGCTGCCAGGCCTGGCAGGAGAGGAGGAGCTGCCGCAGAGCTCGTGATCCAGGCAGGGAGCTCGGATCCGCTGGCCGCAGCGGGCGCCTTCCTGCTCATTTCCTCCCTGCCTGCCAGCACCGAGCGCCCGCCAGCCCCGTGCATCACCCCGCTGCCCCCCGTGCCCCCAGCAAGGGACAAACCCAGCCCCCTGCCCTGGAGAGGGGAAGCCCCTGGGAGCACCCTGCGAGCGCAGGGGTGGAAGCGGAGCTGGCAAAGGGGGAACCAAGGAGGAGGGGGGGCTGCCTTCAGCAGTGCTGTGCCTCCAGGTTTGGGGTTTTCATCTCCCACCCGCCTCTCCAGCCCCCATGTCATCGCAGTGGCGAGAAGCTGCAAAGGCAAAGCTGCAGCCCGGGCTGGGAGGGATCCCTCCCGCTGCACGGGGAGCAGGACCGGGGCTTGCCCTCAGCCCCTGCCAGCCAGGAAAGGCGAATTCCGACCCTGGGGAGTAATTAGCGGTGATAAAGGTGAGCGCAGGGAGCTGCCAGAGGGGACACAGGGAGTTCCCAGCTCATTACAGCTTTGGCATCTCTCATCCCAGGGCATCAGCAGCTCCCCTTCACACTCGTTTGACCCCCCCCGGCCGCAGACCCGCAGCACCCCCCGCCCGCCGCCGAGCGCTGGGTCCCCGCCGAGGGCGCACCTGGGCCTGGAGAGCGGGGCCGGGGCCACCCCGCAGCGGGCGGGCGGAAGGGGAGCAGGAGAGCTCTCAGCCTGCTGGACTCCCGAGCTGCACACAGGCCTAAAGGCGAGCTGATTAAAGCAATTAGGATTTTAAATAGTAACATCAGAGTGGCTCATCAGCGCTGAAGAGGCAGTCAAATGACGAGTCTGAGGATCCTATTTAGGGATGGCAGTTGGCTGAGCATCCTCAGCCCCTTGCCACCAGAGGCTCCGGCCGGTCCCCGGCGCAGCAGCACCCCGCAGCCCTGCCAGCACCCACCTGGGCACGCAGAGAGGTGCCCAAGGGGACAGCCCCTGCCCATGGGCACAGCGGGGTCTGCACCACGGGGCACCCCGCAGCACAAAGTGGCCGGGCCAGGGCCGTGCAGTACATGAGGAGCGCCCGGCTGCGCCCCGCTCCCCGTTCTTCAGCCTGTTTGTTCTCTGTAATAAAGGCTCCAGGAAGGAAAACGTGGAAAGAATTCAGCAGCGCTTCTCAGGAGGCAGCACTGCACACCAGCAACTAAAAAGTACCTTTTGCAATAGATAAAACACAACACGCACATTTTGTCTGTTTGGACTCAAAGTCTGATATGCCAGAGATTTAAGGCAGTCTGATGGGAAATCCGTCTATTTTAGTATATAAGAATCTCCAATCACAAAGGAATCTGGACACGAATACAGATGCAAGAGCAGCACAAACAGCCATGAAATGCTCCATTCCCTTCCTTCTGCTGTCTGATTTCCTACCCTCGGATTTGTTTCTCGCTGCTGCTGGCGAACTCCCGCACGCAGATGGATGCGGCGCCCGGGCTGCGCGCCTGCCAGGCCCTGCACGGCCCCGTGCCCGGGGCTGAAGGAGCAGCACAGCCGCCTGTCAGCAGCTCCCAGCCCTGTCCTGAGGGTCACGCTGCCCCATGGGATGGGGTGGGAGCTTGGAGTGCCCGGGACAGAGCTGCTCCAGATCCACAGGGTCTGCCTGCATGCCCCGAGGCGTGCGCACCAGGGCAGTGGCACAAAACCCTGGGGTCCCGTACAGGAAAGCTTTCCCTTTTTCCATCAGGAGTCAGGGTAAAACAAGAGAAGAATATGAGCAGCCCCGAGCACAGGCAAGCCCTTCCCCATGCTGATGTCCCTATTTCATGGCAGGCCTTCTGCCTGCCCGCAGAGCGATCCAGCTCCGGTGGGTTTGGGGAGCAGCCGCGGCCGCCAGCCCTGCAGCAGGACCCCGAGCGGGCACAGGGAGGGCTGCCACGGAGCCGGATCCCTGCTCTCGGGGGGGAAAGGAGAAAAAGGGCAGGAGCGGGGATCCTGAGCACAAGGCACTCATCTGCTTTCTTGCGAGCTCTGGAGATGCTGTAGGAGGGTACTGGCATAGGCATTTACATTTATTTATAGGCATTTCTGTGGCACTCAATTAAACGCTGTGGTGGAGATATTGCAGCGTGAAGAGTATTTAGAGCCATTTAACACCTCTTAGTCGGCAAAAGCCCATCTGATTCCTGCAGTGAATTGGGAAAGTGCGTGCAGCAAGGGCAGGAGTGAGGAAGGCTGCCCTTTCACAACCCGCTCCCGACTTGTGAAGGGAGATGGGATGCCTGCACTCGTGCTGGAACATCCCCATGCCTCACTTGATGCTCTGCTGCTTCCAGGCCTCCCCCTGGGAAGAGCCCCTGTCCCCAGCTGCCACGTGAAGCCCCCAACCACACACTGCTGAGCCCCAACACCACGCAGCCCACCGAGAGGGCTCCTGCCCAGCGTGGCCACCAGCACCCCCAGGTGCTCCCCAACCCGGCTGGTGGATGGGACCTGCCCACAGCAGCACACGGACGTTTCTCTGATGCTCAGGGAAGGAAGGCTCCTTCGCAACCATCTCCAGGTTCCTGCTGTTAACCGCTCAGCAAAACCTCGCTGCCACTTGTCAGGATGCTGAAAGACCGAGCCGGTAAATCTCCAGATCTCCGGAAAGCCAGAGAGGGAGAGAGTTCAAAGAGAAGGCTGACAAGTGCATGCCAAGGTTAGCACTAATTGCACCGCTGCAAATTCACCGGTGACACTTTCACTCTCTGATCTGCTCCCTCTCCCTCTCCTGTGCTGCTCAGGGGGATTCACCCGCTGGGCTCTGGGGCCCACAGCCCCTAGGTGCAGAGGGGTCTGGGACCACCCGGACACCCCCAGCCCCGTGTGCCGCATGCTGCTCAGCACCAGCGGGGCCAGGTGAAGCCACGGGAGCGCACATGGGTGAAACACAGCCGCAGGGAGCAAACCCTGCAGGGAGCTAACCCACAGCACAGCAGGGTGCCCACGGCCGGGGCTGCCCTGGGCAGGTCACAGAGATTCCTGCTTGGCCACAGCAGCGACTCTGGGAGACGGAGAGCTGATTTTGTGGGGCACTCTGAAGGAAGACCCATATCGGAGAGGGACAGAGCACCCGGGGGAGACCTCCCATGCCCCCACAAGGCTCCTCACCTCCAGAGCAGGCATCTGAGAGCCACGGCTCACTGCAGCCGAGCACATCCAGGAGCCCATCGCAGCTGCCTCCAGCGTGCTGAGAGCTGGACCACAGCCGGACGGGCTTTTGGGGCAAATGTGCCTCCTGGCATTCAGCAATCCTCCTGCTCAGCCCCACCAGCAAAGCAAGCCAACATCATCCCCAACGCAAAGAGCAGGACAGGGAGCCTACGGTCCTGGTGGGCAAAGGGCTGCATTTATCACTCCTCTGGCATCACCGTTACACAAGGCTTCATTAAAATCCAGGCAAACCGGGCGGAAAGCCTGCAATCAGAGGCAGAAAGCCCCGGTCAATCAAAATGCCGGGATGCCCACCTCCTGGCACCGCCGCCTCTCCGTCTGCGCCGCAAAATCGGGCAACTCCCTGCTCTGCTCCGGCCCCTCTGCGGGCGGGGGGCTGCCCTCAGAGCGTCCCACCTCCAGCCCCACGAAGGGGCTGCTGCCACCGGGGTCTCGCTCATCTCACGGGGCCCCCGGTGCCATGTAGGATTTGGTGGGTTGGGGCTGGATGGGCTCTGGCCGTGGCCCCCTCCCTGCCACCACCAGCTCGCCCCGCCAGCTGCTCCGCGCACCCGGGCTCATGTCGCTTGCAAATGGATGCAATTAAGTTGATACTGCAGCGGGGCCGTAATTGCTGTTTCCTTAGCTTGGCAATACGACCCCGGAAACCCCCATTATACTAATCACTGTCAAACGAATACAATCGCAGCACACATAAAAACCTGGTGTACTTCATGGTGAAATATAACACCGCAGAAGGCTGAACCGTTCCATAAATCTGCTTAGCACTTAACACTGCCTGCTAAATGGCCCCGCTTAATTATAGCTCTATAAACATGACTTTATAGCAATATCAATACAGTCAAAAATCAATCGCGCTGATGGACAAATGGACAGACTCACATCCTGCCGCCCCGGGGCTGCCCGGGCTCCTGACTGCGCGCCCGGCCGAGGGCACCCATGGGTGCCGCCTGTCCGCGCGCCCGGCCCCGCTCCTCGCCGGCCCCACGGCGCCCGGCCCTCGGCTGGAAGCGGCTCCCAACCCAAGCTGCCTTCGCCCAGCGCTGCCGAAGCCGCAGACAAGACATTAGCATTACAACCCACACTGATCTTTGTCAATTATGCTACAGTATTTGAGCTCTAACCAGCTTTAAATTGAATCAGGACGAAATCATCAGTATAAAAAGAGCCCGCACCAGCCTTTCAATTCCAGCACTGGGGAAAAAAAAGTTATACATCTCATAATGGCCTTCTACCCCATAATGAACAGGAAAAATAAATTAGATTCCCAGCTAAGGGTATATTTATACAATTTCATTATGTGCCCATGAGCAAGTCTGGTTTTCACCAAGATAAAAATGAGCTCTCAGCAATGCTCGTACTAAATAAATGGAGTGATTTAACAGCTTAACAAGAAGTGCGATAGAGGGGTTGAGGAACAATGTCAAAAATGGAAAATAAAAATAAAAAATAAAAAAAATTGAAATGCTTGTGCTTTTTGAGCTGTGCTGCTGCTGCACAACAGGACCGCGCCGCGGCCTGCGCCCGGCCTCCACCCGCAGGCGGCGGAGCTGGGTGCACGTGCCAGGAGCAGCCAGCAGCCGGGGATTTCGGTGGCAGCTTTGGGGCTGGAAAAGCGATATTTGCAATTTGGAAGTTGCTGCGGTCACGGAAACATTCAAGAAAAGCGAGGGCCGTGCCTACAGCACGGCAGACACGGATGAGGTTGGCAGGGGCTGGGGGGAGCAGTGCAGCACCCAGCTGCCCACCGGTGCCATGGGGAGGAGAGGCAGCCCCGGGCAGTGGGAGCACCGCAGGGCTCGGTGCATGGAAGCTCCCAAGGGGCACAGGGGGCCGCAGCACCCCGGGGATGTTGCGCAGAACTCACACCCAGCTGGCTGTGGCAGAGGGGCACAGCGAGAGCCTCTTCCTGCTGGAAGAAGAACGGGAATTACTTCGCTTCTTTCTCTTGAAGCTATTCAAATATTTTCTCCTGCTGATTAATTCGCCGCTCCCCAGGGCTCAGCACGGCTGCTCCCGAGCCACCGCAGATGCCTGCCCCGAGGAGCCCCTCGGCACCCCGGGCAGCGCGCTGAGCGGCGCCCACCCTCCCTGGGAGAGGAGCCCCCACGCTGCCAACCCTCCCGGGAAGAGCCCAATTTCCCCTGGGTGCCCCAGCACAGCAAAGCCGATCGAAGCGGAGCCCAGGCAAGCAACAGCTCCAGTTATCCGTGGCTTGTGCAGGCACGGAGCAATCCGGCTCCTTTCCCCCTTTCCCCACAATCCAGACGCAGTCCGGTGGCAGCAGGAACGAGCTGCACGACCTCGCTTCGCTACAGGGAAGCAGCAGAACAGCAGAGCCCCAGGGCACGGGGCAGGGTCGAGGAGGGCACGGCTCCCTTCACACGCACAGGAGGTGCAGATGGGGGCAGGAGCGTGGCACGAGGCCGGGCACCGGTGGGCTGGCGGGCTGCGAGGGGGCGAGTGCCTGCCCGTGGGGCTCTCCGGGAGCCCCCAGGGGCTGCAGGCAGCGTGGCACAGCGCGGCTGTCACGGCACAGCACGGCGGTCACGGGGATCAAGCGGCGCCGTCCCCGTCGGCTGACACTTCAAAGCCCAGCTCTTCCAGCCGGCTGCCTCGTGCGCGCAGCCCGTATTCCCTTCCAACCAATTTCACCGAGCCCAGAGGGAAATTCTTAATTCCCTCCTCCAAGTGCAGCCTGTTTAATCAACCTCCTATTATCCAATTCGGCCGCAAGCTGAAACCCGGGCTTGCTTTTCACGCTACTTTTCCAACCTCCCTGCTCCTCGGAGGCTGCAGCGTGTCCTCGCCTCGTGAAGCCGCGCGCGCAGCTCGCCGGGGGGGCCCGGCCAGGCCCCCGGCACCCACAGATGGGGGAGATGCAGGGGCTCTGTGCCCTCCTCATGGCTCTGCTCCTGCCCCTGCCCCTGCTCCCCACCTCCTGCCGCTGCCGAAAAGAGCACGTCAGCTCCCCCCGGCCCGGACCACACATCCATCTGGGCTCAGCATTGTGCATCTTCTCCAGCACAGGCAGGCTGATCCTAAATCCATAACCCACACTTGAATAGCTCATCCATTTAATGGCAGATAGCTGCCAGCAGGCAAATCTGTCCTCTCAGCAGCAGCAAAACCAGAGCTAAGCAGTTGCCTTTTTCTTTTTTTTTTCTTTCTTTTTTTTTTTTTTTCCTTTTTAAATCAATTGCGAGGCCACATGGTCCACCGGAGTGATCTGGAGACCAGGAGACATCTCCAAGAAGGAGCTGGCGGACTTGGCTGCGTATCACAGCTCTCCTGCCACAAGGTGACATTTCCCTCTCCATCCTCCCTGCCCCAGGGAGCTGGGAGGATTAATAGTTCAACGGGGCTTTGGAAATATGTGTGCTGAGAGTTATGAGCCTGATTCATAATAGGAGTTCCCTCCCCTGCTGCAGAGATTAATCGCCAGTACAAATGCAAACACCATTTGGGCTCAACTGTCCCAAAACGCAGCACAGCTGGAGAGGAAGAGGAATGCTCTCCCTGTGCGCTCCGCGCAGCTCTTGCCTGATAATGGAGTTTGTGCTGTTCAGTGTTGTCGTAGCCTTTTGTCTGTGCCTTTGCCTCGAATATTATGGAAAAAATAAATTTGTTGTGGAAAGTATCAGTTTAAAAGCTACCGAACACTGCATGCAAACGAGCCACAAGCTCTGAAGCCTGACCGTGCTTCCTATTACTGCCAAGAATTACCAAGCAGCTCGCAAGAAGGCTCAGCTCCAGCCCCCTGCACAGGAGAGCCAAGGCAGTTGGCCCGCAGAGGGGCACAGGCTGGTTAACAGCTGGTTTACCTTCACGACCTCAAAAAACACAGCAGGAGCCCCAAATCACCCCCAGGGGAGCCGCTGCTGGAGCAGTGCCTGAGCACACCTCACTGCCCCCAACCCCAGGGAGACCCCGGGCTCCTGCAGGAACCAGGACTGGGCACCACGCCGTGCCCAGCACCACGGCACTGGGCTCCCACTGGTGAAACACCCCCAGCCCAGCTCAATGCCTCGGCTGGCAGCTCCCCAGATTCGCGCCATCCTCCCTCCCTCCCAGCCTGTGCGCGTTGGACCAAGATCTCTTTCCCCAGGAAGGCAAAGACCAGCAGCACAACACACCCCCCAGCTGCTTCCAAAGAGTCCTGTCCCTCTAATAGAAGCAATAGCCCGAGCATTTTTAACACGATATTTTAACCAGCCCCAACTCAAGCAGTTTCCTAGGTTGCTGGAACCCTTTACAACCCCCAAAAGGATTAGCAAATGATTTCTCTCTTTCCTTTCGATTCGGGAGAAGGAGAGGTATGTCGGCTCAATAGTAATTAGAGCGAACTGCAGCTTTTAAGCAGCCAAAGCTCATGTTACCACCGAGATGCAGGAATGATCTAATCAGACACTGGGGTCAGATAACCAAAAAAAAAAATAAAAAATCTTAAAGGAGATCAGAACAGCTCACGCCTGCTCCAAGCGGAGCGTGCCGAACCTGCCTGCTGCCAACGGGCGCGATGGCACCGAGCGGCTGCACGGCACCTGAGAGGCAGCGGCAGCAGCAAGCCCGCCCTGCACCCTGCGTGCTCGGCCTCCATCCCGGGGGAGGAGGAGGAGGATCCCCCCCTTCCCCACCTCAGCCGGGTGCAGCGCTGCCCACCAGCAGCTGGAGGGAAGGCAACGAGCTCTGCTTTGCTCTCCTTTGGTCTCCCTCCTGCACGGCTCCACCTCGCCTTCCACCCTCCCTTTGCCCTTTTGCGCATTTAATCTGCCCCCTCAACCCCGAATCAAGTAGGATGCAAGTTCAGTTGGGTTGGATGCTACAGATTAGATTGCATCTGTCTGGGTATAAATAATTTACTGCTTGATGGTCAGAGTGAATTTAATTAGTTCTTGTTCTCCTGATAGAATCAGCCCACCGCTGCTAAAGCATTTCACTCCGAATTAGCCTGAAAAGGACTAACAAGGCAGTGCTAATTTTACACACATGACATCCCCCGCAGTCTCTGAAAATACAGCTCCACGGAGCACCATGCGCTGCAGTCCCTGCCTGAGGCTGGGGGAGCCAGGGCGAGGGAGAACAGAGCCCGGCACAACCTGCGAGGAGACGCGGGGTGCGCGCGGACACGGGCAGGGGCAGCAGGCACCCAGCTCCCCCCTGCGCTCTGCCTCCTCCCAGCTCCTGGTCCCCGTGTGCTGGGGGGTGCCGTGCCCCCACAGCCCTGGGTCAGAGCCACACTCACCTGCCCCCCATGGCCCTGCTGGCCATGGCAGGGCTGGGACAGCACAGCAGCACCGCCGGCCCCAGAGCTGCCCTGGGTGCACGATGCAGCCCCCGCTCCAATGTCCCTGCTGCCTGGGGTCCCCCCTGCCCCCTCCATGCCCAGCATCCCAGTCGGGTGGGGGCTGGACATCAGCCTCTGCCAAGCCAGCACTGTGCTGCTGCAACGGATTTAGGTACAACCAAAGAAACCAACGGCGGCAGCAATTCCTCTGTCCAAACCACCAGCTACCATTTGCCGTGGATGCCAAGAGCGCACCGCACCAGGATTCACACAGACACGGCCCCAAGTGGTCCTGGCCTCAAAGGCCACTGCATGGGGCAGAAGGGGAGCAGGGGGAGCAGAGTGCCATGGCCCATGGGGCAGGCGGGGATGCCGGAGCCCACCCTCAGCGCTGGGGCCAGCAGGAGCAGCAGCTCCATGCCCACAGGAGCGGCCCCGGGCAGCGCAGGGCTGTGCGCTCCCCCTGCACCTCGCCACCAGACCCTGCGCTCTCCTCTGAGGACAGCATCTCATTGACCGTAATGCTTTACTGATCCTGCCTCCCTCCTCTGACCTACCCTGTCTCCACCACGATTTATGCTCCACATTAGCAGTCTAACGAAGCCTCTTCCCACACCGCCGGTGCGAGGTGGCACTGCAGACGTCTGAGCTGCGCAGAGCGCACGGTGCCCGGCCACATCCCCTCCAACAGCCCCAGTCCCCACCAAATGAAGGGTGATGAAGGCTTGGTGCCCGGGAGCACAGTGAGGACAGGTCACTTTGCCCCTGGCCCCAGGCACATGGATACTGCTGAGAGCAGGACAAGAGCAGGACTTGCTGAGCCCGTCCTGTCCGTGCCCTCAGGTCGCACCAGCTCTGCCCTATGTCCACCAGCCCTCAGGCACAACCCCCCTGCAGACACTAAGCTGGGAGATCTCAGCCCAGAACTGAAATTCTGGGATGCTGGGACAGCAGGGAAAGGCTCAGCGAGCACCACAGCAGCGGGGATGCTCCCAGGGCCGCTGCCAGAGGGAACCTGCCCGGGGTGACCGCACTGGGGACCGGGTACCCCTGCCTGGAGCAGAGGGGGCAGACGGGCACCTCCAGCACCAACCCCGTGGGTCACCCGCCGGACAGCACCGTGCACCGGGACGGTCACACTCCTGCAAAAAGAACTACCAGGCTCATTTTCCCCACTCAGCTCCTAATCGCAAGGCTCTGGCTCTAAGCCTATAATCCAACATGCAGCATCTCACTCAATAAATCACCCCGTAAAGGCGAACCAGCAAACAGCTATCAGCAGCTGTCAAGAGCCTGCAGGCAAAACCCACCATCCCTCCAGTAAGCAGCGGGAGCTCACCACCTCTCCCTGCGCCCTGACAAGCGGCTGGTGGACCACCAGCACCGAAGGCAGGCGCTGCAGCAGGGACGTGGCACGGGCACGGCTCGAGGCACCGAGCGGTTCCCCAGGCACAACCGGGCAGGGTGGGGGAGGCAGCATCTCTCCCTCCCTCCCTCCCTGAGCTCTGCTCCTGTCTCTAATGTGGCAGGCACTCAGCAAGGGAGGGCTGAAAATCCCCAGCCCCAGCCGCTCCTACCCGTAAGGACGTCAGCAGCACCAGGAGAGATGCTCCTGGGAACCACGTGCAGCCCCTGCAGGACCCCGCTCTGACCCCCCCCCCAAGAAACCAGGCAGCCAAGTAGCGAGAGGAGAAATCCATCGCTGGGAGCGCTGCCAGGCAAGGAGAGCAGCGGCCACCACCACGTGAAATGGAGGCTGAGGGAAGGAGAAGAGGCTCGAAGGGTTCGAGCTGGAGCCCCGCAGCATCCCTCGGTGCTCGGGGCAGACCCAGCGGACCAGTCCCAGCTGCGCTCCCAGGCACTGCTCGTGCTGGGGGACATCAACCACGAGGGCTTCTGCAGAAACGCAGCAGGTCCAGCACCTGCCGAGACCTTCCCAGCAGGTCTGGGGCACGATCCACCACGGCCACCCCTGCCCAGAGCACGAAGCCCAGCACCCGGCAGCCCCGGCCCCCCTGTGCCTCCCCCCGCCTGCAGCAGGCAGTGGCTGCTGTCGGTTCGTATAGCTGCCCTCGCTCCTATTTACATGTAAGCTGTGCTGACACCTCCTCTTCATCAGTGCCAGGGCCTTCCTCGGAGGCCATGCATCTCAAGCAGGACAGCACCATAAATATTGCATAGGAGGTGTTTCTAATCTAGTTATGGGTTCAGCCTCTCATGCTCTTCCATCAGGGAGCCTTGGATTGAAATTGAAGTGTATTAGTATAATTTTATCAGGTTTTATTAAGCCTGGGGTCTTACGTTTTTGATATATAGTTTTAATTAAGTTTTAAGTCAAAGAATGCAGTTGCTCATATTTTATCTTGCCATGTCACATCAGAGGGAGGCAGTTAATCAGCACGTACAAAAACTTCCCGTTGCCCGTGATGAACGCTGGCGAACTTTTCCTGCAGGGACCCCACGGGCAGCGGGGACGCACGGCCCTGGGCTCTCCCTTCTCCTGCACATGTCTGTCCTGCCGTCCCCGTGCCACCCGTCCCATCCTCGGGGGGACACATCCCCAGGACCGCTCCTCTCTCAGCCGAACTGCCCTGGACCTGCAGCACCCCCAGGGCTCTGAGGGGACCTGCCAGCATCACCCCCTCGTGCCGAGGGGCCCGCAGCTCTTGCCCTCCGTTCGCAGGCTGCTGCAGCAGGCAGGCAGCGTGCACTGCCCAGCTTCTGGGGCCTGGGCATCCCCAGCGAGATCGGGCACCAGAAAATCCCCAGCAGACAGAGCAGCCCCGTGCCAGCCTCCTGCAGCGACCCCAGAGCCAGACCCACTCCTGGAAGTTTCCCTCCTACGTGGGGAAAGGGAATCCCAGCCCTCAGTGCTGGGCTCTGTGCAGGAGCAGCAGCCCCGGGACGCTGCCAGCCTCGCACCAACGGGGCAGCTGCTCTCCTCTCCTCTCCTCTGCAGATCGCCGTTTGGGGACCCGAGGCCTGGGGACGTTTGCCAGCGAGGGCAGCAGATGGCATCGCAGCTTGCGCTCACCCTCTGCAGCTCCGCTCAGATGGAGCCCGAGGGGCTGCTCCTCCCCGAGGGGGGGTGAGCTGGGGGCAGCAGCGAGGGGCAGCCCGACCCTCGTGGGCCACACGGAGAGCCCACAGATGCTCGCAGGGCAGCAGCTGCCCACCCCACAGGCGGGGACTCTGGGGAGGGCTGCGCACCCGCCGTGCTCCTGCCAGGCTCATCCCCTCCGCTGGGGTGGCAAAAACCTTGGAGGGTGGCTGGGAACGGAGACAGCAGCAGCCAGGGAAGGCTTTGGGTGCTCGGGCTCCTCGGGGCCTGCCCCCGCTCAGCGCCACCAGGTCCCTGCCCCTTGTCCTGCCAGAGCCACGCGAGGCTCGGGGCGGGCGCAGCAGCGGAGCGGGACCTGTCGCTCTGCCTGCAGGTGCTGAAAAATTTATCACCCAACTCGCAGGAACGAACTCAATTAAAAACCATTTTAATGGTATTACATTAAAAAAAAATAACACTCATATTTCCCACGTCAAGGTTCCTCTCCGTGAGAGCGGCAGAAGCCTCCAAGTGTAACATTACAAATGATGGGACCCGCGCTCTGCCAACAAAAGCCTGCGCACGGCCAGCGGGCTCCTGCCGCACGCTGCGATCCTGAGCAAAAAGAGCTTCCCCTGGCACCCTCCTCTCCCAATACAGGGCACGGCCTCCCCTTCCCCTTCCCTTCACCTCCCTTCCCCTCGCCCCCCAGCCTCACGAAGCCCTGGTTTTGGGCTCTGTGGGTTGGGCACAGGGAAGAAACCAACCGCCAGCGGGTGACACCAGATGGGGACGGCAGGGCTTGGCGAGCCCTCGCGGTGCTTCCTCCTCTCCACCTGTGCAATCTGTACCTGCAAACCCCAACCCGATCCAGCCCCAGGGAGGGGAATCCTGGTGGGGAAGGCTCCCCCCTTATTCCCTTCTCTCTCCCGAGCAGAGCAGCACACCTCTCCGTGCAGGTGTATAAATCAGCACAGCCTCCTAGCAGCGAGCGCAGTGCCCGACGCAGCAGGAGCCCCGCAGAGCCGAGGGCTCTGCTCCAAGCACCCCGGCAGTGGGGCTGAGGAAGCATCGAGGAGCCACCAGCTGCAGCCATCCCCCAAGGAAGCCCCCCAGGGGGACAAAGCAAGACCTGTTGGTGCAGGGGGCGAGGGCACGAGGCCGGGGCAGGGGGTGCCCACCGAGGCACCAGCCCCGCTCCACCGTGGGTCACCCACGCGGAGCCGAGCACGGGCTCAGTCCCTGCCTCGCACTCGGCTCCCCGCACCCCGCGGCAGCACGGCCCCCACTGCTCACACAAGCAGTTTCTGTCTATTTTCGGCTGCTCTGAGAGCTCCAGTTTCTATATGAGGAGAGAAACACCAGAAACACGGCTGCTTGGCTGCTTCTGTTGCTCGCTGCAATTTAAATTGCTTCTTCCCCAGCCCTGCAGCCCACGTCCCTCACCCCCCCCTGTGCCCACACCTCCAACCACTGCTGCTGCCCCGGAGCCCCACCAGCACCCACCCCAAGTCCCCCGGGCACCTCAGGGTGCAGGAGGAACGAGGTGGCCCTGAGAGGTCGCCCCAAACCTGGGCCAGCCCTGGGGAGGGGGCAAGGACCCTGGGAGCCCCCAGCCCTCGGGCAGAGCCCGCTCGGCTGCGCCCTGCTGGCACGGGGGTGCCTCTCTGGGGGTGCCTCCCTGGGGACCCACACCTCATCCTGGTGGGGCAACCGAGCCCACAGCCAGGCCAGCAGCGCTACTGAAACACTGTCAGGAACGGCGATGACTTCTTCCCAAAGAGGAGGGAGGGGAATCCCAAGGAGAGCAGGGATGATTTCCTTCATCAGTTGCAAGACTGATAGACTTGGGGGGATGGGAGAGTGTTTTACATTTCCTCCTTTCTCCTTTGCAAAGAAACAGAGATTTGGGGTTGGATTTGAACTTCATCCAGCAGAAAAAAAAAAAGAAGAAAAAAAAAAAAAAACTTTGAAAAGGACTCGGTTTGATTGTTTAACTCTCTCCGTCCCCACATTCCCATTAAAATGGGATTTGGGGCAAGAGGAGAGCTTCGAGCCCAGCAGCACCAACAGTGCACAACACCCCCGAGCAGGGCTTAACCCGGGGCTACGGCACCAGCCGCAGGAGCTGGTTCCAGCAGAGCTGCCACGCAGCAAGGAGCTCGAGGCGCAGCAGAGGGCAGGGACAGCAGGGACACGAGCCCCGTCCTGGGGCAGCCACCTCAGCATCAGCGAGGGACCCCACGAGAGCAGCGCTGGGCCACGCTCCAACCCGCAGGTGCTACGAGGCAGAAGGCACGGACAGAGCCACATCCAGGCTGCAAAAGGATTCCCTGGGGGCCCGGGGCCGCACGCACATCCCACACTCCAGCTCCCACCGCATGCTGCAGACCCCGGCCACGCTCCCCCGGTGCCCCCGTGCCACCTCCCTGCCCTCACCCCCCACCACAAGCCCTGCGGGCACCTCCACGGGGGCCACAGCCACGGCTTAACCGGGCAGCGAGAGAACAGGGGGGGAGCGAGCTGGGGAGCGAGCGTGCTGCGTGTCATCTCGCTGCGTGTATTTATATCCTTCACAGACGCAGCATCCCTTTGTAAAGGCACGGAGCGCGTAGAGTCAGGGCTGTCAGTTCAGCGGCATGTTACAAGTGTTTGATATGGAGATTTTGGCAGTGGGAATGGATGTACCTCGCTGAGAGGTTTATGTAAAATGACAGCTTCTGGAAAATGAAGCACTCAGATTAAGGGGAAAAAAAAAATAAAAAATAAAAGTACAAACAAAAGGGAAGAGGGGCTCCCGCCCGGCGGGGCCAGCGCGGCTCTCCGTTCCCCGCCAGCCTGCCTGCGCCTCCCCAGCACCTCGGCTCCTCGGGCTCTGCTCCGCTCCCCCGCTCAGACCGCTGCCCCATTTTCATCTCAGCGCTCTTCCTCTCCCCCTTGTTTACTGGGCTGAGCCTTTTATCACTGGCTGCGCGTGGGCGAGCGTGGGAGGGAGGCAGGGAGGGAGGCAGGGAGGTGGATGCCTCGCAGAGCGCTGCTGTCAGAGGCCCGGAGCAACTCCTGCCATCGCGGCGCTGCGCAGGGGGAGCTGCAGAAACCAAGCGGGCTGCGGGTGCGGGGAGCGGTGCCCCCGCCGCGGGGACGGGTGCTGAGCTCTGCAGGATGCTCAGAAATCTGCATCCAGAGGATGCAAAGCACCGGCCCCAGGGAGAGCAGAAAGGACCCGGCCCTGGGGGGGGCAGCCCACGCAGCGGGCAGTGCAGCAGCTCCCTGCAGCCCAGGCACCGCCGCCCCCTCCCCAGCCACCCCCAGCATCCTGCGACCGCTGAGCAAGGAGCCAGCAACCGGGCAGAGGGTGCCCCACAGGGAGGGATGGAGGCTCCGAGGGAGCCCTGCTCCCAGCTCCACGCCTGCCCTGCTTTGCTTTGCCGTGGCCGTTTTGCTCCTTTGGCTTTACACCCTCCTTGGCTGCCTCCAGCCCGGCGAGGATACGTGCCCATAGCCGGGGTGGAAGCAATTCCTGCTGCAGCAATAATGATCCATAAAGAAGCTGACTTGTTTCTTACCTCTCTGAAATGAAGGATGGTGATTACCCTACATCCCAGTCCACAAAGCTTAATCCAAATTGATGGCCTCCCAGAGATTGCTTCTCTTGCCTATCACCCAATCTAATACCCAACTCTCCTCTACCCACCTCTACTGAGTAGCAAAATGTCAGAGTAACTCATGCAGGCTCCGAACAGAGAGGCCATTCATCCTGAAGCGAAGGGCTCCTAGACCAGACACTAAATTAAGTGCAGGTTAGGATGGGTGGCACACGAGCCTGGCCCTCCCTGAGCCCCAAACTGCCTGGAGCAGGGCAGAGGTCTGCTCGGACCCCTTTGGGAAGGGGCTCCCCCGCAGCACAGGCTGCTCTGTGCTGATTTTGGGGCAGATCCAGAGGCCAGGAGCTGACCGGGAGGTCCCAGAGCTGCCTGCCCGAGCCCCCCCAATGCTGTCCAAACCTAAATTAGGTCTCGGTGTAAGCTCAATCCAGGCACAGGAGACCCCCAACCGCTTGGCACTGGGTTAAAGCAGAAGGAAGGAGCAGCCCGGGTCCTGACCTGGGTCACGGTCTGAAGCAGCCTGCTCTGCCCCACGGCTCCCCACGTGCAGCAGGAGCTCCAAGGCCGAGTTAGCAAACCCGTCCATCAGAGAGGCTGCACAGAGCAAAGCCACTGCCAGGCTGACCTGCTGCAGGGGTCCCAGCCTTACAACCACAGTGTGCACCCACGCCCCAAAGCCACGCAGCACCCACAAGAGCTCTCATTTCTAACAGTTGTGCTCCTGAGACCTCAAATCTCCGTGCACAGCTGCCCAATGAGCCCAAAAACCAGGCTGGCTGCAGCACGCAGCAGGACCGGGGCTGGTGGGATGCTGGTGCGGGTGCAGGCGCAGCAGCACGGTGCCCACGCAGCACCTCAGGCTCCAAACCCTGCTTGCAGGCTCTGGTGGCAGCAGAGCAGCGAGCCAGCACCACTGCCCCACGCTCCCACCCCAGGCACGGCTCCTCGGCACCCAGCCCTGCAGCAGAAGCCCCAAGCACTGCCCGTGCCCCCACGCCAGGGCTGCAGCCCCTGCCCGGCTCTCTGGGCACAGCCACACACGGTGCAGAGCTGAAAAGGCACGTGCTGGGCTGTGCACAGGTCTGCTTAGCCATAAACATCTGGGAGCAGAAGTGACAACGAAGGCTACGGCTGAACTGTGCGCCATATATTATGGCATACAGCACAGCCACCGAACTTAATTGCACGTATTTCCCCCCACACTTTAATGAAAACTGCGAGAAAAAGCTCTCCCATGTCCTACCTCCTGAGAAGATCCGCTGGCGAACGCACCTCTGCCCTTCCACCCATCACCTCCTCGGCTGTCCCCGCAGCATGGGCCCAGCACAGGACACAAACCCCAAGAGGCACCTGCTGCTTTCTCCCGGCAGCACCAGGCACAGGCCACCAGGCTCAACGCCTGCTCAATTCCCACCTTTGGAATTTCACGCTCCCTCCTTACCAAGGGCATCGCCGCCGACCTCGGGCATCACCACGAGCACCGCGGCTGCGCCCGCCGGCTCCTTGCCACGCACGCGGGGGAGCCCGGGCTCCTGCAGCCCCGGCGCCGGGCAGGCGAGCTGATGAACGTTCATAAATCAACCCTGCCTTTTGCTTGCTTAAGATATCCTCATTTATCCCGCACCACAGGTGTGCGTGGCACTTAGAGCCAGAGAAGCAGCCGAGCTCCCCGCCAGGAGAGCTTACTTTCTAATTAGACAGATAACAGCAAATCATGACAACAGACCACCGTGGGGAATGGAAGGGACTGCTGCTCTGCGGCCAGCGGGAGGTTTGGGGGCCTTTCTGACAGATACTCCACTTGTTTCGCATTCATTTCCCACACCTGATAATGGGAACGCAGCGGCAGCCCACACCACAGCCAGGGCCTGATGAGAAAACATTAGCAGGAGGAGGAGCGAGGGAGTTTGGGGAGAGGCTGCGGAGGGAAGAGGGGTCCTGCATCTGCTGCCCACCGCAGCCCTTCCTCCCCAGACACTCCGACGTGCTCAGCTGCCCCCCGGGCAAGGCAAAGCCACATCCACGCTCCCAGGGGGGCACGTGGGAGACAAAGGCACCTGCAGCAGGACGAGGAGGAGGGCATCCCATGGGCACCCCGCCGTGCCACAGCTTAAGAGCGCGTGGGGAGCATCCCTGGGGAGGCTGCGCCTGCTGGTCCCCGGGCAGGGTCTGCAGAGCTGGGGCACCGGGGAGGGACGAGTGCCCCGAGGAGCCCAGCACAGGCTGGCATCGCTCCCACCGCAGCCACTGGTGGGCAGCCAAACCAGGGGGAATGACCAGTATTTGGGGGGACAGAGCCATGGGGAGAACATCGCTGGGGGAGCAAGGAAAACAAACCCAAACCCAAAGGACATTCACAGAGCCACCGCAGATGAGGAGCGAGAACATCCATCAAGCAGGAGGATCCCGTGCAACCCCAAAAGGCCCCGAGCGCTGCCCTGCTCCCTCCACCATCCCCCAAATTTTCCTTCAAACCAAACTTCCCCTTGCATGGCAAGGCTGCAGCGTGTGTGTGTGCATGTGTTTTCAACCCAGTCTTTAAATGAGGTCTTTGCTGAGAATTTACAATTCCCCCATGGCCTCAATCTTGCAAAGATTGCTTTTTTAACACTGTTGGGCTTTAATTCTAATAAGCCTCCTCTTTATTACGGAACCAGGTCACATTGCCTTGACACTGCAAGAAAATCTTTCATCGGGAGGGAAAACAGAGAAGGGAAAAAAAAAAAAAAAAAGAAATAAAGAAAGGGAGGGAGGAGGACGAAAGGCGACACAAACAAACAGGAGCTGTTCACTTCAGCTGGGGGACTTTCTGAACCAGCAGAAGCCGGCGGCGGCCCAGCCGCAGGGCTGCGAGGAGCGAGGTGCCTTCCCGCAGCGCCGCCGCACGCCCCAGCTCCCGGAATTATTTCTGGTGCGGCTTCACCTCCCACGCACCCTCCCACCCTCCGCTGCTTAAAAATGCCGAGAGGAGCAGGAGGGGAAGCTTGACAAAACTTTGACAGACATAATGAGGACAAAGTTCAGTCCTGCCCTGGACAGATGGCTGTTATTACCAGCCTGGTGCACGGCTCCTAATTACCTGGCCCGCGCCGCGGGGATGGGAAGCGGCACAGCGGATCCGCGCGGCGGCTCCCAGCACCTGCGGGCCCCAAGCGCCCCTGCCAGCGAAAATCAAACCTTCCCCGGAGGGGGGAGGCAGTGGCACAGCTTCTCTCCCATCAGGAACAACTGCTTGGAGCTGCTGCGGGTCGATTTGCCCTTCTGGAGGCTCACCACTCTCCAGCATCCCAGCCGGCACCCAGAGCCCTGGCCAGGCGGGGGGGGATTTGCCACCTCTTCAGCTCCCCAACTTCTTGGCTTTGCCTAGCTCAAGCCATGCTACCACACCACATCTCCTGTTGCTATCTTATGTCATGGCCATCGCCATGGAAACAGACTGATCTCATACCCCACCTCAGCTCCCACGCCTGCATCCTCAGCGGCCCCTGGCTCGGGAAGGGCAGGGCGCTCGTTTGGCGTGCGCTGAGCGCCCTGGTCCCAGGCGGTGACACCCCAGCAGCCAAAGCACCGAGCACACCAAGCCCCTGGGTGCCAGTCCTGCTGTTAGCGACACCAGCCCCCTACCTCATTCCCATCTCACTTCGTGGCACGAGGCAGCTCGGTGCACAAAGCGCCGTCCCCGGCCAGCCAAGCAAGGAGCACCCAGCCCGTGCCAACAGCCAGCACCTTGCAGCCCCATGAGCCATCCCAGGCTGCGCACAGAGCAAGGTCTGAGCTGCCCTGGGCAAGGAGCCAGAGCCCCAGCCCCGGTTTTGGAGGTTGGAGCTGAGGTCTGGATGAAGCCGTGGCACCACTGGGCATGGAGGCAGAGCTGCAGGGCGTGCAGAGCCACGGCCACGCATGCTGCATTGCTCCTCCATGTTTCCAAAGGCAGCAGCAAGGCAGCTCAGGTCAGAAACAAGACACAAGCATCTCTTTCCCATGCTGAAGGGGACCCAAATCCACCCCCCAAATTTTTGCTGCTGGGCTGTTTGATGAGCAGGGGAAGGGCGATGCTTTATGAAGCCGAGCAGTCCAAGCACGGGAGATGAAAAGCCCCTTCCAGGCTCGGTAAAATCAGGGCTCCCTGAATCACAGCCTCTCCCACACGAGAGCACAACCGGGATTCACAGCTGGGGGAGGCCAGGGCTGCTCCAAATGTAGATGTTTTAATTCTTAATGCTAGCAGCTGCACTTAAGGCGCGAGAGGCATGGAAGCCATGCACAGGAGTAACCATGGCAACTTCACGGAAGTTAAATAAAAACTTCTTTAAAAAAAGATAACGAGGTCCCTGAATCATGCTTTATCAGCTATGTTGCTATAAAGATCGAGATACAGCTAGCTCAGGATTCCTAATTACTTCTGCAATATACTGTAGATAGCTTTATTTAAAAAAACCTGGCTCTGCGTATCATTATTTAGGCCCCTCTCCATGCCCGGATTTGCATATTCCATGAAGCACATTCTCACCCGGATCTGCCTGCGAGCGCCTTCCCATGCAGCGCCTGCCTACGCGCGGCGCTCGGGGCTTCTGCAGCGGAGCCCCGACCCCCTCCTCCCGCGGGGGGCACGGGGAAAGCCCCCGCGGCGCCGCCGCCCCCCGGCCACCCCCGGCGCATCCCTGCCGGAGCCACCGGTGCGCAACGGGAGCGCCCCGTGCCCGGGGGCTGCAGCACAGCTCGGAGCGACTGCAGCAGGCGCTGCACCCAAATGCAGATTCCCCGGGCTGCCTGCAGAGCCCCCGGGCGCAGAGCGCTGCGGGCCAGCCCCCACCGTGTGCCGAGCCCCCCGCCGGGCAGACCCGGCTGAGTGGTGACACCCCAGCCCCGGGGGTCACCTTGCCACAGCCAGGATGAGAAGCAGAAGCAGCATTTGTGCCTAAATCAGGGAGCAAGCACGCGGAAAGCATCAGCTCCCTGCATGCTACCAGCAGGCAGGAACTCCTGCACTGTCCAGAAGTCAACCTGTGAGCTGTGAGGGATCTCCTGCCCTTTTATTTTCCCCTATAAAACGCTCTCAGACAACCCCAGCCAGTGCTGGGAGAGCAAACGGCCATCCCCAGCCTGCAGAGGGATGCTCGCTGGTACCCTGACTGTGCCATGCCCCTAAGGCATCGTGAGACCCGAGCGCTGTTTGGGGAAGGTTCATTAAAAACATACCACATCCATCAGCCAGAAAACCCACACGAGGCAGCTGGTGCAGGATCCGCCAGCAGCTGGGGACCCTCAGTGCCACCCCCCAAACCCCGTGGGTGCCCACCCCAGGGCTCAGCAGGGCCCTGCCGCTGCCCCACGCCTCTCCCCTGCCGTGCTCGGCCCCAGGCAGGGGCACCAAAAGCCCCCAGGCCCCCTCGGGGAGGGCTCAGCCGATGGAAATCGCAGCCCCCCCGCTGCACACGGTGCCTCCAGAGCCGCGGACGGTGAGTGATTTATTCCGACCATTGCTGCCTCTCGGAGGCATCGCTCCCTGCCAGCCGTGCAGCACTTTAATTGTCCATCAAGAGGAGCAGGGAAGAGCTGTAAATCTCCCCCTGCGGCCCCCGGAGCCCAGCACTGCAGCCCCCCCATCCCCGGTGGCCTCATCCCCTGCCTGTAGTGCTGGGGGCAGACAGCGCTGCCCCCTCCAAAAAAATAATAAAAAAAAAAAGCATTGCTGCATCTCATCGTGCTGCCGCCAGCACTCCGGGTACCCCCCAAAATTAATTTCTCTTTCTTTTCTCTTTCTCGGTGGTTAATTCACAGACATCACGTTCAACAACAGGATGGCAGCTCTTCTGTTAAGGAGGACGTTCTGCACGCAGACTTAAATAGTTATTTCAATTCTTCACTTTCACAGCTTATGTTAAGGCTAAGGGAATTATATTTATTATTTACTATGTTTTTTAAACTCATTTAATTTAAGCCAGTTCTGAATAGAAATTAGAATTCAATTAAATTGTGGGGGAAAAGTCAGCATTTTGAAGCAGATTATTAAGTAAAGCTACATTAAACATGTTGGAAGCATAAATATCTAGGAACAAGTTCTATATTTAAAAGTAGATTTATTCAGCAAAGGAAGTATCATCTGCGGTTCAGGAATTTAAGAACTAGTTATCAAGGTCACAATTTCAGAAGCAGATCTCAAATTCTCGCATCTATGCTTTACCCGGAGCCTGATTAAGAGTTTAGAAATCTGGAAAACTCTTTTTCTCTGGCTCCCTGCACGAGAATTAATTGTTTATTGATCTGACAAGAGGAAAATATTCTCTCTCTGGCTGCAGAGGAGGTGAACCTGTTGTCAAAAGTTGTTTTATCACTTCCATAAATTCTAGCTGTAATGACTTCCTCCGGTTCAATAATTCGAGTTGCTCTAAACACCAGCAGTACACACGACCTCCTCGAGCATTCCTTGAGATTATTCTAACAGATTACAGGAAGTCAGGTCATTACGCCGCTTCCCAATTTCCAGAAGCCTTGAACTCCCAAAGCCAGCCTTGCACCTTCCCAGCCCCAGCCAGCCCGCTCTTCCAGCTGCGCCCCCTCCTCCTGCAGCCAGCCGAGGGCAGGCAGGCTCCGTGCCCCCCGAGCCGTGGTGAGGGGTCCCACGGCACCAGGCACACCGGTGACGAGGACAAGGGATCCAGGACAGGGCTCAGCATCAGCCCCAGGAGCCGCTGCTGCCCTCCTCTGCCTCCACCTCCAACCCTGGGGGGCTCAGCAGTGTCCCCCCTGCTGCCACCTGGCGTGGGGGTGCTGGGTGAGCCCCGTACCCCCTTCTACCAGCTCCCTGTGCCAAAAAGCTTGCAGGATCAGGTGCAGCTTCCAAGCCCAAACCACCTAACAGGGAGCAAGCAGCACAAAGTGCCCCTCGCTGCCAGCCAGGAGCCGCGGGGCTGCTCGGGCTCTCCACCAGCTCAGCCACGCGGGGAGCCTGTCCTCGCTGCAGGACACAGCCCAGGAACGCGCTTCCCAGCCAGCAGCACAGCTTTGTACCACGGCTATAAATAAAATAACAGGTCTCCTGCCTGCAGCGGTCAGAGGAACATGGAGAGAGAGGGAGAGCGCAGCTTGAAAGGGAGCTGGGGCAACGAAGCTGGTGGCACGGGGGGCTCGGTGGGGGACAACAGGCAGAGGAGCTCAAAATCGTGCAGGTACAGCTGTGTCCCCATGGCACCACTGGGGGCCAAGGAACGCGGGGAGGAGACACAAGAGAGGGGCTGGGGCTCGAGCACGCCGCGGGCACAGGGACAGGGGCTGCTGCGCGCCCGCACTGGAGAGCGAAACATGAAAAGGGATCCCGCACTTGTGTGCTCATTTCTACCCATTAGAAATTCAATCTTGTCGAGTCTGGAAGACACAATGATGCCTGGAGCATCTCAGAGTGCGAGCTGAGCAAAGGAGAGAGCTAGTTTTAGATTGCTTTATTAAAAATAAAGTTTCAAAAAAAAAAAAATTTAATCTCAATAACTAATGAAATAACAGAGAAGAAAAATGTGCTTCCTCGCCTGGTATCTCAGCCTGTCAATTAATTTGCAAGAATGCACATCCCGAAATACCTCAAACGATTCCAGCAGAAAGCACTGGAACAGCGCTGACAACAAACAGCCCTGCTGCTACCAAGGGCTTGGGAGGCAAAGCAGCTGCCGGCCGGGCACGGAGGAGCACCCGGGGGCAGAAGCGATGGAGCAGAGGCTGCAGGCCCGAGCTGAGCACCAGCAGAGGGGCAGAAGGGGCTGGGAGGGGAGGGTGGGTCACCACGACCTCGCAGCCAAGACGTGGGAGGGCTGTCAGCTCGCACACTTGAAGAGCCGTCTCCTTTACACCGCGCTGCATTCAGCGGCAATGAGCAAGAGGCGTTCAAACCCATTTAGAAGCAAATGCTCTGCGGGTCACCTTTAAAACCCAGCTGAGGCACTGACTCACTCCGTAACCTCAGGAAACGGCACCTGAACCTCTCATGTTTGCTTATTCCTGATGGAAAAGGGGGCGATGTCACCAGCAGAGCCCCCCGGTCCCGCAGTGTGGACCACGCGCTGCGGCACAACCAAGCTGGCTCCTGCACCATCACCAGCCTGCCCCTGCCCAGCCCCAAGCTGCTGACGGCTTTTGGGAAGAACTTGGGGATGCTCAAGCAGCCAGCACAAGAGAAGAGAGCTGGGTTGGGCTCAGCACACCTCGGCGAGGCACGAGGAGCTTGACTGCCAGCAGCACACGGCTTGGCCATGCCGGCATCACCTCCTGTTAAAGCGCTCCCTGCTGAGCCTCACCACCAGCTCCCCCTCCTCTGCCACGGAGGGTCCATGGAGAGGCTGGTTCCACGGAGCAGATCATTCGTAAGAACTAATTATTCAGTGTGCTCTCACCCCATAACACCATAAATTAAAAGAGAACTCAAATAAATTAAGGAACTTCCCTCATGCCTTTTATTATCTCAATAACCTTCAGAGGCATTTATCTACCGTCAGCTGATCCATTTGAAAAATTGTGACGACAAACTAATTTAGTAAATGCACACACTTAAAAACCTTTATTTATCTACTGAATAAGCAAATGCAGCCCATGCTAGAAGAGCTGCTTGAGATGCGAGCCTGTAACGGGGACACCCGCTCCCCCCAGGTGCCCAAACCCAGCGCTCCCCTGTGGCTGGGGAGATCCGGGGCATCCCCTAAGGCATCGTGGCAAACGAGCTCAACTGCTGCACACAGAAACTACACCCCGGATGGGAGAGGAGCAGCTTGCCTTGCAGGAGGAGGAGGCGAAGCATTAGCAATCAGCAGCAGTAGCACGGAAAGACAGGCTCCAACACCAGCAAACGCACCGCGCAGGCTGCCCGACCATCCCACCGCCGGGATGTGAACGCAGTAATTAAGGACGACATGTTCTAGTGATGGGAGATGGAGAAATAAGTGCAACTGGGAGAGAAGCCCTTTATTCTGAAACAGAAAGGGAAAAAATCCATACCTTGATAAAAAGGTACTGTGGGAGTGGGAAACGCGCCGAGTTCACACGACTGGAAAGGTTTGGGAAAGGAGAGCTGGGGGAGCTGGTTTTCCAGGGGAAAAACATGGAGCAAGCGACAGCAAACCCGGAGACATCACCAAAAACCTCCCAGGCTGCCAGGGCCCCTCCTGCCATCACGAGAAGCAGGAAAGGAACAGACAGGCACCGCAGCAGCCCTGCGGCAAGGCGCAGGGTACCCCACGGGGGGATGCCAGCCTCGCGTTTCCAACAGCGTTGCCTCGCACCGACTGGGCTCCAGGAGGAGACGGCTGCCCGTGGTGCCTCCTTCAGCACCTCCAGCTCTGGAAGTCAGTCCCTGGCTGCTTCCCAAACTGCCACGAATGAGCAAGAGCCACGGCTGCAGGGTGCTGCCCTGCCCCGGTACCCTCTGTGCCCCTTGAGGATCTGGTGCAGTTCAGATCCCAGCCGCAGCACCAGCCAGCAGGCTTGCATGCCTGGGCCCCCTTATCTGGTGCCCCAGAAGTACCAGCTCAGCTCCCTACACAGAATTTGTGACCCTCTGATCCATGTGAGAGAATCCTAAAGCCATGCCCCAGAAGCGATAGCTGTAACCCTGGCAGGAGTGTACCGAATGCTGCAGCAAAGCATTTATGTGCCCTTGTGCCAAGGCTTTCTGTGGTGCTGAACAATCCTCCAGATCACTTCAAAGGAGGAAAAAAAAAACCTCTCGTGTATTTTCTCTGGAATAACAAACAGAGCCTCTTCACGGCTCCCCAGAGCCAAGAACAAGTTCCCAACGACTGGCCAGATTTGGGCAGCCCTGCCAGCCCCAACCCGCTGCAATCATCCCTCGACAAAAATTATAAACTCCAAGCACTTTCTCCATCTATTATACAGAAAAAATAGCCTTCGTTTCTCGCTTTGTGCGGCTTTATCACGCCTCAACCATTTTAGCCTGAAGCCAGGAAGCTCTTTGGGGAACGGACTGTCTTAATCTGCATTTGCACAGCACCCAACAGAACAAGGCCTCCAGCCTGACTGCAGCCTTCGGGTACTGTTGTAATACAAATAAAACAGCGGCAGCAGAATACACCTTTCAAAGGCTGCAAGATGAACCGCAAGCCTCCGGACATGCTGGAGAATGCCAGGCAGAAGGAGCAGGAGCAAGGCTGCAGCCCCCCAAAGCACACAGCATGGTGCGGCCACCCTCGGCCATGCCCCGAGCCCCAGGAGGGACCCAGGGGCAGGCTGGCACTGGGACAGAAAAGCACGCAGCAGGGAACACCCCTGCTCAGAGCCAGGTTTCCGTGGAGGCAGCGAGCAAGTTCCAAACCCTCACAAAAAGCGACCAAAAACAGTCGGTGCTGTTAATGTCATGCTTACTGGAGTGAGAAGCTGAGAAATCCCCGCATCCCTGCTCTCCCCCCTCGCCAACCCCGCCTGCGCGCACCGATGCTAGCGAAGCCTCTCCAGCCCCCTAGGCAGGAGCTGTGCTGGCTCTGGGTGCTGTGGGGAGAGGGGCAGGGTCTGTCCGTGCCCCCCGCAGGCCTGCCCAGCACCTCGGCAGCTCCAGGCCCCCATGCCATGCGTGTTTACTTCAAACATCTGCGTTGGAACACTTGGACGCGGTGCCGCACACCGTGCAGCATCCTGGCATGCACACCGATGGAGGATCGACAGCATATGGGCGGCTGAACAACGGCGCTGTGCATTTACACACGCAACACAAATAAAGCAGGTGACTCTGGAAGGCCTCGGCTCCCTCCCTCCCTCCCCGTGCAGGGAGCCCTGGGCACGCCAGCACAGCCTCGCAGCCAAATTCCTGGAGACGGCACCCGCTTCGGGAGGGGAAAAACCCGGGGAGAGCTGCCCAAGCTGCGCTCCTCGCCTCGCTCTGCCCCTTCCCGGCGGGGCCGAGCTCTGCCCTGCAGCTTCGCCCGCTCGTGGGGGCTGCTGGCCCCAGCGGGAGCCTCTCTTCCTCCTCCTCCTCCTCACCCCACCGATCCAGGCTCCACCTCGCCCAACTTTTCCTTACGTTTTCCCTTCACCTGGAGGGCGTCATTTTAATTAGCGCAACACCCCTGCTAACAACAGCAGCTAATTAAGCCATCCGCTAAGCACCCGTAACGCGAACTTAACGAGAAGTTGTGCCGAGGCTTCCTCCGCGGGCACCGGGCAGGCTGCAGCCGCCAACTTCGGCAGCCGCCGCCGGGAACGCATCGCCGAGCAGCGCCCGGCCCCGAGCACCGGCAGCTTCGGGAAGGCGCCGCACCCCCGAGGGGAAACCTCCCCCCGGCGGCCCCGGGCACGGCGATGCCGCTCTGCGCCCCCCCCCCCCCCCGCTACCCCCAGAGCCCCGCGGGGCTCCCCCAAACCCCGGCCCCGACGGCCCCGGGGATGCCCCGACGGAGCTTCCCCGCCGCCCCCGGCGCAGCACCGGGGCGAGCCGCCCCCCCCTTCTCCGTTCCCCCCCCCCCGGTGACTCACTCTCAGAGGTCCCCGCCGCGGCGGCGGAGGCGCAGGGCAGCCGCGGGTCCCCGCCCGCCGAGCGGCATCTCCCGAGCAGCGGCGACCGGGGCAGCCCGGCGGCGGCTGGGGGGGGGGGGGGGGCGGCGCGGCACCGCCTGGGCTGGCCCCGCCTGGGCTCGCCTCGCACGCGGCTGCGCCCGCGCCACCGCCCCCGGAGCCGCCGAGCGAGAGAAGCGGCGCTGGAACCAACGGGAACGGCTGGAACCAACGGCAACCAACGCGCCCGCCCCCGGCCGCCGCCACCACCACCACCGAGAGCCGCGGGCGGGGGCACGTGCGGCCGCGCCGCCCCCCGGCTCCCCCCCGGCCCCCGCCTCCTCCTCCTCCTCCTCTTCCTCCTCCCCGGCCCCGAGCTGCCCCCGCGGAGCCGCGCGCCCACCTCCTGCTCCTCCCGCACCGCCGGTGCGCCCCGGGCGCGCTCCCGCCGCAGCCCGGCGCGTTCTCGCGGCACGAGGCGCGCTCCCAGCTCGGGATTAGGAGGGGGGGGGGGCGCGGGCCGGTTCTGCCCCCCCCCCCCCCCCCGAGGGGAGGTCGCTGCTGCCTGCGGGTGGGCGAGGGGCTGCGCCCGGGGGCTTCTCCCGGCGCGTTCGGTGGCACCGGCTGCGGGCAGCACAGCGAGGGGTGACCCCCCCCTGTCAGCACAGCGAGGAGGGAGCCCCCCCGGCTCAGTGCAGCACCCAACGCCCCGGGGATGGGCACCCAGGCCTGCTGCAGGGCAGCAGCAAGGAGCGAGATTTTGGTTCCTCGCTGCAAACATTGCGAAAACCAAGTTGGTGCACGGAGCCCACGGGGTGCAGGCTCACAACACAGCCAGGGTTAACAAAACCTCGCTGCGTGCCTCAGCCCCTTACCCTTCCTTCTCTTCAACTCGAAGGCAAGGACCTCTGGGCGCTGATCTTGGCGCTCCCTCGGCAGCTGGATGTGATCGTCCTCCCCCGAGCTTTCCGCCGGAGCAGACCTCTGGCTCCCCCAGCCCTCCCATCCTCCTGCTGTTTGCCTCCTCTCTCAGGCAGCCGGCTGAGCGCTGGTGCAGACCCGCAGTGCAATGTTTTGCAAGCCACTGGCTGCTAGAGGCCCTGTTGTTCTGCCCTTTCTCCTCTGGCTCACCAGCGGCTGTGCAAGCTCGCTAAAATAGTAATGAGCGCCATCTGTTTGAGCAGCACAGCTCCATTTAATCAGGTGTGGCCGGACGGTCGTGTCCCCTCTCCTGAACCTGGGAGAGGTTACACAACACAGATGCAGCAATCAGGTCCTCACAGCCCTGCCAGAGTCACCGTAAGCACCTCAGAGCTTTTTCTGGCTCGAGTGATCCGTTTGTGGTTTCCAGCAGTGAAGGTTGTGGCAAAGCTTCCCCAGTTACATTGCCTGGGAAACATCTGGAACACCCGCAGCCTGCTGGAGTCAGTGACTTCCCCTGAACTCAGCGCAGGGGCTGTCCCGAGGCGTTATTCCTGTCCTGCAGAGTCCACGTGTGGCACTCCGGGAACAGGCCCCACTCCCCCTTCCCCTCCTGACCCGTTTGCTCCTGCCTCCAAGCGCTTTGAGGAACCCTCTGGAGAGAACCCTCGGGGTTACGCAGAGCAGCAATGTGAGTGCGGACGATGAAATGCACCGAGCGCACCTCATCCATCCAAACATCCATTCTGTATGATGAACGTGTATATTTTTAGCCCTCGGGGATGCAGCAGCAGCCCAGAGCCCAGCCTCGCCGCCCTGTCAGGGAGGCAGCAGCCTTGTTCTCACGCCCTGCCAAACAATGGGAGCGCTCAGCCAGGATGGCTCCTTGCTATGCCCCGCTGTGCTATTTTCTCACGGTTCATTGAGGCCGAAGATGCTTTAGGCAGCAGATTTGGAGAAGGGGGAAGCGGGAACGCGGGAGAGAGAAGCTCTGCAAAATTTCTCCGCATTCGAGCCCCCGAGCTGGGTCCCTGCCGACATCTGTTCCTGGAAGCTGGTGCCACTCGGGAGGCGCGCGTGCAGCGGGGCGATGCTGCGGGATTGCTAGGCAACCCCACGCTGCCAGCAGCAAGGGGCCAGGGAGCAGCACGCAGCCAGGGCTCGCACCCACTCCCCGGCAGGGAAAAGCGGGCAGGGGGAGCGGAGCCCACCGAGGAGCCTCGCTGCGGGGCCAGGAGCAGCACCGGGGCCTGGCCGGGGAGAGGAGGAGGAGGAGGAGGAGCGGCGAGGGGACGGGAACGGAGAATGCGCGAGAGCAGCAGTTGAGGGAAGAGAAGCAGTTAGGAAAACACGAGTCAACAAAACCCTGCCTTTTGGCAAGGTTGTTATGTGAACCAGAAGGAACGAGTATTAATCTGGAAAAAAATATTTGTTTTTCTTAGCTTTTTTTTCACAGCCTATTTGCCACTTAGAGCCTCAGTTTGGAGGAAGGCAGAGTTGTTAAATCGCTGCTGCTTTTTTAGCCGTAACGATGAGGTTTTCCTTTTCATAGCTGTGGCTGGGGAAGAGACCTGTTGCGGCTCTGCCTGGGGGTTTTCTTGCACGCAGTTGCCATGAGCAGGGGCCACAGCAGAACCACGGCACGCAGGGACCCTCCTCGTCCCCAGCACTGAACGTCTCATCCCTGTTTTTCCCTCTGCAGAACCCAAACAAGGAGAGTGCCAAGCAGCCAGTTCCAGATCTGCAGAAATCATCTCTGCGATGCAACAGATGGTGCTCAGCCCGAGGAGAGCAGAGCAGAGCAGAGCAGAAGGCTGCAGCAGCCCCCCCGGGTCACCCTCAGAGGCTCCTGGGGACCCTCGACCTGCAGGTGCCCAGACCAGGCTCACCCCCCCCTCCAAAGCTTTGCTCGCTCTCCCAGCCCTTTGCTCACCTGGTGCCAAACACCCAAGGAGGCACTGCCTGCGCAGGTGATGCTCTGTGCTCGTTTGGCTCCGAGGTGGCACAGCTGAGCTCGGCCCTGCACAGGGGTGAGCGCACCGAGCCCTGCCTCGGATCAAAGGCCCAGAGGCACCGCGCTTCAGGAGCCTCCCCAGAGGTGTGGGGAAGAACACTGGGTGCCCGCACAGCCACGGCACGGACAGGGCAATGACAAGGCAGCGCTCAGATTTTTTTTTGGCATGTGTCAGAAGCCCTGACCCAAAAAACCCAAAGCAGAACGTGTAACACCCGACCAGAAAGTGAATGCGTGCCTGGTCATGGACGAGCTCAGCCTACAAAGCATTCTCCAGCACCGGAGAGTCGAGAGCCATGATAATGTGCTCTGAAATAATGCTTTTTTAAATACAATTTATGATAGATTTCATAGCTAAGTTATGCAACATAATGAGCAAATCTAAAATGTAATTGTCACTGCGCATTAACAGCAAAATCCTGAACCTCTATTATACTAACAAACTTATTAAATCAGTGAACATTGCATTGCATCAGTCAATTACTAAACCGATGCTCAGATCACTGGAACAATCTGATATCCATTAGACAGGCAGAAGGAGGGGAGCACATCACTGGAGCTGCCCACGGGGTGACATGTTTTAAAACACTCAATGTATTTACGCTTTTGATGCAGTGCTGCACCTGCGGGATGTTTTGCTGCCACTTCCCCTGTTCCCAACGCATCCCTAGAGTGCCGCTGTGCTGCGCATGCACTCGATGGGAAAAGGGCCGGGATCCAGCCTCACGACACTGCCTTCTCCGAGGAGCCTGAAGTTTGCCAGGGAGCCTGCAGGCTTTGGACCCCCTGGGGCAGGCACAGATCTGAGATCATCCCTGGCTCCAGGGCGGGCTGGCGGACACCCGCCAGGGCCACACGTTTTCAGCAAAGGGCATTTGCTGCAACAGCAGGACAGAGCACGTGAAGGCTGGCACGGACTCGGCCGCGTGCCCCCCGCTGCTCAGTGCCCGTCCGCTGCTGAGACCCCGTCCCCAGCTGCGCTCCCTCCTCGCGAGGTTGGTAAGCACGGGGTAAGCCGATCTTGGAAAGGCATCCACGCAAACATCTAAAGCGAAGTGTGCTTTGCACCTTGGTGTAGTGATTTGACACAGCACTAATTATGCAAATTAATCATTGGTAAATCAGGTACGTGTTTACTTATTTATTTTGCGTTTTGCACAGCAACCAGGCAGGAGGAGTGTTGTGAAAGAAAAGCTGCTCTATTTATTCTGATAAGAAATGTTTGGTAACATGTTGCATGATCCAACCTCCCCACGTTCTTTTTCAGATTAAATTCTAAATTGATTTGCTGGTATCATACCGTTCATAGCTCTCAATATGTCATCGCAGCTAATGAACCATGCCAGGGACACATTTATAACCCTCTATTAGCCTCTTCCATCAGGAAGGGATTTTTTTTTTTTCCCCTCCTTGTTCTGAGGTTCTGAAAGTTACAAAACAAAATAAATCAAAAACCGACCAAACAAAGCACCGGAACCAGAAGCAGCAGCAGACGTTACTGGAACTCAGACACTCCTGTGGCTGCCACTGCTCCCACCTCGGGATTTGGCTTTGATGTGATGCAGCTCATGTGAAGCAGCCCAGGATCAGTCACCCAAACCCCACCGATTCCCTACACCCAGCCGAGCAGAGCTCGGGCTGCTTTCTGAGCACCATTTACAAACTTCCTCAAGCAGCAGCCTCAGTGCACAGAAGGCAGAGAAGGAAGGCAGCTGCCGAGCCCGTCCTGGGGCCGGTGCTGGGGACCCTGCTCTGGAGGTGCCCCCAGTGCAGCACCACCGAGGTGGCCGTGCCAAGCAGAGCCCACTCTGTGCCCCCACGCCTGCAGCAGCAGCTCCATGCACAGCCTGCACCTCCTGAGCTGGGTCTGCTCCTCGGCACCAGTGTTTTGCTGCCTCAAAGCAAGCACTCCTGCACTTGGTTTCTCTGCCTGCGTGCTTTCCCAAGTGAGGGTTGGGACAAAACTCCCGCGGTTTGGATGCAGCTCGTCTCCAGTGGTGAATGGCCGAGGCTGGGAGATGGCGGTGGGAAGAGAAACTCAGCAGTGATCGAGGGGCTGCCCTCACCTTGTGGTGATTGCTGCGTGCGCTGCAGGAAGACAGCGTTTAAACCATGAGTCGAGTCCCCCTTCATTCCAAATGCAGTGCTTCAGGAACGGAGAGACAACTCTATTGGGGGAACAAGAGCTAATTAAATTTACTGGGATCATTGAAGAGGAAATTATTTAATATTCTGCATGGAATTTAATATAGGAAAGCATGAAGGGCCTTGTTCCATCAGAGATCGGTTCCTTCCCACACCCGAGTTCACACTGCACACCCAGCCCTGCCGCAGGCCAGGGGCAGCACAGCAGAGCTGGCTGGCCATGAGAACCTGGGCTGGGGAGCAGCACCCATGGGCTGCTGCTGCAAGAGCACCCTCTGTGCTCCTGGGGCACCCTCCGTGCTCCTGACTGCTGCCACGCTGGGCACCCATGGGGTACGGGGCTGCCTTGTCTCAGGTGAGCACCCACATCCACACGGGGCCATCAGCACTGACCTTAAACACCATCACCCAGCCCCATTCTGACAGCCAAAACGTTGCGGCAGCTTAACCCCCCCCATTTTGCTGCTCAGCCCAAGTTGCAGCCCGGGCAGGGTGCTCCAGGTTCTGGGATCAGGAGGACAGGGAGCGAACGCTCTCCCTGGCCGTGCACCTCTGCACTGCAGCAGGATCCGACCGTTCCCATTCCATGCACTTCGTGCCTGCAGCTCTCCAGCTTCACCCAGCTGCAGGGACCATCCCCATCCCATCCCCACCACCTCGGTGCCATGTGTGTGCCCGCCAGGACCCGAGCAAGCTGCCTTCCCTGCCACACGGGTGGTGACCAGGGACACCACGGCCAGAAAGCCCTCACGCCGCGAGTTTCCCTGCTGCAGCTGCACCGCGCCGCTCGCAGCTGCTCATCTGGAACCGTTTTGTTCTCTTCACTACACCCTGGCTCCTTCCTTGGCTGTTTAATGATTTTTTAGAAGCAAAATGTCAGGCTCCGCTCGCTACTGTTAAGAAAAAAAAATATAAAAAAAGCGCAGTGATCGCTTCCCAGATCGCTCCCCAAGGGCTGGCGCTGGTCCCCGGGACAGGCAGCCCCACAGAGGTGGGCGGTGGGGGGGGGCTCTCATTCCGGGCCAGCAGCCGGGGGCTCCTGCAGCCCCCCAGGGCCCTGTTTGGGTGGGGGAGCCCCGTCTGCCCCAGCTCCCAGCCCGCTGAGCCACTGCCCACGCAGCTCCCCGCAGCACCAGAGCCAGCCGCAGGGAAGCGCCGACTTCACTGGGAGCGCCGAGCAGTGCCGGCCCTTCTGGGGGCTTCCTTCTCCTCCCTCCATCCTTTCCACCACCCTCTCACACACATGAAAGTGATTATAAGTAGCAATAATTTCGCTTCTGTATTTATGTCACCAATACCTTCAGCTAATTCCTGTAGCTGCCAGCATGGAAGCACTAATACCTCTGCAAAAGACAAAGCAATTATTTCTAAACATAGCTCCCTTTCCTTGCATTGTCACCATCTAAATCACTAAAATCCTGGTCTGTTGTCAGCATCTTTCTCTAACTAGCAGGGGAAAAAATGATTTTTTTTTTTTTTTTCCCCAAAAAATAACATATCCATTGGCACAAAGCAAGCAAACCAACACGGCACCATCACCTTCCTGCAGCCCCCATGCCAGCTCGGAGGTGACACAAGAACAGAGCCCTGGGTGGGATGCTCGGGACGAGGGCTGAGATTCCCAAGTGCCTCCATGGGGAGAGCTCCGGAGCCTCCCCGTGGCCTCGCAGCAAACACCCTGGATGCAACAGAAACCCACAGGGATTAGTGACCCCTGCGAAGGCTGCCCCTTCCCACAGAAACCACAGCCAGAGGATGAGCAGGGGAAGCACTGAGGCAGGCAGCTGGTTCCCCAGGGACCCCAAAATCACCGCTGCAGCAGAGAAGCCCCTGCACCTTCCCCAGGTGAGGAGCGCGGCACCCACCCGAGGCAGAGGCAGGCACCTTGGCTGCGCTGCCCGCCTCTGCGTCTGGCTGGAGACACGCTGTCTGCCTCGGGACCCTCCGCAGCACCAGGCCTGATTATCCTACGGGCCTGCTCTCAAGAAATTAAAATGAGCCATAAAATGACGAGTAAAGTGGAATAAGGGATGTAAAGAGCAGAGAGAATGTAAATGGTGCGATTAGCTTATGTACAGCACTTGCAGAGCGCCTGTTCACCACCGGGTCAGCGCCCAGGCTGCAGGAGGGAGGCTGGGCAGCCCCGGGGGGAGGCAGAGGGGATTTCTGCCTGGGGGTGCTCCCCAGCCCCAGCCTCTCCTAGGCACCCGCTGTGTGTATCCATAAGGGCTTTGGGGCCCTCGGACAAGGCACGGTGACCCCAGGCCCTGCAGCCTCAAAGGGCACGGGGCTGAGTGGGGAGGGAGCGGCAGAATTACGGAGCAGGCGGGGGCTCCCCATGGGGGTGGCGTGAGCTGGGACCTGCAGGCAGCAGCACGCCTGGGTGACCAGACACATGTTACAGGGGGAACACCGAACAGGCTCAGTATTTTTTGGGGGGGGACAGAAACCTTCCAGGCTCCTGCACGCAGAGGAAGGTGCAGACGAAGCCTCCATCTCTGGAGCCAGACCCCGCTGCCTGGCCCTGGCCTGAAGCACGATTTAGGTGAGCAGACCAAGGCTGAGCAGGGGGATGAAGGAACAGCAGCGGCACCATCGCACTTTGCTGTTGGCTGGATGCTCACTGGGAAGCACACAGCGGGGCAGCATCCGTCCAGGGCGCACCAAACGTCCCCGTGGCTCAGCTGGGCCAGAAGGCTCCCGGGGGAGAGCACCCGGCCAAGCAGAGATGAGGGAGAGAGGCCACTTTCATCCAAACTGCCCTTAAAAACATCTTCATAACATTTCACATCCAACCTACAGTAGCACCTCCAGTAATTAACAGCTATGTTTTAATTAAACATTGATTAACTACTAATTAGTCTAATGATTAGTCACCTGAAGGAGACAAAGCAAAATACTGGATCTGCCAAGATAGGAGAGGGAGAAGGCAAATGATGAAAGATGAGAGGCGACTTAGATTCCTTCGCTGCTTCCCTCTGGGCCAAATGTTTTCTCTTATTCTAGTCCTTTATAAATGATGCCTTCAATGTGAATTTTCCTAATTGTGGCAAGTCTGATAAAGTCTCCAGTGAGTGATGCAGAGAAGACTGATTTTCTTCCCCTTTATCCATCAGATTTCTGCTCGTTAATGCAGCTAAAGAGCCTTTCCCCACCATCAGCGGAATTAGTCTCTGTCGCCATACCCAAGTCAGCTGGGGAATTTCTGTGCATTTCCTCCTGCAGTGTCCGGAGGACGCAGGCAGCCGGGTCCACACACTGCCTGCAAACACCCCCTCAGGCCACAGCACCACGGGACAGCGCCTAGCGGCAGAGCAGGGGCACGGCGGTGCCGCCGGTGGGGACACTGAGTTTGTTTCACCCTGAAGAACAGACTCGGGGTGCTCAACCCTGAACAGCTTTGTACTTACAAGGAGACAGAGTCAGGTCCCAAAAAGCAGCTTCCCCACGTGCCAAGGGGCCCCTCGGCAGCACGGCTCCGACCCCGCTCCACTCGCCCCTGCAGCTCCCCGGCTCCAGCACGCACCAGGGCGTTGCTGTTCCAGGGATGTTTCTTATTTTGCCGTTCCCTTTTGTGAGGTGCTCCCATTTACCTACGTTACTTATCCCTTGGAAGAACCACTTCTGAAGGCTGTGAACGTGCTGGCAGCAGCGCGTGGCTGCTCGAGGATCCCCACGGCCCCTGCTCACCAGCAGCTCCCGAGGTGTGCACAGCCACAGGGCAACTGCACCACCAGCAGCCTTGTGCCCTCCCTCCTCCAACCACAGTTTTCTTGACCCTTCTGCACGTTTGAGCCTTTGGAGTCATCGCCCCTTTCCCCCCTCCCTCCCCTTCCTCTCCCCACTCTTCCCATGCCCCTCTCTGGAGTTTTCCGAGGAGGCAAAACAAGGCTAAAGCCTCCCCAAGGAAGCAGGCAGCTCGAAGGCTGGGGCCAGGCAGGCTGGCGGTGCACCCAGCAGGGACAGGCACAGCAGGGGACATCACGGGACACACGGTCAGTGGTAGGGCTGTGATCTGAGCCCCCCGTGCCCGCTAGCAGGCGGCGGTGGTGCACAGACCTCAGCCTGAGCAGCCAGACCCGAGTGCCCTGCGAGCACCCCAAGAGGCACTGGGGGGACCCACGGTGGGGAGGGCACAAGGGGTTAAACCCTGCCCGCCCACGTGCGCTCGCAGCGCTGCAGGTATATCGATCGCCTCACACATCTCATCAGCCCGGGATCGGCACAGATCGATGGGGTTAGGGCAGCGGGAGAGGCAGCCCAGTGGGTGCCACCCTCCTCCTCCTCCTCCTCCTCCTCTCCCCAGAACAGCATCAGCAGGGAAGCCCCTGGAGCTCCCTTGGCTGCTGCAGAGGGGGGTGCTGGCAGCCCCCCGCCTGCCCCCAGCTCTCTTTGCAAGGTGGCTTCAGCCCCTGGGAGAGGAGCAGGGCAGGGAGCAGCTGGGGGCTGGCACCTGCGCTCCCAACACGCAGCTCCCCAAGATCCAGGAGGGATCGGACCGGGCAGCTCCCCCCAGCCACCCCGACCATCCCACAAACGGGAACGGCTGGGAGCTCCCCGCTGGAGCCCGCAGAGGAGCAGGCCCATGAGGAAGAGCATGCGGTGCCTGCACGCCCCCCCCGGGCTCCCCCGCCCTCCGCACGCTCACCCAGACGCTCCCAGGAACGCCGCGGAGCCCACAACGCGTGCGCTTCATCCAGCCGAAATGTCTGAGCTGTGCCAGCAGCGGGGAGAGGCGGCAGCCCTGGCTACGGCTGCTCCGTGCTCCTCCACAAAGCAATCTGCTGCTTGGGCTCCTCTCCGCTTCCCTCTTACGCAACTGCACAAAACGGAGAGGGGAAAAAAAAAAAAAAAAAAAAAAAATCCCCTAGATGCTAATTTATCTGAGGAGCTCAAGCAGGTCTGCACAAGAAGGCAGCTTCAGCAGAAAGAAGGTAAAAAAAAATAAATAAAAAAGGACCAGCCATGTCTGAAGTGCTGCTTCAGAAACCCAGTGCATGCAGCAGCCCTCCCAGCACCAGCACCGCCACCTGCCCCGTCCCAGCACCCGCTGGGAGAAGCCCAGAGCAGCAGCGGGTGCAGCAGCACCAAGCAGCCCCCCAGGAGCTCGCTGAGCCCCAGCTTTCTGCCCCCAGACACCTCGGGCAGCCCGGGGCGCCTCGCAGCCAGCCTGCCCCCCTTTCCTGGGGCCCGGTGGCAATTACAGGTTTAGCGGTGCAAAGCAGAGTTTAATAGCAGCCAAGGCTGGTGGGATTGATTTCTTGTTTTGTTTTAAGTGCAGCTAATCTAATAGTTAATTTATTTAAATTGATAGGGCAGAGAGAAATTACATTTCTATTTTCTCTGAATAGATTTTACAGTGTCTGGTGACCCAGGCAGGCTCGAGAGCTGGGTTAAAGGCCCTAACATGCCTCTGCAAAAGCTGCCTGTATCAGCCCGTAATATTTTTCAATTCATTACTGCCATTTTAGCAAACAACTGCTATAGATTTTTTTTGTTACAGCAGCTCTTAACGTGTTAGTCGTGGGCGCGCTGGTACCTGCCCCAGCCCCTTGCTGGAGGCCCTGCCAGCACCCCGCCAGGTAGCAGCGATGCCTTTGGGCTCCGGGCAGGGAGAGCAGGGACAGGCAGCCCCGAGGCCTCGTCCCGCTGCAGGCTCCTTCCTGCTAATTCCCGTTTGCGGGGATTTGCTGCTTGCACTGAAGCCAATCTGCAGTTCAGATGCACGAACAGCGCTCTGCAGCTGAGTGTCTGAAGGAGGGAGCGTACCTGGGCTGCAAATTCTGCTCCTCAGCCTTTGGGAATTGTCTTTAGTGCTCTCTGCAAGCTCTCTGCTGTGCCGTAGCATGCAGGCTCCCCTGCTGCAGGCTCCAGCGAGCACCTCCGAGGATTTTCCCAGCAGGGGTGAGAAGCACCCAGGACAAGCAGGGATCGGGGGCACCACAGGTTCCACGACAGAGGTGAGAACCCATGGGGCCAGCACGCGCCCAGCAGCCTCCCACACCCCAGCCCTCCTTAAACGGGGCACATTTAGGAGCCCAGAAGGAAGCAATAAACACAAGGGGGGCTAGCAGTGGGTGTTGGGGCACTGTGCACTTTGCAGAGCTGCTCCACACGCAGAGCAGAGGCAGGAGCATCCCTGCCCTGCTCCCCCGGCGCCGTGTGCTGCTCCACCGCAAGCACTTCTGCAGAGCCTTCGCAGCCCTCGCTCAGCCATAGGTTTCCTGTAAGAGTCAGCACCGTGCCAGATTTATAGAGGATGCTGCTCAGTATTTCATGACTGCTGCAGGCAATCCCACTGCTGCCACTGCGGCTGCACAGAAAGCACTTTGTAGATTTGATTATGCGATAAGGGGCATCAGAAATGCAACTTGTTGCCTATTTCCCAGAGTAATTAATTTCATCTGTATTGAACAAATGACATAATTTGAGGATTTCTGGGTTATGGATTAAGTAAAGACCAGATGAGAGCGTCCTCATTGGCTTGGAGATTAATTAACACCACGAGGTGAAGCGAGCTCTCTCCCCTGCAGGATTGCTTTGCTGGTACATTTTTAATCCACCTGCCTCGCACTGCGGCTCACCCCAGGGGACGGAGCACCCGCGCCACAGCCGGGCAGCAGCAGCCCCAGTCAATCGGGTGCGGGAGCCCTGACCAGGATTCGTTCCCGTACCAGGACACCGGGAGATGTCCAAGAACGACGCCAGGCTTCGAGGCTTCTGGGCACCTCCCGCTCCCCAGCCTGGGTTAGTGCTGGCTGCTCAAATCAGCTCCCCTGGCCAAATGGTGGGTGTGATGGAGAGCACGTCCTTGCTGTGCGAGGAAGCACGCCAAGCCCATGCAGGCTCATTTCCAAACCGTTCGGGGGCACTGGGGCAACCCCCATCCCACCAGGCTGCCCTCGCCTCGCACAGCGCCCACCCAAACCCACGCACCCAGGCTGGACCCTCAGTCCTTGCATCTCACCAACCACATCACTCAAAAAATACAAGCCACGCATTAATTTCAAGCTCTCTTACAAAGGGTGAGACCAACAGCAGCTGCGTACAGAGAACAGAGCTAAATGCCTGGGCTGGGGGGAGGACCAGGGGTTGCTGCAGGGTCCGGGCACGCAGCACTGCATCCAGACCACCACAGCCTCAGCTCCTCACCTCCAAGCCTCTCCCAGCAGGGCTGGATCTGGCCCTGGCTGTGCCCTGCAGGACCCCCAGGAGGAGCAGGGACCTCAGCAGAGCTCCGGAGGAACCGGGTGCCCCAGCACCCCATCCCTATCCCCAGCACCCTGCCACTGCACTGCACCAGGGCTGCTCTCACCCCAGGAGATGCCCTGCACGGCTCCGGCTTCTCCTCTCATCTCTGCTCTGCTCCTAAGGAAGGCACAGAGGGCTCGGGACAGGAATTTCCCCTCCTCCATCTCAGAGTTAGAATTTTCTGAGTGAGGTCGGAAAAAAAAAAAAAAAAAACAGGACTCCGTGCAGCATTTATTCATGAGCCAGGCATTTTATTTAATGTGCCTTGCCATGCAGGATCAAAGATACAGAGCAGCACCTAATTAATTATTTTTCTCTTCTTCTGTAACATCCCCTAGTTGAGCGCCGAGTCCCAGAATCTAAAAGCCTCTTTCAATGACTCTGCATAATGAGATGGATTTGGACTCCAGCAAATTTGTTCGGTTTTATGGAGTATTACATGAAAATGCTGTGAAATTAAGTTCTGTCTTTGCTATCACGCCATGGCCATCAGAGCGCTTTTATGTATGGCGCTGAGACTAAAAGATGGGAAAGTGAGTCCTTGCTGCAGTAATGTGGCGAACGGGGAGAGGGAGGAGCCGTGCAATGGGGATGACATGGTGGAGGGTGAGACCCGGGGAAATGATGAAGGAAACAAGAAAGCCACGCAGATAAAAAGCCCACCGCCGGGCTAACAGACCGGAGCAGCAGCAGCCAGGACAAGGGGGTTCAGCTCACCTCAATTTCCCTCCACAAAATGCACCGGGCAGAGCCCGAACCCGCTCCCCCTGCCCCAGCACAGACACCACCCATGGGTGTCCCCCCTCGCTGCCTCTCTCCCAGAGCCCCAGGGACACAAATGGCCCCAGAAGTGGGGTGGGGAGCACTCGGGGACCCCCTGTCCTGGGGGACATGAGCAGCGGGGCTGCCCCAGGCGCCCAGGGCATGCCTGGAGAAGCCAACTGGGTGAAATGGGATGGCTGAAGGCAGGGGAGCAACGCGGGGAGGAGGCACCTCAGCCCAGGCTGTTCCCAGCACACTTTCCCCTCTGGACACGTTTCACCACCCCTTGCCAGGAAGGTGCCCAGCGCAGGAGGTGCGGTTCCAGCTCAGGGGCAGGGAGAGGCCTCCCCACATCCCCCCGAGGCAGCTCCCTTTGCCACCCCCCGATCCCTTCCTGTTCTTTCTCCTCCTTTCCCTTTCAGCCCTTCTTATCCCCAGCCTTTCTCCCCTTCCCCTTGCTATCAGCCCCACTCCCTTCCGTTCACCCTAGAGTCATTTATTTCTTCCCTTGGCAACTTTATAACCCATTTCCTTGCCTGACAGCAATTAAGCAAATGCTTCGCTTCCAATCCCATGGCCCATAAACAATGGAAAAATAAAATGTTATAAAGAAAAAAGCAATGAAATCTGCATGCACACACACGCACAGAGGGAAATCTGTGGAGGACAGGGGGTGAAGCCGGGGACAATGTCACTCGTGTCAAAGGCTGGAGACATCCTCACACCCCCCCCCTCAGCCTCCCAGCCTCCAAAAACACGTGCGAAGAGGAGAGATTTCCAGGCAGCGCAGGGAGCCACGAGCTGCATCCATCCATCTTGGCGGCTCACCGGCCCCGAGATCCACGTGCAGAGGGCTACTGCCCCTGGCCTCAGAGCTCTGGCACTTCCATGAAATGAAATGGCCAAAAAAAAAAAAAAAAAAAAAAAAAAGGCAGCAGCTTCCCCCCCCCCCCCACAGTGATGTATGTGATTTTTTGGTGCCTGACAGGCCCCGAGCCTCTGGGGAGCAGCATTGATAAATCGCACCTTTCAGTTTGCCGTGAACATCTTCACTTTCCCAGGCTTAAAGAAGCCTGACACGTTAAATTGTGGCACTCAGCCCTCAGCACCGGCTTGTCTGGGGAAAGTGGCGGCTGCCCACCGAGAGTCCCAGCCACCTAATGAGAGCTGCTCCCGCATTAGCGCTGCGAGAGGCTTTCTGATGTACAAACCGCTGGGAACACGGAGCCCTGCGCTGAGGAAACTCAAACAGACACACTTTCTAATTTCCATGACAACTGTAATAGGGTATTTGCTCGGTTTGGGAGAGCCTGGGTGTGCAGGAATGCACTCATTAGGCGCAGAGCGAGGCGAGCTGCTGCTGCAGAGCCCCGGCGCGGGTCGGTGGGGCAGGATGGATGCTGCCAGCCCTGCCTGTCCCAAAACCCCTCCTGGGGAGCCCGGCCAGGAAGGCAGAGGGATGGTAAAGCTGGGGTGCACAGCCTGGGAAGGCAGAGGGATGGTGATGCTGGGGCGCCCAGGCTGTGGCTGTCTCCCCCCTTGGCAGCACAAGGAGCTGCATCGCTGCCTCTTCCCACTGCGAGAGGTGCTGTGAGCACCCGCAGCACCAAGAGGGGTGACAGAGGGGCCAGCAGGACCAGGGAGCAGAGGGACCCGAACCAGAGATGAGCAAACTCTGCCAGGACGTGTGGCTGCTCGCTGCTGGGCGCAGGGTCCTGTGCTGCTGCCCTGGGAAGGGACCGAGGGCTCTCAGTGCCAGGGCCAGCACAGCTCGGTGGAAATGAGCTCCTTTCCCTTCCCCAGAGGAGCCCAGGCAAGAAGTAAGAAGAAACCAGCAACCAGTTAGCAAGAGAGCGAAATCCAAGCGATTACTGAAAAGCTTGGACATGGCTGTGAATCCTGTTGCTGCCAACAGTATCCCCAAGCTATTAAGAGAAAAATCAAGATGTGGACAGAATTAGATTGGCCATAGGTGAAAAATGGCTCAATTATTTCTAGTGCCAGAACCACAGAAGGACATTTCCCTCTGTTCCTGATCCACAACCTCCCACTAATTAGCAGACCTAGCAGAGAGAAAAATGCTCCAAGCTCTAGAGAGAGCAACAGCTAGAGACAACACAGCTCCTGCCACATGCAGCCACATTTGTATGCGCTGCGTAAGCCGGGCACACAGCGACAGGCTTGCAAAATTGCACACTGGCCTGCTAGGAACTTGCCACGAGAGATGCTGGAGTTGATTTTTGCAGCCGTGGGGAGGGCAGGCTCCCCGGCCCAGCCAGCCCTTCACATCACCCCTTCTCCTTCCCATCCTTGAAGCGGGGTCGTCCTGCCCCAGCCACAAGTCCCCGCTGGCTCTTCCCTGCCTGGAGCATGGCTGGTGTGGTGCAGCCCTGCTGGTGTGCAGGGGGTGCCCCCAAGAAGAGGTCAGGGCAGCGAAGCAGCAGCCAGGATCCAACAAACAGCCCTGAGAGGCACGGCCAGGGCCAGCCTGTGAGAGCAAACCCAGCCCGGTGCTCTTTGGGAACAGGCAGGAGGACAGAGCCACAGGCACTGATCACCGTCCCCTCTTCTCTTAAGCAGGGATCTTTAAAAACAACTGATGCTTAAAAAAAAAAAAAAAAAAAGTTAGCAGGAGGCCCTGCCCCCTCCCTGACAAACTTCTGAACATGCTGTCATCAAGAAAAATGATGCTGGCAAGAGAGAAATCCGCTGGGGTTGCTGGCAATTTACCAGGCTCCAGCCCCAATGAGTGTTTATCAATAATTTCAGGATCTGCCTGTCGCAGCCACTGACTCGGAGCTCAGGCAGAGATCTCCGGGCAGCCCGGGTGTCAGCACAGCCACAGGGAGAAGAGGCGCAATGAAAAGGGAAATCAATTAACTGCTCCTCAGGAGCAGGGATTTGCCAGCATTACAGGGAAAGGTCTGTTCGCCTCGCTGTAACAGGAAAACACTTAAATGCTCCTCGATGACACAAAGGCATGTCCCAAGCCGAGACGAGCTGCTGCCGTGGCCAGCTAAGCTCCAGTTAGGGATGGAGATGGTTACAGCGGGTTGCTGCAGACGGGGGAGCAACAGATAAAGCAGCAGCAGCATGCCCTGAGCTACCCACAGCCTGGTCCCTGCCGGGCACCGCTCTGCTTCAGGCTCTGCACACCCCACGGGCTCACCCAGCCCATGTTTCCCAGTCCTTGGCCTGCCTTCCACCCCAGGAGAGGAAGGGGGAGCCAAAGGAACCCCAGCCGCAGGTGGGGAGCAGGGCTCTGCCAAGCCACCACCACCCAGATGAAAACAGCCCCGGCACCCAGCTACTGCAGAGTGCTCCTCGAGCTGGGCACTGCATCGCCGTGTGGAGGAGCTGCTAATGCATCCATCTCCCATGAACTTCTCTAATTGCTTTCTGAACCAGGGGCTGGCGGTCCCTGAACCACCCTGTAGTGCCGAGCTCCACAACGTAATTAAGTCCTGCATGAAGAAAGAAAACAGCTTTCTCTTCTGTTTTAAGTCTGTTGTCTGTTTCATTTGATCCCACACATATTTATGAGAAATAGTGAATATTCATTTCCTGTACTCACCTTTATACCACTCCTGAGTTTACAGAACTGTATCATATATCACCTCAATTGTCTCTCTAACCAAGAGAGTCCCAATTTATTAGTCTCTTCTCATACAGAAGCTGTTCTGTGCCTTTGATCAGCCTTGTCATCCTTTTCTAGTTCAGCTATCTCCTTTCTGTGCTTGGGCAACAAGAACTGCACACAGCCCAGCCCAACCAGCATTAAACTATCCCAGCTATCGCTGCTAACTCCCAGCAGATGAGGTTGATACAGGCAGATGAGGTTAAATTCATGGGTCCCTAGGCCAGCTCTCCTGGGGGGACAATTTCACGTGGATCCCCACGGCCTCCCCCCAGCACCCCCCAGCACATTTCCCCTCCCTCCCTGTTTCTTATTTCCCTCCCTGTTTCTTTGCAGGCAGCGATCCCCCAGAGGCTCTGCTCACAACTCACATACAGGTGAACATGGTGAATAGGGGCTGTGGAGGCTTTTCCATGCTATTTGAAGTTTTCCCCCCCCCCCCAGGAGCTGCCTTCACACCTCCCCAGCAGGAGCACGCCCGGGGCTGGGCGCCACCGGCCTCAGCACCACGGACAGCACCAGCACAGCGCGCCCCACGCCTGGGGCTGGCACACGGACACCCCATGGGACACCCCACAGGGCACCCTAGCCAGCACAGCACCCCACGGCCAGGCCCCCTGCACCCCCTGGGGTCCCCCCACAGCCCCCCTTCCCCAAGCAGCAGCAGCGGGCAGCCTGATGCCTTCATATACGGGTAGAGCATCCTCAGCACCCAGCTCTTCTACAAGCACCACCACCCACCCCGGCTGCCTCAGGCTCACAGGATATTTTAGCCTGCTGTCTAAGAGCTGTCCAGGCCTGCCAGCTCTGCTGCCAGCAGCAGGAGCAGCCCCCACCAGCATCGCCATGCCTCAGGCAGCCCCCCAGCACTGAGCCACGTCCCTGCCGCAAGGAATTTTGTTCTGAGCAGTCAGGCAGCATCCGAGCTCGGTCCTGTGTTCCCTCCGCTAAACTTCAGATGCCCCTTCTGAAAGGAGGGTTTCTTAATATTAATACCCTGCATCACATCAGATCTCCTCATGTATTTATGCTCCCTCCCCAGGCATTTCCCTGCCTGCCCCTCTCCTGGCAGGGAGGCGATCGCGCAGGAGGGGCTGTTACTGGGTGTGCCTGAGCCACGGTCCTGGGGCAGCCGTAAATGGGTTGGTGACACCATTTATTTATGGGTATTTCAAGAGAAAGAAAAAGGCTAGTGGGTGTTCATATGTTCTTGTTGTATTATTTAAGAGAAGCCATTTGAGAGCACAGGAGAAGCGGTGTCTGCTCCCAAAAGGAGGAAAAATAATGGAGGGGAATATTTGCAAAAAGCTCAGTTAAGTAAATATTTTATGCCCAATAATGTTATGGCTTTTGAATGATGCATGCAAGAGAGTTGAAAGGAGGTGAGGCACAGAGCGAGGCAACACACAGTGCGTGTGGAGTGTGAAGGCGTTTGTGTGAGGGCAGGCAAAAGGAAACCCAGCGTCCTGGCTGCTGCATCCCCCCGGCGGGGTGGGGGGCTGGGACAGGCAGCAGGGCAGGGCTGCTCCGGCTGCTGGACTGGCAATGGCCTTTTGCTGCAGAAGAATTAGGGCTCACCTTATGGGGAGATGTTTTTTGCCCTGTTGGATGACACCTGCTGACATGCGTACCCACCTCCTCCTGTGTCTGGCACCAGACTCCTGGAGGCCAAGACAAAATAAAGCCTTCCCAGCTCTCAGGAGGCTCTGTGGGGTCTGTAAGATGCAACCAGGAGAAAGATCCGAGCAAGAGCTGCAGCCCTGCTGGCCAAGATGCTCCAGAAAGGGGGGTGCCAGCCTGCGGTAAGCAGCAAGGAACAAGGCAGAACCAAGCAAAAAAAGGAGCTCAGTGCAAGGTCCCCTGCAGGAGATAAGCGCAGACATTAGCACGATGCACTCAGAGCTGTGCAGAGGCAGGGCAGGCACAGCCCCCGTAGTGCTTTGGGCACAGTGGCTGCCTTGTTGCTCGTCCTCTTTCTGGTGGCACAGGGAGAAAAACAAATCTCTGAGGAGGGCGCAGGAGCAGGGACTCAGGGCAAGGAATTGGAGGACAGGAGCAGGGGGATTGTCCCAGCCCAGGAAGAAAAGGAAGATGGGGAAAGCAGAAGGAAGGCCAGGCTGGCAGAGGCAGGGGAAGCAGGGCTGGCACAGCCAGGGACACGGCCTCCGAGCAGAGGAATTCTCCCACTTGCAGGCAGAAGCACAGGACAAGCATCTGGCATGAGGTAAGCACATAAAGGAGTAAAATACCATTAAGCGTAATAAGAAATGTACTTAATCAATGAGCTCTACAGCTGAGGATCAATGGGAGGCAGACACAGCCATTAGCTAAGAAAGCTGAGAAAGAGCCCCGGGCTCTGATGCAGTGATCGATACGGGGTTTAACCGAGCAGCTGAGGAAGGGTCCCAGGTGGGGGCAGAGCTGGGGCAGAGCCAGGATAGACGGGGCTGACCCTGCCCCACTCCTCACGGCCCAGACCCAGCAGAAAGAGCCCAGGGCACAGCTGGCTGAGAAGCCCCAGAAGCAGCCAAAAAAACCCTGGAGCAGATGAGGGTTTGGCAGCAACAGCAGAAGCCATGGGAGAGGGAACAGGACCACAGCTGGCAGGGGAAGGAGAAAGGGCTTCAGCCCCTTGTCATCATCCAGGGACATCACTTAGCCGGGGAGAGCAAGAGGCACAGCTTTACCCTTCCACCTGGGGACCAAAGGCTGCAGGGCCAGCCAAGGAGGGGAGCAGCTGAGCAGTGCAGGAGGTGATGGGTGTTTGGGGAAGGTGCACAGAGCCTCACCCACCCTGCTGCTTGCTCACACCCACGCTGCCAGAGCTGCCTGCCCGGGGAGGGCAGAGGTTTCCTCACCGCGCTGGTCCCTTGGCTCTCCTCACCTTGAGCGTTGTGCTGCATCGCTCCCCAAAGCCTGCCACACAGAAGACATGCAAACTAGATGGAAAAGTCACCCTCCAAGGCTTTGCATCAGGCCCAAGCACAGAGAGCTCCTGCAGAGTCAGGGCTTACCCAGGCCCAGCCTTTAAAGACGCCACCCCAGTGCCCCCCATGCTTGGAGCCCGTCTGGGTGGTGCCAGCACTCGGCTGAGCCGCCACACACGGGGCTTCCTCAGGAGAGAGGCTTGATTTTCACCCCCTGAGCAAATTCAGAGCTCAGGAAAGCCGACAGCCCCAGACAGCGTGTGGGCCCCCCTCCAGGTCCTGCTGACAGCGCTGCAGCTGACTCAGCCCTGGCACCGAGACCCTGCCTCGTGCTCCACCAGACACCCAGCTACTCACAGCGTCCTGACCCCATCCCTAACTCCAGCTCCACGCTCCCTTTGCACACCCCCTGAGGCTGTCACCCACAACCCTGACCCGTTACCTTGCTTCCCACCTCCCTAAATCCCAATGACCCGACCCAAGCTACGGAGAGCAGCAGCACCGATCTCTGCAGGTGAGCCCTCAGGGACCAGGCACAACCGGTGGTGTCTCCAGAGCATCAGAGCAGGGGGTTGTGCTACAGGCAGATTTCTGTGTGTGCACGTGAAGAGAACATCAGACAAGCGGCTGTCCCCTGAGGTCCCTCCCAGGGGTGGGCTCCTGCCTCCCGCTGGGGCTGAAATCAAAGCCCTGATCCCAGGGGGCTGCTCCTGGCCCCCACCACTCTGTGCCCACCCTGTGCAGGGCACGCTGCTGCCACTGCCCCCCTCCCAGCCCTACAGGGCCAGCTGCCTTGTGGCCCAGGCAAGGACTGGGGGGGGGACACACACATTTCTGGGGGTCTCGAGCACTGATTTGGGGTAGATGCCCGCAGCTCTGCCCCTTCCCTATGGACCAAAGGCGCTCAGCAGCGCGGTCCCTCCCGGAGGAAGGGGACAGCACGTCCCCAACCCAGCCGATAAGGGCAGCGGGCGGACCCCCGGAGGGGAACCCAGTCCCGGTGGGGGTCCTGTGCCCCCCCCCCCCAAGCATCGGCGGCCGAGCGGAGCCCCCGGCCCGGTCCCGCCGGCGGCCGAACAGCAGCACCTGGCGGCCAGGCCGGGCACGGCCGCGCCGGGGTCCCCGTCCCGGGGGGGTCTGCGCCCTCTGAGGGACCCCCTTCGGCTGGGAGGCACCGCCTGGGGCCGTCCTGCAGGGACGGAGCAGGGGGGAGCTCGCTGGGGGCTCCTGGGCATCCTGCGGGGCTTTAGCGCATCCCTGCCCCACAGCGTGCAGGGCAGTGCCCAGGGGTCATCGTGGTACGGGCACGCAGGGGGAGCCGCATCCCTGCACCTGGGTGTGCAAGGCTCCCGAGCAGCTGAAGCCAGGTCCTGACCAGCCTGGTGCTGCACTCACCTGGGGAAGGCACAGTTTGGGGGGTTCTCAGGGCTGCCCGCAGACCCCACACCACGCTCTTTCAGCCCCCTGGGGCCAGCTCTGCAGCCAGGCTGGAGGTGACACTGCTCCCAGGGCAGATCACAGCACCCACACTTGCTCCTGCTGGTCCCAGGGCTCTCCAGGTGATGCTGTGAGCACCAAGGGAGTGGTGTCACAGGGGTAAGGCACCAAGCCATCACCTCCACCTGGCTGCCCCAGACACAGCTCCTCCTGACCCCCAGCAGCTCCACAAGCCTCTCCTTGCGCTCAGTCCTGGCCCACTCAGCTGCAGAGCTCCTCCTGGTCTTGCTCACTGGGGCAGCATCACACGAGGTCCTGGCACTAGGTACTTTATGGCACTAATGAGCTTATCTAGGCCATTGGTACACATGTAATTATGTGCCAGGAACCACGAGGAGCACTGCAGATGTTTACCCTGTGTGTCTGAGCTGCACCAAACCAATGAAGGAAGCAGGGTGAGCAGGTGCGGACAGGAGCACTTTGCTCAATTTGTTTCTCACTCTCAGAGCCACCTTCTCCCCTTTCCTTCCTGCCCTCTTTCCAGCAGGCTGCACACACGATGCCTTTACCCCTGGGGTAAGCCAACTGCTCTACAGGACAGAGCTCTTTGCAACTGGTCAGCCTGGCAAACAGAAGGAATCAGCTCCCTGCTTCCCACCAGCCCACCCCCTGCCCCAGGGTCCCAGCTCACCTTCCCGCAGGGGACAGCAGAACTGCCCCCCCAACCCCTGCCCTGTACCTCTTCCAAAACAGCATGTGGTTGGGTCTGCATCCTTGTTCCCCTTCCTGGGGGTTCTTCCCTCTGGGCTCAGGCAAGGAAACACCAAAAGGGCTCTTGGGCCACAGAGGGCATTTATAAAGTGCCCCGGAATCCCCCCTCCCTCCCCCCCCCCCCAGCAGCTGGCAAATCTCACCTGTGGGGCTCTGCCCAGCTCCTTAATCCCGTTAGCAGCAAACAGCTCCAGCTGTGCCAGTAACAAATCCCCTCTGACATGAGCCCTGCAGAGCCAAGTGACTGCTCTGCGGGAGAAAGTGTGAAATTCCTGAGGGAAATTCAAGTGGCAGCTTTTGTACTGCATCTCTGAGAATTTTGCAATTTTATATTCCATTAAAAAATAAAGAAGGAAGGAAAGAAATCCATCCCCTGCCTTCCTGACCCAAGTGCCCAGCACATGCTCAACTTTCACCCTGATCAGCCCAGCACTGCCTGGGTGCTGCAAAGCAGCAATGTCCTGACCGAGTGGGGAAGCTGCATTTTCACCCAAGGGTGCTGGGTACGTCTGGTTTTGTACAAGCTGGAAACAGAGGCTTGGCCCCAACCAGCATGCTTCAAACTTGGGTTGTTCCACTGGCAGTGACTTGTCTGTGCTCATAATTTTTATTTTATAGCACCTTAATCTGTATTTTCTGAGTTAATTAGCACAAAAACGTGGGTAAGGATAGTCTCAGCCTGCAAGGCATTTACAGCCGCAAGGAACAGGGAGGAAGAAGCAAAGCCCTGGCACGTGGTGGTGGATTGTGCAGCTTCTGTGGGCAGCACGGGGACAGAGGCAGCCCCCAGCCAGGCACGGGGACATCCCGTGTCCCCTGTGTCCCCCCAGTGCTGCAGCCAGCGCGGTTCTGCTGCAGGGCTCCAACCTGGGGGCACCGAGCATCCCTGCGCCCAGCGCCTCCAGAGGAGCCTCCAGCCCCATTAGGTGTGGGACTAACGACCCGTGCTGTCCAAGTGCAGCACCCTTGGTTGCCTTCAGGGCCCTGGCAGGACCAGTGGTGTCAGCAAGGGGTCTCTGATCCACAACAAGCCCAGCAGGGAGATGATGGCCCCGCAGTGACCACCGGCCTCAGATGCGGCCACTTGTGGGGCGAGAGCTGGGGTGCTGCTGCTGCAAGATCAACTGCATCAGCCTTTTTAACAGTGTCTCCAGGTAGGGAGGCCAAAGGTAATGTTCTTTATCTGTGCTTCATGCTCCACAGATACTGAATATCAAAATGTGCCTTGAAACACTCCTATTATTAAGTATTCCTCAGAGATTAGAGCAGTGCTTACTTCTCACTATCCTTTTACTTTCCCAGTAGAGCAGATGAACACGATAACTTATCAGGACCTTCCCATGTGCTGTTAGGCAGTAATGGCATGGGGACTTACTGACCCACCTCAGAACAACAAGCGGAATATTTAGGACTTCTCCTGAGCTGGGCAGACGATAAGATCTTTATCGTGCGAACCCTTTAAACCCTCAGCGCCTGGCAGGCCCCTCCATCCTCACTGAGAGGACAAATTAGACCCAGGGGACAGGCAGCGAATGCTGATAACAAAAGAGTTCCTTCAGCAAACGCAGGGCTGGGGCCCGCAGAGCTGCCTCCAGCCCTGGGCCTGCCCCTGCCCTCAGATAGCAGCAGCGGCGGAGCCAGGGCCCGGCCTCCATCACAGCCTGGGTTCACGGTCACGGCCTGCAAACACAGGGCCCGACGCTGCTCCTGACTCATGTCAGCCATGGTGGGAAGGCCCAAGCCTCCTGCAATGCCCTTGCACTCTTGTCCCATGCCACACATGGGAAACAGGCACGGAGGATGGGGTGGCAGTGGATGGTGGGGTCCTGAGGGGTCCAGGCGGGAGTGCTCAGGGTGCTCGGGACTACAAAGGGACTGTCGCAGGCCAGGAAGGAAGAGCCACGGGCACGCACGAAATGCCAAGGAACGAGCCCAGGCAGAGCTGGGGAGGCCCCAAGAGATCGTTGTGCGTGGTGAGGCAGGGGAATGGCTCTGCAATTCGGGAGCGAGGCAGATAAGGAATAAATCTGGAACTCAAACAGAGAGGGAGATGAGCAAAGGCATGAAGGTTGAGAGTTCAGACCCCGGGGACCCATGTCAACCTCTGTTACATAAGTCTAGAAAAACCTTAAACTTGGTTTTGCTGATAAATGAGTCACCAGCAATGATAAAACCCTAAAGATGTCATAAAAATTACAGACATTGATAAAACGGGATATCAATACAGCAAAGCTCAGCAGTATGGTGAATGGATGAGGGCCACCGCCCCATGGCCATGAAGCAGAGCAGGGCTCAGCGCCCACGGCAGCGAGGGAGGCGATGAGGTCCCCACGGGGCTGAGGACAAGATGCTGCCAGCAGGCTGGCCACGGGCTCAACCTCTGGAGCACATCTGGAGGCTGCCGGTGTGATCAGGCCCAGGAAAGAGCCCCCTTCCTCACCGTGCAGCTCCACGGAACCACGTTGTGGTGCCTCAGGGAAACCAAGCCCCTTTGTGAACCTCTGAGCACCTCCCAGGATGGACAAACAGCTCTGGATGCGAGGCAAGTTGCCTCAAGACCTTCCTCCAGCTCAGAACTTGTCATGTAACAGGAAAAATCATTGAGCTCAGTCCTTCTTACAACCTCCTCCTCCAAGGCTGCCCTATCCATTTTAACACACTCCAACACCCTTTTCTGTTGGTGGCAGAGAACTCATTTCCCCTTCACCAGTAGGAAGAGGCTTTGATCACTTGCTGGGGACCTCCTGCCAGTGCTCACCCCAACCACTGTGCGCCCTGCAGCACTTCAGGCTGCTGCTCGCAGGGCACAGAGCAGGGAGAGGGCACGGCACCGGGGGACAGGGGGACAGCACAGGGAGCAGGGAGGCTGTGGAAGGACAGGGCTGCCTGCAGACAGTGGCCTCAGCCACACCAACAATACTTCATGTTCATGAGTGCCATAAAGCAGCACCCAGCCCCACAGAGGAAGGAGGCGGGTTTGGCGTTGGAGTCAGAAGGAAATCCCAGCTAATCCAGCTCAGTTAGACAAAAACAAAGAGGATCATACTGATACAAAGTTCTGGCTAAAGCCCTGCACCTGGTCAGCATTTGCAAGATTAGATAAGGACTGAACTTAGTCCCTTCCAGCATATATTAACACGAGCTCTCTGGACGTCTGGGCTACTCCAGTTCAAGGGCAAGAAGATGTTCGCTTCTCTGGGGTTCCTATTTGCCATCCTCTCTATAGCAAGATGTGTCCCCGTGCAGCAAGCAGCCAGCCGCGACAAAGTCCTCCTGGTGTCCTTCGATGGCTTTCGGTGGAACTATGACCAGGACGTGGACACCCCCAACCTCGATGCCATGGCTGCAGAGGGAGTGAAGGCACGGTACATGACTCCTGCCTTTGTCACCCTCACCAGCCCGTGCCACTTCACGCTGCTGACCGGTGAGTCCCCACCTGCCAGAGCAAGCAGAGACCCAAAGGGGGGTGCAGTGTGACGTTGAAAGAGCAAATTCAAGGCTTAGGTTTAAGGGAAGCTAAGTCAAGCTAAGACTACCCAAGGACTGGCCTCAATAGCATGGTAAGCTTTAGCACATATGTATTTTGGCAAAAGAGCCAGAGACATGGCAATAGTTGCAGAAGCTGAACCTGTATTCATCAAAGGTAAATAGCATCAGACTAACCTGATAGCTTCATTTGATAAGATAAATGATTTTTTAAATAAGGGAGATGCAGTAAATCTCATCTTTCTGGACTTCAGCAATGTATTTGATACAGTGCCGCATGGGAAATCATTAGTTAAGACGGAGAAGATGAAGATTAGTACAAAATCTCTAATGTGGGTAAGTAACCGGCTGCAGGGAAGGCAACAGCAGGTAATACTGAAAGGAGACTGACAAGCTAGGGAGGGTAACAGGGGAATTCCTGGGGAATCGATTCTGGAGCCAATCTTATTTAAGATTTTCATTAATAACCTTGGCATAAAAGAGTGGTGCATGCTAATGAAATCTGCTGATGAGAAAAGGCAGGGAGGCGGCGTCAATACAAAGGAGGACTGGGATATCATGCAGAAGTAACTGTGCAGTCTTGAGGACTAGAATAATAAAAAATAGCATGAAATGTGACAGTGCAAAGTGTCAGACTTTCATTTGTAAGGGGAATTTCTGCTTTATGCTGACTTTAATCATTGTGAACAACAGAAAACGAAACACCAAAGCAATTAGTTAAATGCAGCATAACGGTGAACCCTAAATGTGATGAAAAGGGCAGGAGCAACTGCAGGAGGCAGCTGCGCTTCCAGGGGCGAGGGGGGGTCAGGGCGAGAGCCACCCGCACCGTGGGCCCCTGGGACTCACAGCATCCCCCTGCAGCCTCTCACGCTCTGCTCCTGGCCACCCAACGTGGTATGAGCCAGGTGGAGGAACGAGGCAAAAGCAAAAGGACAGCTGGGAAAGGGGAAGGAGAGACAGAGAAACAGACATGGACTTGGGAGTCCGGCGGGAGCCTGGCTCACACCCGCCTCGTCCATCTCTTCTGACAGGGAAATACCTCGAGAACCACGGGGTGATACACAACATGTGGTTCAACACCAGCACGGGGGTGAAGATGCCCTATTACGTCACGCAAGGCATTGACAGCTGGTGGGACAACGGCAGCCTGCCCATCTGGATCACAGCTCAGAGACAGGCAAGTGGGGCAGGCTCCTCTCGCATGCAGACCCCGAGACAGAGGCGTCTCCTGCCTGCATTCGTGCAGTAAAAGCTACAGGCAAGCCACGATCTCTAGTGGCCATGAGCTAACATCCTCCTTGCAAATGACAGGCTAATTAGAGCAGCAAAAAAAATTAAATCCCCAGACACTGGCAGGAATAATTATGATCATTCTATTAAAAATAGCAAAAAATAAAAGATGCATTTCAGCTTTATTAAGATATTAATGAAACAGGTTATGCATTTCCTGTTCAAGGAAACCCCAGCCAGTTCTTCAGGGAGCATAGCAAGCCCAAGCGCTGTGTGCTCCAAAGCACGTACCTCATTTCCTCGGCCTCACCCAGCACCTTCGGGGGACCGGTGTAGGGGGCTGGTCCCCTCTTCACTGAGCACTGCAGCACTTCACTGAGCACTTCCTCAAATCTCAGCAGGCTTTGAATCTGGCTTTAGGCTTTGAATCTGGCTTTAAGACAGGACACGAGACCTTGCCCCAGACACATACCTTTGCCTGTATTTACCTGCCAAATTGGCCCCATTGACTTCAGTGTGAGTGCTTGTATGACGGCAGCACAGCACACCATAATGCCCTCCCTGGTGGTCAGGAGCCAGAGGGGCCATGCAACGTACAAACAAGTCACTTTCTAAAGTGATAACTAATATTAGGAACAAGCAAGAAAACCAGCACATAGGGGTTCTGGGAAGGGCAGAGCTTTCAATTAATCACTTTTAATTGGCAATGAGCAAGAAAACCTCATTAGAGGCAGAGGTAGACATTAGGGGGCTGAATGAACTAACTGCATTAGTAGGTAGTTGTTGCACTGACAGATGGAGAGATGCTGCAGAGTGAGTTCAGGTGGGTTTATGCAATGTCTTCCCTAACAGGGTTTAAAGACAGGCTCTATCTATTTCCCTGGGGGGAAAGCAAAATATCAAGGGGAAGAAGTGTATATGAAGCTAGTGGAGCCCCCCATATTCAACTACAGCAATGAAGTCAATTGGAGACAGAACATCGACACTGTGATGGAATGGTTCACGGTGAAGAACCTCGACTTCATCGCCCTCTACTTCGGTGAGCCAGACTCAACGGGACACAAGTACGGCCCCGAGTCCGAGCAGAGGAAAGCCATAGTCAGCCAGGTAGACAGAACCATCGGCTACTTAAGGCGACGTATCAGGGAAAGTGGCTTGGAACCAAACCTCAACCTCATCATCACGTCTGACCACGGCATGGAGACGGTCATAAAGGACAAGGAGGTTCACATCGGGGCAGTAGAGAACTTCACGTTCAGCGACATCCAGTTTGAACTCTTAGACTACGGACCAAACGGACTACTGATACCGAAAGAAGGGAAATTGGAGCACGTGTATTCAGTCCTGAAAAATGCCCACCCAAAGTTACATGTGTACAAAAAAGAAGAGTTTCCAAAGAGATTCCACTATGCCAACAACCCCCGTATCACCCCGCTCCTGATGTACAGCGATCCGGGATATGTGATCCACGGGGTAAGATGCGTGCACAGATGCATGTTACTGTCTTTTCTTGGCTCTGCCTCTTTCTTTCTCTCCTCACGCCGCCTCTGGGGAGCTGAGCCAGGGGCCGAGGGGTCGGGGCGCTCACCCCCTGCCATCCCTTTCAGCGCTTCAAGGTGCAGTTCAACAAGGGGGAGCACGGCTTTGACAACGAGGCCATGAACATGAAAACCATCTTCCGCGCCGTGGGGCCGGCCTTCAAGCAGGGGCTGCTGGCCGAGCCCTTCGAAAGCGTCAACGTCTACGCGCTGCTCTGCGAGCTGCTGGGCATCGTGCCCGAGCCCAACGACGGCTCCCTGGAGGTCCTCAGGCCCCTGCTGCGTGAGTGCCCCGCGGATGGCTGCGGGAACACCGACATCTAGCGGCGGCCGCCCGACGGCCGCAGCCGCTGCGGGGCCGCTGCGGGGCCGGAGCCTCGCGGGGGGCTCCCTCCGCTCCCCCCCCCACGGCACAGCGGACCCCGGGCCGGCCCTGAGCCAGCCGGCAGCCGGGCAGCTCCCGCTGTAAGGACGTCTAAACGTCCCCAAAACGCCCAGCCAGGCTTTGCGCAGCCGGTAGGGGTTGGAAACGGGCGGTGCTGCGGCCAGCGGAGCATCATTCCCGCAGGGTGCAGGGGATGCAGAGCGGCTGCTTGCTGTGCCCAGCCCCCTGCACGAGCTCCATGCTGCGGGAGGGGGCTGCTGCTGCTCCCCTGGGCAGAGCCCGGCTCCCCGCTTTAATGCTGAACTTTTGCCGTTGCAGGTTCAAGCGCTCCTCTCCTTGCTGCCACGAAGCTGTCAGTGATGCTGGGGATTGCTCTCACTCTGCGATGCTGGGGAGGAATATACTAACCCCCCCTAGCAGAGGTAACGTATTCCAAGGATAGCCAGAAAGCTCTGTGGAGGTGCTGCCTTGTCTAGGCATGTGCCTGTGTGTTGGCTGCAAGAAAAAGAAGGATAAAAGTTTGCTGTTTGCCTTTAATGTACATATATGGCTGGAGACCTAGCAGGATGAGCAATTCTCGGTCTCACTTCCTGGCACTTCCAGCACTGTGCATGCACAGCCGACACCCACAGGCTGGACACACAAGAAATAAGCACCAACAGCACTGTGCTTTCCTCTCTTGACAGCCTCCAGGTTCCAGGCAGCTCTACCAGAAATGTGTGGGGAGGTGAGGAAGAGTGTGTCTGAAGAAGACAGCCAGAGAAGTGTACGGAGACCCCGCTCCAAAACCTCCCCAGTTTTCTCATCCACATTCCTCCAGCATTACTGAGTCCCAGAGTGGGGAAGCCCTCCCCAGCTCTGGTGTGCACCAGGGATGCACGGCTGTGGAAGCTGACACTGACGCTCAGTGTGACCCTGACAAAAGCATCCTGTCGGTGCTGCCCCAACTTCCCCATCTGCTGAAGGGAGAAAAACTCCAGCTTGGTTCGGACCAGGGACAGTTATTACATGATGAGCTTCTAAAGCAATTAAAAGCATTTCTAAGTTCTGCATGTGCCAAGAAGCCTTCTGTAATTGGTGCTGGACTCCAGCACAGGGTACACGGAGAAGGCAGGGGTCTCATCCTGTCTCTGCTGGCTGCAGGAGCTGCTCGGGCTGCCCAAGGGCCCCTGGCTGTGGCAGCGGGGTCAGAACAAGCTCAGTTTTGGCAAAGGCAGTGACCAGGAGCAGCAGCCTCAGAGAGATCCCAGCATCGCTCAGTGTCTCCTGCCCCTGCCCTGAGTGCCTTGAATGTGGTTCTGTTTGTCCAGCCAAAATTTTCTGTCCCTTATGGCTGTGGACAAAAAGGGGCAAACAGCACCCACCCAAGCTCAAAACCCACAGCAGACAGGAGGAGCTGTGGCTGCTGTACTCCAGGCAGCGCTCAGGAAATGTCACCCACCTGCAGCCCTGATCCTGGGCTGTAGATCCTCCTCCTCGGAGCTGTGGGAGGGGGCCTTAATCCCTGCTGTATTTTGGAGAGGCAGAAGGATGGGGCAACAACACAGCCTGGGCCCACCTGGGCCTTGTGGCACCCCGTCCCCCTCCTGTGCCGCATGGCTGATGCACCTCGGATGCAGGAGGCCCTTGTACGAGGCCAAAACTCCCTCCCCTGCAGGAAGCAGCCCGGGATCCCTTAGCTGGGGCTCAGGACAGGGAGCAGGACAATCCCACCATCCCAGAGCCTGGTCCCTGCCCTCCCAGTGGGCACCAGCAGGGCAGCTGCCCCGGCCCCCATCCCAGATGCTGAAGCGCCTCTCCCCAACCCCGTGCCTCATCTCAGGGGCTCGATAAACATCTGTTGCCATAGAGACTTGCTCGAGCTGCCTTCCCTGCATTGGTTTCACCCAACAAGATGAAACAAGAGACACACACTCCACTCAGAAAAACAGGAAGAAAATGTTTGGCTTGAAACCATATTGGGGGTGGGGGTCAGGCCAGCAGCACGCAGAGTAAATGGTCCATTAGGCAAACTACGGGGAGGCTCCGAAAGGGGAGCCACACGGGCCAGCACTGCAAATATCATTTAAAATAGTATTAATAATGATAAGAGCTCAGCGACTTTCCCAGTCATCCTGCTGGTGATCTTGGGACTTTCTGCACAGGTCAGAGCAAACAGTGCCCTGGGCTGCGATGGCTGTGCCGGCCGTGCCGCTGCCGTACCGAGCCGTGGGCCATGGTTCCCGCACCGTGCTCACCGGGCAGCAGCCGGTGATGGCTGTGGGCTGGGTGGCTGCTGGTGCTGAGCTTCTGCGAGGCTTCAGCTTGCCTGGCACGGGGAGGGCTGCCCTCTGCAGAGCTGCTTGGGGACAACACGGAGCTGGAGCTTCACGCAGAACAAGACGGGGCCACGCAGCACCACTCCTGTGGCCGCTGCAACCTGGGAGCCCACCAAGTGCTCAGCCCAAATTCCAGCCCTGACCGCAGCACGATGCATGGGCTCGCTTCAAGGGATGCCCTGGAGATTCATATCATGCACTTGTTCGAATCTTCCAGCCCTCCCCATCCCTCTGACTGTGCAGCCCCGGGGTTACAGATGCTTCATGTCACAGGGTGAGGCCGATTCTCCCCCTCTGCAGGGGTGTAGAGCGGTGTCACCCCGCAGACACCCAGAGCGGGCTCAGCCCAAGCCATCCGGTGACCCCCTGCTCCCCAGCCCAGGAAGTTTCCAGCCCAGCCCCTCCCTCTCCCCATGCAAACTCCAAAATGCAGAAACCCAAACTCCAAATGTTGTCCTTCTTTGAGTCCTTCCAGCCTTTCCCTTCACATCTCACACCGTGTACGTTTACCGCGCAACATTTCAACCACTCAGCCAGCAGACAAACCCCTGCCCAGCCTCGCTGGCAAACCTGGTGCTGGTCAGCACTGCTCAGCCATAGCTGCCTGCAGCCGGGCTCACCAACATTCCTGCTCTGAGTGCTGTGCCTCCCCCGCCTCCCATCCCCACGTAATTCATTCCCCACCGCCCCCCCTCCCCAGGGCTGGGGGTCACGCAGCAGGGAGAGGCCTGTTGTGTATTGCATCCCAATTTGCTATGCATTTCCACACCATTTGCTTCCCTTTCTTTTTCCTGCACTAGAAAGATGCTCGCTACCCAGGGGTCCAAACTGCTCCAAGTCGGTAGCATAACAACAAACATCTCCATACAGATATTTATTTATTTACAGCGCACACGCAGCTTGCAGGAAAGCTACTGCCTCCTGAAGTGCCCGCGCTGGGGGCAGCGTGCCCGGAGGCGAGGGGCTCTCTGCTGTCCCGTGTCCCGCGGCTCCGTCCCCAGCCCTGTGCCCAAATGATATGCAGATCTCTGCGCTTCAATTGGCTCGTGCCTCGGGAAAGCAGCCACCATTTGCCCACAACAAACATGGCCACCGTGGCACCCCCGCCCCCCTAAGCTGGCTCCAGCTTCCTCTCCTGCAGCCAGGAATATTGCGGCTCCTCGGCACCCCCCGGGCACCCCCTGGGTACCCCCTGGGCACCTCCGAGCCCACAGCACAGGAGCAGAGCACAGGACACCGCTGTTTTCCCGGTGGCTCCAACACAAAGACAGAGGCCAGGTGTCCCCGCGGACACCACCCCAGCCCCACAGCCTGCCCTAGAGCTCCTCACACCGCACTGCCCCAGGTCTGTGCTTCGCAAGCTGCAGGCGGTGCCGCTGGGCGCTGGAGCACAGCGTGGATGCACAGCCTGGCCACGGCCACCACACCAGCAGGACGCTTCTGCTGCTCCACACCGTGCTCCGCGGCTCTGCACGCTCACACCGAGCACACCCAGGACATGCTGCAGTCATCACACCACTGCCCCCAGCTGCCAGACCTTGGGGTGTCAGCTCCAAGGGGCAACACGGCACGTCCCTGCTGAGCAGAGGGGCCATCGCCCAGAAGAAATCCCATTCCAGCCGGCAACAAGGCGTGCAGGAAGCACCCTCCTCTCGCAGCACAGCCACTGAGGGCTGCAGCCCAGGCAAGCCCCAGCCCCTGCCCCAAAAGGCCGGCAGCGTCCCCGCTCCGTGCAGCAAGGAACTGCTCGGTCTGCGCCTGGAAGCCACGGGCTGTGGGCACAACCCTACACTGCCACCAGGAGAAGAGACGCACAGAAAGCCAAGCTGACTTACTCAATATTTTACCAATAGGGATTTAACTGCAGCTTCAACTTCTGCTTGCCACAGCGGGCCATGTAGTCCTGTGGCAGGGCTGGGGAGCAAAAAGACCGAAATCCTGCACTGCTTCACCTCTTGGAAACTATTGTGTGAAAATTTACCTGGCCAGAGACCCCCACGCTCTCTACTAAAGCCCCGCTTGCTGTGCCCATTCCAAAGTCCTCCAGTCCACCAGAAGCATCATTCACTGCATCCAAAGGTCCTGCTCTTTGGGTGCATCACCTTCCTCTGGCAAGGAATGCTCCCTCCTGCACCTGAGCGTGGCACGCCCCCGCTACCGGCACCACACGATACACGGCATTCCTGGGATGTCTGACATGCTTGGGAAGAGCTACAGCATTATATTCCACCAGACTAGTGAAGGGGTCAGAATCGCATTTTTAAGACGCCAGAAGTTTTCTCAGTGACTGCCGAGGTTATTGGCTTCACTGCCACTTAGCCCATCCTAGTGCTACCACATTACTGCGCGCTCCTGAACCCCTCAGAGGTGAAGCCTCCTTCAGGGATGAGGAATCTGAACCCAGCACAGAGGCAGCCTGGGGAGGGCTCCGGGCATTTCCTCCTGCACCCCCTGCAGCTCTGCCCCCAGCAGAAGGCAGAGGCACGGAGCCCTTATGGCCTCGGGGGGAGGCTGGCCAGTGCTGCCCAGGAAGGCGCTGCCACTGGGACCTGGCAGAGCCAGGAGGGGGGAACGTCCCCCTGGGCAAGGGGCTGGGACCCCCCTGCCAGGCACTCGAGCACAGTTTCTTTTTTTTTTTTTTTTTTTTTTTTTTGTCATTAAAACATCTCGAAATGACAAAGACAAAGGTGGGCTGTGCTGGGCCAGCACCCCGGCACCAGGGAGGGGCAGGCAGCTACGCTTCCATTGCTGAGCCCACAACAAAAGATCAGAATAGCAATGTAAAAACTCATGAGATTTTAACATATACAAAAGTGGGAGCTTTTTTATTCACTTCCTGTTTTTGCTACTCTTTAAAGCCACAAGTTCAGTCTGTCAGTGCTTATATTGATTTGTTCTCTTTATTTTCTTTTATTTTCTTTTTATTTTCTGAGAAACAACTGAAATTTTTCATTTAACCACATGGCTCAAGGACCTGGAGCTTTATTAAAGACATCAAATGATGGGAAACCTGTGATCAAGCTGAGAAAGCTGCCACAGCACCCTGGACTGCAGCCATGGCTCGGAGTGCCTTTGTGCTCCGAGGAGACACTCGCTCTGCCCTCGGACACCCAACGTGGCTTTTAAACTACGCAAAATAACTGCGGCTCCAAATGGAAGCAAGCACAGCACACACCGCAGACAGCTCACTCGCACATTCCCAGTAAAGCCCTGGGGATGGGATGGGGAGCAGATCTCCAGCTCAGCCTGCAGAAGGTGACCGGGGCGCACGGCAGAGCTTTTCCCCCCGGCTCGCGATGGGAACCTGGGGCAGCAGCACCACGGAGGCGGCACACGCGTGGCGCGCTGGATGCACGGCGTTGGGGAAACCCGCTTATTCTGGAAATGAAGTGGACTGTGCTGGCCACGAGGGGTCACACATGAAGCTGCTGATACATCTGCACCTCAGACACATCCAAACGCTGCCCGCTCGGTCCCCGGCGAGACCCCAGTGCCAGAGGTCTGCTACCACCTCCTACCCTCGCTTCTCCGAGGCTCAGCGAGCAGGAGAACAAAGCACCTGCGCCCAGCCCAGCCTTCTCCTCGCTGCTCAGGGAAAGAAGCCACCAGTCACTGCATTTCTGCATCCTCCCGGCGAGCTCTGCAACACCAAGGGGCAGCCGAACGCCCAGGAGAGGAGCCCACCCAGTGCTGCAGGAACCCGGGGTTATTTCCTCGGGTACTTTTCTCGCCGTGCCTGCGAGCCAGATGGAGGCAGCTCGAGCCCGACATTCCTCACCCCGCGCGGCGCGGCCGGTCACTTGAGCTGCCACATAAACGCCGTGAATGCCGTATTGTGCGCGCACACGGCTGGTGTGTGCGGGGATGGAAAGTCTCGCACGGTTTTTTTTACTAAAATTTAAGACGTGCTGCACACAAAGACCAGAGCTGATGAAAGCTAAATGAACTTCAAAGGATGAAAAAAGCGCAGCGCTGGGTTACATTTCCATGTCACCTTTGGCTTAAATAAACCAGTTCCAACTATTCTTCTCGTCGGTGAACAAAACCAGTGAAAAGAAAACAATAAAATGGGGCACCGCTCGACACCAGAGGAGCTCCTAGGAAGGACTCGGCGCCCCAACACCTCTCCTGTGCCCGGGGCAGCGGCCCCCCGCCGCCCTCCCCCGCCATGCAGGGGCTCCCCCCATCCACGCCGCCGCCCGCAGCGGGGACGCCGCAACGCCCGGCTGCAGCGCACGGAGGCGCAGAGCGGCTTTGCCCAGCCCAGCGGTGCTTACCGGAGGCAGCGGTCCCGGGGGGGGTCTGAGCGGCAGCCCCGCGTGCAGGACACCCCATCGCCCGGGGGGGGGGGGGCCCGCTCAGTCCGCGCACGCCGCGGGCACCGAAGCGTTCGGGCTACGGGAATTCATTGCCCTGCGGCTGCCGCGCGGTTGCTCGCAGGCTCCGGGCCCGCGGTTGCGAACTCCCCGCGGTGCTGACTCATCTTCTTCATGCCCGTGAAGCACCGAGCCCGGCGCTCCACGCCCACAGCCGCCGTGCGCCGGCCGCTCCCGCTGCCCTGCCCGCCCCGGTGCGCGGGGCCGCGGCGCGCTCCTTGGCTCGGCTCGGCTCGGCTCGGCTGGGCTGGGCGCCGGGGAAAGCGATTCCGAGCCGGGCGCTACCTGGCCGCGAGCCCGCGGGTGGCACCGCGACACGGATGGCCCCGCCGGGTGGCCCCCCCCGCCCCGCCGGCCTTTATTCGCTCGCCAACCGCTTCAGAACCACAGCCCCGGCTCCGGCACCGACCGGGGGCTGCGCGGGGGCTGCGTCCCCGTGCCCCGGGGCTGCCCCGCGCCGCTTTGTCCCCGGCCACGCCGCGGCCCGGAGCCGGTGGCCGAGCCCGGCCGGGACCGGGATGCTCGGGGCGGGACAGCGCCGGCACCGGGCGGACACCGAGCGGACACCGGGCGGGACCGGGCCGGGTCTAGGCTCCCCCCGGGCTGTGCCGGGAGCCCCGCAGCAGCCCTGCACCGTGCGGGCCGTGCCGAGCCGTGCCGGGCCGTGCCGCACACGCCGCCAGCCGGCCCCGCGCCCAGGGGAACAAAGCGCCGCGCTGCGGCTCTGCGCGCCCGCACCGGGCCGAACCGGGCCGGGTCGAACCGGGCCAGCCCCTGCCCATTGTCCCCGGGCCGGGCCGGGCCGGGCCGCCCCCCGCGCGGGCAGGAAGGGGAGGGGTCGCGGCAGACAATGCCTCCCCCCCCCCCCCGCGCCGTCACGGCCCGCCCTCCGCTCCCCATTGGCCGGCGGGGAATTTGGGGAGCCCCCCTTCTCCCCCCCCGCCGGGGGCGCGCGCGTCGCATTGTGCCGGGGGGCGCGCGGGGATGGGGGGGCGGGGGCGCGCGCGGCCGCCGTCGGGGGCGCGCCCGGGGGCTCCCCTTGTGTGTGCGTGCGTGCGGGGCCGCGGCCGGGGCCGGGGCCGCAGCGGGGCCGGCCGGCGCCATGGAGGAGCTGAGCAGCGTGGGAGAGCAGGTCTTCGCCGCCGAGTGCATCCTCAGCAAGCGGCTCCGCAAGGTGGGCCCCCGCCGCGCCCCCCCCCCAGCGCCCCGGCCCCGGCCCCGCCGCCTCCGCTAACGCGCCTCTCTGTGCCTCTCTCCGCAGGGCAAGCTGGAGTACCTGGTCAAGTGGCGGGGCTGGTCCTCCAAGTGAGCGGGGCGCGGGGCCGGGGGGGGGCGCGGGGCGGTGCGGGGCGCGGGGGGCCGCCCGCCCGGCCGCTTTTGTTCGGGCCGCGCCGCTCCTTTTGTTTACAAATAAGCGCGGCCGCGGCCCGGCCCTCCCCGCCGCCGCGTGGGGCTGAGCCCCCCCCCCGACGGGCCGGGCCGCCCCCCCTCCGGCGCCCCCCCGGCGGGCAGGCACCGGCCGCGCGTCCCCCTCCTGCTCCCCCGGGATGCGCGGGGCTCGCCTCGAGCGGCGCCGCCGTGGCCGCCCCCGGCCCGCGCCCCCCTCGGCCCCAGCCGTCGGTGCTGGGACGCCCCGGGCCCCGACGGCGCCCCGAGCCGGGCCACCTCCGTCCCCATCGCCGCCGTTGTGGGAAGCGCGGGGCCCGGCGCCGGGTCCTCGGTCCGGGGCTCGCGGAGGGCCCGGGTGTCCTCGGCTGAACTCCCCGGGGCCCGGCCGGTAACGGGGAGGGGGGGGTGGCGAGCGGTGGTCCCGTGCTCTCGCCCAGTCCCGTCTTCTGTTCCAGGCACAACAGCTGGGAACCCGAGGAGAACATCCTTGATCCGAGACTGCTCCTCGCTTTCCAAAAGAAGTGAGCAAACCGTAAATATTTCTAAACGAACGATAAAGTCAATTAACTTCTAATTGGCCGCGCGTGCGGTGGAAGTTGTGGAAACAACAGAGCGGGGCTCTCCGTGCCTTTTGTGGCACAGCTCTTTTGTTCATCTCCTGAAATTACAGTTCAGGTCCACCTAGGACGGCTCTCCCCAGGCTGGGTAAACACGGAGAATTTATGGCCCTGTGCACAATCTGTTTGTGCTCGCGCTGCACAATGGGCGCACAGCAGCACCCAGCAGAGACCTTTAGCTCTTGTTCCCCGACCAGCAGCCGGGGCCTCGGCTGTGCTCGGGGGGTGACTGCACGCCCAGGTGGGGAGACCGCTCCTACGGCTACGGAAATGGTGGACTCGGAAAGGCACCAGCGTGTATTTACGGAGGGCATAGCTGCGAGAGGGGTGAGGAAGGAATGGGTGGGAGAAAATGGTGTCCTCTGCCAGAGCCGGGCTACGACACAGAGCCAAGCTGTGAGCTGCAATTGTTCTGCAGCTATTATACACCGGGAGTCAGGCATGGAGATAGAAAAGTAGCCAGCTGGCTACATTAAGCACAGTGCTGCCAAATATTTTGGCTCCATATTAATAAAAATCATTAAAGTTTACGATAGGATTTAATTATAACTCGTTTCTGGAGCCATTTTTTTCAAGAATGGAAGCTGGTGGTTATTGCAGGCAGCACGGAGTTTAATCAGCCGTATGTGATACAGCTTAACACTGTCCCTTTTAAATGGAGAAACACCAAGTAGTATCGTGACCTGAACACATTCTCAGTACGGTCACCCCGGGCTTTGCATGGCTGTTGGCCCGGGCCACCACCTCCCCGCCAAGGATGCAGCAGAGGTAAAATGAGCCCGGTGAAAGAGAGAAAGCTGGGACCCCAGGGAGTGCCATCGCTGCCCCTCTGCACAGGGGCTGGCCTGCTTCTCGCCGGGAAGGGGAAGCGCAGCTCTGCGGGTGTGTAAATAAGGAAGGGCTCAGCAGAGACCGTTCAGATGCATCCGTTGTTCTGTTCCCATTCTGCCGGCAAAGCAGCAAATTTTGCTGCGAATTGGAAAGGTCGCTGGCTTGGGATGGGCAACGCTGTGGTGCGTCGCTGAGCACTGGAAGCTCCTTGCTGTGGGAGTGTTCTCGTAGCAAACAAGGAGACAAACAGTGGAACAAAGGTACCAGGACTAGGGCAGCCATCAGGACGGTGTTGCACGGCGGATGGAGCTGTTTGGTAAACGCATTTCAGCCATCCATGCAGTTCAGTCCCATGTTTTATGCAAGAGACTTTTTCTTTTCATCTCTCCGCCAGTATAGCAGGGCAAATGCTTTCTTGCTGAGCCAGCTGAATATCCTGCTGTCTGGACAGCCATCTTTGTCCACCATTTTTGTAGCCCTTTTTTCCGTTTGTAGTTCTTTTTTCTTCACATTCTTGGCCCAAGTCTTCCAGATGCTGTAGGTCAGCTGGGGGAAAGGCTCGTGGTGTTTTCATTCCAAAGCTGCTGCTGAGGTGCACAGCAGCCTGACATATTTTAAATACTGATAGCAACGTGTGGCCCCCAAGTGTTGGAAATGCTTGTGGAAGGGAAGGGTGCTGCTACCTAGCCTGGCCCAGGTACCCCACGGGGAGGCTGCAGGTTGTGGGACGCCTTCCAGCTGCTGCTCAGAGCGGAGCTGAGCCCACAGCATCAGAGCAGGATTTTTTTTTAATGACAGAAGAAATGGAAGAATCAGGGTGGGCTTGTTTTTTTTTATTATTATTTTTTTTTTTATGCAAGCTTTGTCCTTAATCTTTTTTTTGTGATTTTTTTTTTTTTTTCCAGGGAACACGAGAAAGAAGTGCAGAACCGCAAGAGAGGCAAACGGCCCAGGGGCAGGCCCAGGAAACACGTGGTAAGTCCTGGAGGTGGTGGAAACCCACAGCAGAGACAGCCCTGGCGAGGCTCTGACCCTGAGGGGCACCAGCGGGTGTCTGTCCCACAACACGGTGTCATGGGTGCTGAGCCCACGGAGGGTGGCGAGGACACGGCAGTGCCTGCAGACCCTGTGGTAGAGGCTCTGCAGAGTGCAGGATGGGCAGCTGGACAGGGATGCCTGCAGGAGGACTTCTCTTCGTCACTGCTCTGGTGGTGGTGTAGAAAGAGACAGAGCAGTTCCCAAGCACCGGGTCCTGCCTGGTGTTTGTGCCTTGCCGGTGCTTTATTGCATGTTCCCTGGCTCATTTTATGGCAGAGGCCGCGTGTCATCTAGGGAGAGAAGCTCAGAAACACAGGGAAAGAACCTGTGTGCTTGTCCAGGGCACCCAGCCAGACCACGCTGGAGGATTTGCAGTGTCCCTGGCTGTTCTTTGATAATTTGTCTTCACTCTTTCCCTGTCCCTCCTCATTGCTTCGTAGGAACCAGAGATGCCCTCAAAAAGTAAGTCAAGTAGTTCCTCTTCCTCAACATCCTCCTCTTCTTCCTCCTCCGATGAAGAGGATGAAAGTGACCTGGAAGCAAAGAGAGGTCCCCGCAGCAGAGAGACTCACCCGGTGCCCCAGAAGAAAGCTCAGATCCTGGTGGCAAAGCCAGAAATGAAAGACACTTCCAGAAAGAAGCGTGGGCGGAAACCTCTCCCCCCAGAGCAGAAGGCAGCTCGGAGGACCGTGAACTTGACAAAGGTGCTGAAAACGTCCCGCAAGGAGGTGGGGAGCAGTGCCAAGCTGATGGGGAAGCTGCAGCCCCAGCACAGCACGCAGGGCTCAGGGATGGCTGTGCTGAAGGAAGCGCCGGGCACCTTGGCTGGGCTCAGCTCTGGAGGGTCGTCGGCAGAAAACCTCCCCAGCATGATGAAGAGCGGCTCCACCAGCCCAAACCGGGCCATCAGCTGGCAGAGCTCCATCGTGCACTACATGAACAGGATGTCCCAAAACCAGAGCTCGGCAGAGACCTCGCCCCTGAGCAGGCTCGCGCTGAAGTCGCAGGCATCGAGCAAGAGCAGCTTAGGGCTGGACCTAAAAATGAGGAACCAGAAAGGATCTGGGGAGCTTGGGCTGACCATGCAGGGAGCCAAGACTGCCAAGGTTCCCGGCGGCGGTGCTGGAGGGGACCTGAAGTCTGGGTTCGCTGCAGGAGCCCAAATGCTGCACAACGGCAGCAAGACGCCTGCGAGCTCGGCTGTGCCCGGGAGCCAGCTGGCATCCAGTCAGGAGCTGAACCTCCAAGCTTTAAACTTGCAGAGCGTCAAAAACGGGCAAAACGCAGCCGGGGGGAGCAGCCTCCCTCGCCACGTGTGCAGCGCCCTGTCCAAAAGCGCCGGGGCAGCGGCGAGCGCGGGTGCTGCCGTCACGAAGAGCGGTGGAGCCGGTGCTGGATCGAATGCTGCCAGCGTGGGGGACAGCAGCAAGAGCGAGAAGCAGGCGCACAGGGCGGTCACTGGCGAGAGGGACTTGGCCAAGGGTGGCACGGCCGGCACGCAAGAGGGGCACGTGGCCCCCGAGAGCCGCAAGCCAGCCGCCCTCTCCGAAGTGAGCACAGGCGAAGAGACCAGCTCGGACTCGGATCGGGATTCTGCTTCCTTCCCCGGCGTGGGTCAGAACATGTCCGTCTCCATCCAGACCAGCCAGGACTGGAAGCCCACCCGCAGCCTGATCGAGCACGTCTTCGTCACGGACGTCACCGCTAACCTGATCACAGTGACGGTCAAGGAGTCCCCCACCAGCGTCGGGTTCTTCAACCTGCGGCAATACTGAGCCAGGGAGCAGGAGAGGAGGGAGGCGGTCCCCGGGCCTCTCCCGTAGCCTTGCCCAGCTCTCCCATCAGGTTTTTCTTTCTTTAGGTGAACGCCCCGTGGCAGGGACTCGCATGGTGACCATCCGCCCCTGCCAGCGGCTGCCTCCGTTCCCTGCAGCGCGGCGCCCAGTGCTGCAGGCAGTGCCAGCTCGGACACTGTCTGCAGCACCCACGCGCACCCCGCGAGACCTGTTGAGACTTGTGCTCAGAGGGCCAGGGAAACGTACGGTGAAACCCGCTCAGAAGTGCCAGCACATGAGGGAGTCCCTCCCTGCTGCCCTTCGTCCTGCCAGAGCCTGGGCCCCGCGCAGAGGGGCCAGCGCCGCGGGCCGGGAGCGGAGGCGTTGTGCTGCCGGGAGGGGACGGGCTGGCAAGTTCTGAGCCAGGCTTCACCGTACACGGCTCTCCCTGCTTGGCAGCTTGAGATGGCAGAACACAGCGCAGGGCTCTGGTGGCAGGGAGATGGGGTGGAGGGGCCACGGGCCAGGCTGATGCTCTGGAGAGGAAAGGAGAGGAAAGGAGAGCCTCTTCTCTCCTCTGGGCGCCCCGTGAATCCACCTCCAAGCTGCGAGGACAGTCACAAGTCGATCCAAATAGACAGCTGATGCTCCCAGCACCCGAGGGCTGGGGGATGGCTGTGGTACGGGGGTTTTTCAGGGTACATTAAGTCCAGCCACCCCCCTGGGCTAGGTCAGTTCCAATGATGGTGAAGTCCACGATGTCTCCGTTGTGGTTTCCAGCTGATAAGGAAATACTGTTTACATTTTTTATTAAGGGAAAAACCTTTTTTTAGAGGGAGGGGAATAAACCCAGTCTAGCAAAGGCTGAATGGTGAGACACTGATGAGACAGGGTGGCAAAGATGCCTCTTTGAGAGCAAGGGGTGACGGGCAGCAGGCACCGAGTCCAGTCGTACAGCCCAGGGAGCCCAGAGCCGCTCCTCTGCCTCCTCCTGGCCTCTCAGCACCTCAGCCTCACACTCAGCAGCATCAAGGCACTTGCAGGGACCAAGCTGGGGAATATTTGTTAAATCTTGCAGAACGTTCAAACTCTCTTGACAGCAGGTAGGTTGGTGCTATAGCTCCCAGTTGGCTGAGGTTGGTGCTGGAGTTGGGTTAAAAACCAGCTGGACCCGGTACTGCTGTCAAGCCCCGTGCCTTGGATGCTCATCGGTGTTGAATTGTGCTCAGAGTCCCCATTTTTCTCCAGCTGGAGGGCTCGGGGGCTGGTGGAGGACAACACCTGCCCGGGTTGCCCAGAGCAGTCAGCAGCAGGCACCCACTGCTGCTGGCCCCCCAGGCTGCGGCATCTTCTGCGGCCACCTCGCCCTCCCGTCCCGAGCCAGCAGCTGGGTTGTTAATTCTGGCTTGTAATTGCAACCAATAATGGCTTTTTTACTGAGGTCTTTTTCCCTGCTATAGATTACTCTTACAAGCCAAAATTAACAGCAGTAGTTCAGGCAGAGTTTAATAGCATTTGAGGTCATTTTAGTTCTGTTAATGCTGAACTCCTTCTCTGGAGAAGATGCAAAGCCTGCCGTCTGCCAGGTCTCTGGGTACGTTAGTAGGAAGTGCCTCCAGGGTCTGCGCCGTGGCTCGGGGTGGCTGCAGGCACGGCATCAGTACGGCTCATCGCTCGCCGGACCACAGTGCCCTGCCACGGGGCCGAGCATCTTATTTTGCTACAGATGGGGGCACTTGCGGCGTCGGTACCCACAGGAGCGCAGAGAGGAAAAGAGACCAAATGAAGGGTACATGTTTCTGAAGCCCCAATGCATCAGACCACCACAGCTGCGTTGGCTGCCGGTGGTGCAATTCTCAGGTGAAATGAAAAACCAGCGATGGCAGCGTTTGCTGCCTGGGTGCGAAAGGGACATTGTTCCCTGCATGGTGGCTGCCATCTTCTCCAAAAAAAGCTGTGGGCTAGAAACGGATTCCCTTAGCTTGTTATTTAATCCGCAGCCGTCCCGTTGGTCATGGCTTTGAGATGGTTTTGTTCTAGAGCCTGAGTGCAGCATCCTGCGGGAGCTGATGGTGAGCTGGGGTGGGCCGAGGGGTATCCCTGCAGCTCCTGTGCAGTTGTCCCCGTGCGCAGCTACGCTGCCTTGAATGTCACTTCGCCACAGTGCCGGGCAGCTGGGGACCAGGGGGATTTGCTGCAAGCTGCCTGCAGAAGGCCTCGTGCAGCCCCAGGCCTGCAGCGGGCTGGGCTCTGCTCCACGAGGCAAAGGGCCCCAGGGAAGAGGTGAGCCTCAGGTGAGCCTCGTCCACAGATGGGGTTCCCAAAGGACAGTGTCCGTGGAGCTCCACAATGCCAAAATGTCAGTCTGTTATGTTTACCTTGTAGTCTTTAACGTTGCCAAACGACATACGGTTGCTTTGAAAAGTCCAAGGAAACATCAGCCTGTGTTAGCAGAAACGAGCGCTCCAGGCGCAGCCTCGCGTTCTGGGGGGGTAACCGAGGGGTTTGTGGGACCTCCGAGGTGATGCCCGGCTCTCTTCCCCACACACCAAATGTTTGCTAGTTGGCCTTTGCAGATCCAAACTACACAACAATGTGCCTTTTGCAACTGTCCTTATTTCAGCCTTGTCCGTGACACCGGTCCTACGACAGGTTTGTGCCTATGCAAAGCTGGGGTGGTCACAGGGTGCTGGGGACAGCCGCGACCCCGCAGGACGCCCAGCCCCGAGTGCTGGAGGTGGCTGATGAATGCTCCCAACGGGAAGCCAGCCCAGCAGGGATGCTTTTGCCTAGGATGGGATGTGGGCGCTGGTGTCCCAAGCTGGCTGCTGAAGGGGAAAAGCATTTGAGGATGGTCTGAGAAGGGGTCAGGCACTCAGCATCCCCAGAAGGTGCATGAGATGAGACAGGAGGGCAGATGGCGTGGTCATTGCTCACCGGCTCCGAGAAGGCTGCTCCCTCCAGAGTGCCCCATCACAGCCCCAATGCCTTTCTCCTTCTGGCAGCTTGCTCCTGCCCCGGGCCAGGCTGACGCCCCCCCAGGCTGACACCCTCCTGGGAGGGCAAGCAGCCCCACAGCGGCTTCACCCAGCGTCCCCAGGCATTGCCCTAGGTAGCGGCAGGACTCTGCTGTCACCGCTTTAGCTATTGTGCCTTTCTGCTCACCAGCTGGTTCGATTCCAAAGGTTTAAGAATGGTGAAAATGATAATCCAGAAATTTTTCTAAACTTCATCTCATCCCTCCCCCCTTCCCCAGCCCCTCCTGACCTCATGTTTCAGGACCTTGACTCTCCCAGCGGCGCTGGCGTGCGTCTGAGTGAAAGGTTTGTGTTGAAGTTTGCCTCTCAAAGGCACATTATGTGAGTGATTTACGGTAATCTTTTGTGGACAGAGGTTGAAAGCTGATGCAGACCGTGTTTACCAGTCAGTGCCATTAGTATTCAAGGTCTACCTTTTTATTTTTTATTTTAAGTTTGCTGCTATGGGTTTGAGTGTTCAGTTGTGTGTCAAACAACCAATTAAAGGTTTGTCACTTGTCATTTTCTAAGGGGTTTCCGATGTGGAAAGTCCTGCAGTATTTGTATATTGAATGGATATTTTCTCCAGGCATAATCTGGTTAAGTATACTTGTTGTTTTCCATTGGACTGGAAGAGGTGGCCAATTCAGCCATCTTCCTTAGAAGCCTAGTATATTTTTATATATATATATTTGTACCAAAAAAAAAAAAAAATGGAGCTCGTGGAAGGACGGGGATGGTTTCAGGGCGTTCAGTTTGCTTTGAGTTTCTGATCTGAGTGTGAAGGGCTCCAGAGAGGGAGAGGTTTTTACTGAAAGAAATTGGGTGAAAACAAACAATTGTTCTTGTAACTTGCGCCAGTCACTGGTCTGATTTGTATGTTTTAATTAAAGAGAGAGCCAAATCGTTCCTGTATGACACTTATAATTGCTTTAAACTACAGCTGTTTGTTTGCTTTTATTTTCAGAGAACAAAAGTTGGAGATGTTATTACCCTGGGAAAGCTTAAGTGCTTTGCTGGAGCAGGACAGCCGCCCGGCCCGCGGAGCGACGCGGGGCTCCCTGGGCCGCGGTCACCCTCGTGCCAGCTCGCTCGCGTTCCGTGCTGTGTGGTTCCTGGTACTGCTGGACACTAGTGCTAGTTTAGACCTCTAGGCTACTTTTAATTTATTTGCAGGAAAACACTAGGAGATGCTACGTCGGGCGGGGTTTTTTTTTGTATAACTTTTCCACTGCTCTTTTTTTTTTTAGTATATCAATAAATATTTTTTTTAACTTTTCAGCCTGCTGTGCTCACTGTGCCAGCCCGAGCAGGGGGAGGCAACGCGCGAGCCCCGCTGCTGCCTTGCGACCCCGCATCCCCCGGGGCCCCGCGTTCCTTCCCCGCTCCGGGAGGCTGCGGGGAACCCCGGCCCGGTGCTCCCCAACCCCGCAGGTACCGGGGTCGGGCGAGGGAAGGCTGAGGGGAAGCAGAGCCGTGAAACCGCCCCCCCAGCTCCTTCCCGAGCCCGGGCTCCGGCTCCTACCGGCCGGGGGGAGGCTGCTCTGGCCCCTGGCTCTCAGGTGCCTCCGCTCCGCTCCGCGCCCGCCCGGCCCCGGGAGCCGCCCCGCACGTGCTGGATGGAGCCGGGCCGGGGGAGGCGGCCGCCGGGAGCCGCGGGGCGCGCAGCGGGCACGGCCGGCCTGGGGAGGGCGCTGCGCGGCCGCGGACGGGCCCGGGCGACGGCGCCTTCCCGGGCCCGGCCGCCACGGCGGGGCTGGGGGCGAAACGGCCCCGAGCCGGGCCGGTTCCCGGAGCCTGGGCTCCGCCGTCGGGGCTCCCGTCGGGGCGGCCGCGGAACGGAGGTTCCCGAGGCGGAGGGGGCGGTGGGGAACGGAGCCTCCGGGGCGGGGGGCGAAGGGGGAGAAGCGGGGGGCGTCCGAAACGCCCTGGGGGCGGGGGGGGTGGGCTCCTCGGGCCGCGTCCCGGGGCTCCGGCAGCCGGGCCCCCGCCCCCCCGCGGGCCGTCCCCACCCCCTCCGCACCGCCCCGGCCTGGGGCCCCGCCGCGCCCGTGTGAAAGGGTCCCCCCCGCTGGGGCCGGGGGAGAAAGGCGCCATTGTGCGGCCCTTTCTCCCGCGCCTACTTGACACTCATTTTCCGCGCACAGATGCTGACAGCTCTGATAATAAGGGGGTCTGCGCCTTTCACCCAGCGGAGCAGAAAAAGGAGGTTAATGAGGACACAGCTTAAAAAAAAAAAAAAAAAAAAAAAGAAAAAAAAATCACAATAAAACCCCCTCGCTTCCCCCCGGCTGCGCGGCCGAGGGAGATTTGAATACAAAGGCCGGGCTCGCCGGGCAGGGGCGGCCGCCGCGCACCGGGGCCCCGGCCCCGCGCCGTCGGAAGGCCGCGCCGTGGCCCCCCGCCGGCCGGAGCGGCTCAAGGACGGAGCGGAGCGGCCCGAAGCAGTTCCCGTACCCAGCCCGGCACCCGAACGCCTTCAGCGGGGCGCAGCGGCGGCCCCGGGGCTTTTCTGGGCGCGGAGCGGAGCCGCGCACGGCGCCCGCCGCCGCCGCCGCCCCGTCCGGGCACCGCGGGACAGCCCGGCCCGGCGGCCTCCGTGCTCGGGGGGGCGCCCCGGTGCCGGCTCGGACCCTTCCTTCCCCGGCGGCTCCTGGGGGCCGCCCCCTGTCCCGCACGGCCGCGGCTCCCGGCCCCCCTGCGCCTAGGGAGGGAGCGGGGCCGCCCCCCCTTCCCCGTCGGGGCCCCGCCGCCCGCCCCGCGCTGCCGCTGGGCACCCCCGGCCCGGCGCCCCTCGACCGCCCCAGCCCCCTCCTCTCCTCGCCCCCCAGCCACAAACGGGAGAAAGACACGTTTCTATTTACAAAGTATATATTTAAACTCACATAAAAAGCAGGTCTCATATGGACATTCACGGCTGGCAGAAGACACGTAGTTAAGCTTCACTTCTGAGACTGAGATTTAGCCAAATCTTTTTTATACAAGTCTTAGATTTAAATAATTCACACACACACACACCCCCACGCACACACTCAGTATATACGTCGCTATATACATACACACATATACACCCACATGTATGTCTTGCTTTATATACGTGTGTGGTGGCCGCACACATATACAGGTACACAGGGCTGGAGTGAAGCACACCGAGCCTCCACCGGGCCCCGGCAGTGGAGCGAGGCAGGAGCTCTCTGCTCTGGGCTGTTCCGCAAAGGGAGGTGGGTTTCTGCCTTCAGCATCCCAGCAGGGGGAGGAAGGGCAGCTACATCCCACCATCGTCCATCCGACACCACCTCCCGTGTCAGCTGCCCAAGCACTAGCACTGAAACCAGCACGCTGCTTGCCTCGGCTCTTCGTACAAACCAAGTTAAAAATCTCAATTTTACAAAATATGCCGTACAACAACAACAAAAAAAAAAAACGAAAACAACAAAAAAAATAAATCACAGAAATGGCTCCCTTTGTACAGTCAATACAGCATCCTCTTGCTAGGTCATCTGACAAAGGCAAAGGTCCCAAAAGATGGAAGGGGAAAGGGGCTGAGCAAGGTGGAGCCGCAGTTATCCAGATGGGCCTACCAGAGGCAAAGGCTGCTCCTCGCCCGAGCCCCTTCCTCCCCCCGTCAGGCCCCATGTGCTTTCATCTTATGTGCAGTCCCCAAATTAGAAAGCGTTTAAGAGCTTCACCGGGCCAATCAGAAAGGATGGAAAAGGCCAATCTCTCCCAGCCCTGGCCCTCGGGGGCTGCTGGACAGATTTGTGCTTTTGAACCGACAGAGATGCTCAAATCAATGCGTTAGGACATGAGGACACCTGCTCTACATCAACTAAAAACACAACGAAACGCTTCTCCTCCTTCCTAGGGAGGGCTAAAAGACCCCGACCTCTCCTCACCTTGGTTAAGCTGCAATGGAGTTTAGAGAGAAAGAGCGAGCGGAGGAGCGGGCGGGCAGAGGGCTGCAGCATCCCACGCCTCCTGCGAGACGCTGCCACGGGCTTTCTGCAAGGCAGCCGAGGGTTTCTGGTCAATGCTGGCGGAGGGAAGCTGCTGCATTTTGTTCAGAGCCATTAAATCCCGCTGCTATGCCCTGCCTGAGCCCTGGGAGAAAGCTGCACAGTCCTTCAGAGCCAGAAGAAATATGCAGGCAAATAAAAATACAAAAAGCCACCAGAGTCAGCAGGAGCTGCTCTGCGCACAGGAATATTTAGCCTCTTGGCTATTGTTTAACTAGCATAAGAAAAGGGAAATATTTATTGTCTCTGAATGCATAAAGGTGGCTCTGGGATTTGTCAGAGATGTGGATATTAGAAAATGCTTTATCTGGAGTCTTCCAACAGTCTAAAGTGATCTGTGTTTGGAAAAAAAAAAATCCACTTTCTATAGCAGTATAAAGCATCTAAATATGGGCAGTGACATGCTACCCTCCCAAACCTCTCTGGCATTTCAGGAATGTAAACAGAGTTGTTGTTTTTTTTTGAAGTGGGTGGGGGAAAAGAATCAAGCGACCAGACAAAATGAAAACAGATTCTCAGCTCAGTTCTGTCTCCCACAACTGCTATGACAATTCTATTAAAGTGCATTTCAGTATCACCCCTTTCAGGAATCTTACACACACAAACCTCCTCTTCCTTCACAAGAAAAGGTAATTCAAGTTAATACTCCACTAGAACAGTTTTAACCTTTTTATGGACTTCTGCTTTTCCCCGCCCCAATTTTGTAGCAACTTTTTTTTTTTTTTTTTAACTGGCAACGCCCCCTCCCCAACAATACTGTAAATTCAAGTGCTTACTTCAACTGTCAAGGGCAACAGTTCTGGATACAGCACACTTGATTGTACAAGCAACACCTTATATCACAATCAAGAAATCTGGGCACTTTGCCCTCCGAGGGAGTAACACTTCCCCCTTCACCATCCATAGCATCATATGAAAAATAATAGTTAAAAAAACCCAGAACATAATTAGCTATGAACATCACTCATTATGTACACCGGCTCCTGCAACAGATGCATGAACTCCGTTAGTTCTCAGTTTTATTGTCCTTTCTAAGAGCAACTGAGCAGTCACTGTTGTCTCCATTTAAATAAAACAACTCAGAGTTGAAATATATATATATAGATATATATAAGCATTTTTTCTTAAATAACATATTTACATCTAATAGAAAATATAACTCTAGAGATAATTTTTCCAACGAAATGTAAGACGTGAAAAAAAAAAAAAAAAAAAAGAATGAGTTAATGAATTTAGGACAGTTTCTAAATCCTCTCCAGGAAATTAAAAAAAAAATTTAAAAAAATAAAGAAAAAGGAAAAAAAAAAAAAAAGCCCACCAAGCTCTAACCAAGCTTTTGTCTGGATCTAGACCGAAGAAAATCCCCAGCACCACCACTGACAGAAACTCATCGCTTCTCCTTAAAGAATCCTTGGTCCGTGCTGCTCTCCTTAATTGTGACGGTCAAAAAGTTAGAGGTCACGTCAGTTACCACCACTTTCTCCAGGTTGTTGAGGGACGGGCTCCAGGACTCCTCCTCGGGGTCCCCCAGGATCCTGGAGACGGGGATCCTGGCGATGAGGGAGGGCCGCCCCGCCTGGCCGCCCACGCCGTCGCGGTACAGGCTGCCCACGGAGCCGGGGCTCACGGCGCTGTGCAGGATCTTGGGCCCGCCGGGATCCAGCCCTCCTTGCCCCTTGGGGTCCAGAAAGTCCGCCCGGTGCTTGGCGACCCGGGGCGCGTAGCTCTCGGCGGCCCCCAGCTTCATACCCACCTCGACGCGGTTGGGGCTGGACATGCTGCCGGAGAGGTCGGGGTCCGGCCGCCGGGCGAGCTGGATGACGCTGTGTCCCGAGCTGAACTTGGCCGCCCCCGCCGCCGCCTCCTCCATCTTCCTGGCCTTGAGGTAGTCCCCCACCTTGTCCCCCGGCTCCCCCAGTTTCCTCTTGGAGGCATCCAGAGTCTCCGCCAGGTCCTTGTAAAGCTCTTTCCTAGGCTTCGGGCCTCTCTTTTTGGGGGTTTCCCCGGGTTTCTCTTCCACCCTGATAACCCGGTCCCGGATGCTGTCTCCCTTGGGGGTGCTGCTGCTGCTGCTGCCGCCCTGCGGAGCCAGGGCTATGTTTCTGAGTCCTTCCCTAGCCCGGGACGTGGAGCCCAGGTCCTGGGGGGAGCGGCCGGGATACGGCACCCGGATCCCCCTGGAAGAGTCACTGCGGAATTCATAGGTTTTGGCTTTCGCTTTTGCCTGGGCCTGCAAAGAAGATAAATCAACCGGTGACTTTATTGTCCTGCCACCCGGGTGCGTAATTACGACTTACACGACGAGGGGCTGCCTTTGCACCGAGCGCTCTCCATCCGAGCCGGAGAGGGACCAGCTCCCCGCACGCCGCCCGTGCACGCTCCCTGCAGCCCTCGCCGCTCCCCGGCGCAGCGGCACCGACGCACGCGGGGCTCCTGCCTCCTTACCTTTAACAGGAAGGTTTTGGGCTTGGGGCCTCGCTTTTTAGGCCCGTATAGCTCCATTTCTCGCTCCCTAGAGGTGTTAAAAAAACCAAAGCTTCAATTCAGCATAGCTACAAGACAGCAACATATTTACAAGTGCAATGGCTACGACTAGCAAAGGCCTTGTACCTTTCCTCAAAGGCTGCAAGCAGCCGGGCATCCAGAATGTTTTCCTCGGGCTCCCAAGTGCTGTACCTGGGGGGGGGGGGGGCGGGGGCACACAGAGAGGGAAAGGCATCGGGAACGAGTAACAGGGGAAGGAAAAAAAGAAACAAAAAATACGTGACCTAGAGAAAGGGATCCAACTTTCCTTTCTGCTACAATGGGAAATAATAGCTACAATGAGCCATCTCCCCCAACAGTTCCTAGCCTGCAAAATTGTATAAACAGCCGACTTACTTCTGAGACCAGCCCTTCCATTTTACGAGATATTCCATGCGCCCCTGCAGATGCAAAGAGAAAAAATAAATATGCATGGAGGGAAATCACGATAAGCGCTTGCAACAAAGCTACACATGCAATTACATGCATGCAACAAATACACGCCTGCACCCAAGGCGTGTGTCAAAAATATGCAAGGGGGGAGGGACGCGGGGCGGGAGGGAGGGAGAGGAGGGGGGGGGAGGAAAAATGCACCAAAAAAATAAATTTAAAAAAAAAAAAAAATCACACAAACGCGCGTGCAGCCACCCCGCGCAGCTCCCCAGCAGCATGCAGCGGGGAGGCCGGCGCGCACAACGCCCGGCTCGCAGCAGCAGCGGCGGCGGCGGCGGCGGCGGAGCCCGCCCCGCTCGCTCGGAGGAACCCGTGCATGCGGCGGGGAGGACGGGGCCGCCCCCAGCGGGCGCCCGAGCCGCAGCCGGGCCGCCGACCGCCGCCGCCGCCGCCGCCGCCGCCGGAGCCGCCGCAGCGCCGCGCGGCCGGGGGAGGGCGCGGGGCGGGCGGCGCGGCCTGGCGCGGGGCTGCGCGGCGGCGGGGCGCGGCGCGGCAAGGGAGGGGGGGCCGTCGGGGATACCGTGTGGCGGGGGGGGGGGCACCTACTTTGCGGATGCGGCGCTTGAGCAGGGCCTCGGCCGCGAAGACGCGCTCCCCGACGGCCGAGAGCTCCATGTTTACGCGGCCGCTCGCAGCACACAGGCAGCCGCCAGCGCAGCCCAGACCATAATACTCCGCCCGCTGACGTCAGCGCCGCGGCCCCCCCTCCCTCCCTCCCTCCCTCCGGGCCGCCCCCCCCCCCCGCACTTGTTGCTGGCGGAGCCGGGTGGAATATTCCGCCCGCGCCGCATTGGCCCGGGCCCGGCGCCCGCCCCCGCCGCCGCGCCGCCCCCCGACGTGAGCCGCGTCCCGATGAGCGCGGGGCGGGGCGGCCGCGGGGAGAGAGGGGGGGGGGAGCGGGGGGGGGGGGGCGCGGCCGCGCCCCCCCCCCCCCGCTCCCCCCCCCCCTCTCTCCCCGCGGCCGCCCCGCCCGCTCCGAGGGGGGCGCCCACCCCCACCCTCCCCGTCGAGTCGTGTCCCCCCCCCTCCCTTCTAATAGCCCAGCGCAGCACAAAGGAGCCGCCGCCACCGGCAGCCGCCGGCCCCGGGACGGGGCGGAGCGGGGCGGGGCGGACCGCCCCCCCCCCCCCCTTCCATCACCTCCCCCCCCCCCCCCCACCTCCGGGCATCACCGCTCCGAGCACACCTGGACGGGGCGAACCCGAGGGGGCGGCCGGGCCCCTCGTCCCCTCCCCAGCCACCACCGCGCCCCGCGGGTTTTTGGTGACAAAGCCGGCGGAATTGGGGACCGAAGCGCTGGAGGCTTGCGTAGAAATCACCGCATCGCTGCCGCGCCGGGAGCCGGCGGCCGGCACAGCTCGGCGTCGGCAAAAGCCCTTCCCGGGAACAAATGGCCGCGCCGAGCCGTGCCAGCGGGGCAGCTGGTTCTGGTTAAGTTTAAATACTTTCCAACAGTTCGGGTAGTAAAAATAAAGTAGACCTCAACAGCCCATAATACGAGTTTCTGGTTTCCTCGCTCCGGCAGCCCGCGGCTGCCTTCCCCGGCTCGCTCGGGGTGCGGGGGTGTCCCCGGGGCCACCGGAGGGGCTGCCCCCCCCCCCCCCACCCGTCACATTTCGGCAGAGCTCCGGGGCCCGGTCGCTACGGTAGCCACGCGGGACCGCTGCCGCTCCCCCCGCGTGAGTCCGAGCCCGAGGCGGCCACGGGAGACCGGGCCCCGCGAGCCCCCGGGACGGGTCCTGCCCCCGGTGGGCGCGGAGGAACGGGGGACCCAGCCGCGATGTCCCCCCCGGGGCCGTCGGGGGGAGGCTCGGGGGTGCCCGGCAGCGCCTCGGCTCCGTCCCATCGAGCGGAACCGTTCCCGAGCCCCGTCGCAGCTCGGGCCGGGGCCGCCCCGCGGGTGGGCAGCTGCCGCCTGGCCCACGCGGGGCGAGGGTGGACGAGGCCTCCCACGGCTCAGCCCCTCTCCCCCTCTGCTCTCCTACACTAAGGGGCTAGAAGCCGAAGGGGAACAAGCCTCGGAGGCGGCCGCGCTCACGCGTGGGGGATCCACGCGCCGGTCTCTAAAGGCATCGGCTGAGCCTCGGCTCCGTAAACGAGGCGGTGGCTTCCCCGGAGCGGGGCTCGGGGCCGGCGGCTGCTCGCCTCCGGGGCTGCGGGCACTGCGGGGCCGGTGGGGGGGGCGGACACGACCCTCCGTGCCCTCTCGGCGAGGGGGCTGCTCGGCTCCGCCTGTCCCCTTCGTGGGTCGCGGCTGCGGGGCCGCGGGTGCACCGGGAGCGGCAGCCACAAGGCTCCGGTGTCGTCCCCATCCCGGGGATCGTTTTCTCCCGGGGCTCCTGCTCGCCGCCACGGAGCGCTGCCCGCTCCCGCCGGCCGGGCTCCGGCCTCCCACGGGGGTCACGCGGGAACGGCAGACTCGCGGCCCCACGGGGGGGCTCGCGGGACGCGAGTGGAGGAGCCCGCGGCTGCCTCTCGCTGCCGGACCCGGGGCGTGGAGCGGCTCCGTGGGCAAAGCGGGGGCAGGGGCCACGCCGTGCCCCGTCCCGCGCGAAGGGGAACACGCGTGGCGTGGGGGAGCCCGGCGGGGCCCGGTGGAATCCCGCTCCCGGGCGCAGGGGGGAGGTTTCCGAGCCGCGGCTGCTGCTGCCGCGCCCCCCGCCCTTGGCCCGCCCCGTGCCGGGGGTCCCCGCGCTGCGCGGGATTTGCGCGCAGTGCCCGGGGCGCTGCGCAGCGCTGGTGCGGAGGGAGGCGGGCGGGGGGGGGCAGCGCAGCCTCCGCGCCCTCCCCGGTCCCCGGCCAGCGGCGTCCTGGGGAGATTTTCGTTAATGTCGAATTAATCGTTGTTAATTAAGGCAGGGCGGCAGGGCGGCTCGTTAACTCGCGTGGACGCACCGGACCGGATTCTGCAGCCCCAAGATGCCGCGCAGAGAGTCCCGGGGGACGGGGAAGGGGAATGGCGGGCGGGCGCAGCGCCCAGACGTGGGGAGGGGGCTCGGGGGGCCGGTCGTGCTCCCCAGCGGGGCCGAACCGATGCCGCCGCCGCCTCGCTCCGCTTCTTGGGGCTTTCGGGACAGCGACTGCGGCGGCGCAGCGGGGCCATGCGGGGCCGTGAGGGGCCGTGCCCCGTGTCCACGGGGGGGCCGCAGCCCGGGGAACTGGGCGTGAGCCCCACACCTTCGCTCCTGATGTCCCCGGTGCAGGCGGGAGGCACCGTCCCGAAGGTGCCTCGAGGGGCTGCGGAGCTCCCGGCCGAGCGGCCGCCTCTGCCCCGTAGCCTCCGCAGAGCCACGCGGATTCTCGGAGCCCCACAGCCACGCGTGGCCGCGGAGAGGAAAGAGCCCACGGTTCCCGCTGCCTCCTGCACGCCCATCCGCGGGGGATACAGCTCCAGGCACCAGCACGGACCCACGCTGGACCCACGCGGGTACGGGGACGGGAGCTGAGTCCCCGATTGCGGTGCGGGGGGGGGCAGAGAGAAGGCGAGACACAAACGAGAACGGCTCGGAGAAGGCAGCGGGGAGCGATCGCTGCCGGGGGGGGGACCCAGCCGGAGCCGCCGGGGCCGTGGGCGAGCCAGGAGCGGGGCTGCGGCGGCTCGACGGCGTCTTGGCCGGGACAGAGAAGCGGGACGGAGCCGCCCCGGCGCTGCGGGACGAGACCGCGGGCGGGAGCGTGCCCGGTTCTCCCGGGCAGTTCCTCCTCCTGCCGGAGGGGGCCCGGGGAGCCCCCGCCCGGGGCGTGCGGAGCTGCGGGGGGGTGGCCTGGTGCTCGGTAGGGGGACCGGGAACAGGAACGGAGCCCGGGCAGGGGCTGCCCTCCACGCTCCGGAGGTCAACGGCAAAAGCTGCCGTGGCGCAGCACGGGCTCCCGGCTCCGGGGGGGGAGCCCGGCCCCGCGCCCCTCCCGCCCCTGCCGGCCCCGCCGCCCCCCCAACTCTGCCCCGAGGGGCCGGCGCTCGGAGCTCACTCGTGGATTGCTCCCGGCCGATTCGAGCGTCTGCCGCTGCACAGGCAAACGTGGACCCAGTTTCCGCCCATTTGACCCCAAATCCGCCCCTCGGTTGCCCTTTATCCCCACGCCCCGCTCGGACTCGCGTAAGGAGCGCTCGGGGTCTCAGCGAGCCACCCCGGCGCAGCGTCTCCGGCTCCCCCCTCGTTTTTCGCTGTGTGGGGGCTTCCACAGCTGCGAGCTTTGCAACGAAACCGGGGGTCTGAGGCTCCTCCTGGGGCCGCGCGTGGGGGCACCGGGGCGAGCACGCGTGTCCGAGCCCGGGGCCGCAGTGGGGCGGGTGGGAGCTGGCACCGACCCAGGCGCCGGCTCGGCAGATCCCCGAGCCACAGCCCGGCTCTTCCCCGCGGCTCCCCGAGAGCTCCTGCGATCGTGCTGTTCCGCCCCCCCCCGGCACCGGCGCCCGGGACGGTTCGCATCCAACCCAGGCCCCGGCCCGGCCCGGTTCCCCGGGCGGCCGAGGCTGCCGGTGCCGGTGGGAGTCCCGGCCGGACCGAGGTCGCGCTGCCCCGCGTCCCGTTCTCCTGGGCGGCCCGAGAACAGCCCCAGCGCCGAGACCCCGCGGGAAACCGGAGGCAGAGCCACTCGCCCCTTCGTAGAGCCCGAGCGGCTTCGAGTGCCCGAACGGACACCGCGGCCGGTTCGGCCCTTGTGTCCCGGGAGAAGCATCCCGCAGCCCGCCCGAGCCGTGGGTACCGCCGGGCAGGGCAGAGCCCAGCCCCGGAGCTCCGTTCCGGACGAGCTGTCGGCAAGAGCCGAGACCCCCGGCCCCTCGGGGCCGCCCGTCGGAGCTGCCGCCCCCGGCAACCCGGCCCACGCCGCCGCCCGGTTCGGCTTCGGGCTTAGCCCGGCCCGCTCCCACCCAGGACCCGGGAGAGAAAACGATTTCCCCTGCCAGCGGCTGAGCGGAGCCGCGACGAGCACCGGGGCAGATTCCTGCCCCCCGGGCTGCTGTCGGGCGGGCTCGGTGGTGCGGGCGGGGCACCGGGGACTTTACGGTGCTGCCGCGGTCCCCGCCGGCCGCCGCAGCTCTGCCCCGGGAGCGGGAGGAGCCCGGCCGCCGGGACGCTGCACTTTCGTTTCCGAGCACCTCGGGGCGAAGCGGGGAGGCAGCGACCGGCCCCGGGCCGCGGCACCTGCCCCCGCCCCGACCTCCCCCCGCCCCGGTCCCGCGGGACGGAGGCGGCCGGGGCCCCCCAGCGGCGCCGTAGGCACATACGGGACCGGCCCCGGGACGGAAGGCGAGGGCGGCTCCGGAGACCGGGCCAATAAACGGGGCTGCGTTTACACGCGGCAGCACTGCAGGCGGGGCTGTGCCGCCCCCCGGCGCCCCCGTTTCTCCCCTCTTCCCCCCTGGGCCAACCTCCCCCATGGCATCCTCCGGGGCTGCAGCCGGCCGGTCCCGGGGCTGCCGTCCACCCGAGCAATGGAGCGGCCGGTCCAGGAGGATCGGTGGTGAGGAGGGAGATTACCGGGAATGGCCGGGCAGCCCCCGCGGAGGACAGGCGGCGCGGAGCGGCTGCCTCCCACTCTGCAGCCCAGAAATCCCCGTGCGAGGACGTGTTCGTGGTTTTGACATCGAATTCAGGCCCGGGCACAGCTTTCCTGGCAGCTCCCGAGACGCTGGTGCCCAGGGCCGGCGGGGGGGCGGCACACCCCGGCGGGCACATCTCTGCCCGGGAGGCTCCGGGAAGGCAGCGGGCGCGGCGGCTCCCCCTGCCCCGCGCTGCTCCCACTCCGCCGGGACTCGGCACGGAGCCGCTGCCACGGGGCTCGGTCCCTGCGGTGCGCGCTCCGCGGAGCTTCCGCGCCGAGCAGCCCGGCTCGGGGGGGCAGCGCCTGGAGCGGGCCCCTTCTCTCTGCCCGGTCGATCGTTATCCCCGGTTACCGGAGCCTCGGCGAGCGGGCAAGGGAGCGACCCCGACGAGGTGCAGCACGGCGCTGCTGCCGCCCCCCCCCAGGCCTTCCCCGCCGCCCGGGAGCCTCCTCCCCGGGGCAGCTCGGCGCGGGCCGGCGGTGCTGAAGGACAGCGGCGGCCCCCCCGCCCGGGGAGGGCAGCCGTGGCCGAGCCCCGTCCGTCGCCCTTTGGCCCGGCTCGGCCCGGCCCGGCCTCGGGGCGGGCGCTGCGGGGCCGGGGCAGGCGGCGGGCGCGGCGGCGGAGGCGGCCCGGGCTCGTCCCTGGAGGTTCTGCAGGGAAAGGCGACGCTTCCCGGCGCGGCCCCGCCGGCGCGATTAATTCCAGGTGCTCTCCATAGGTGGCACCGTCCTCCTGAAAATCGCGGCTGCGGCCGCCGCGCAGCCAGAGGAGCTCCGGCCGCCCCGGGGGGGCAGGGCCGCCCCCACCGATCCGAGGAGCACGGGGCAGGCGGCCCCGGCCGCCGCAGCGCCGCCGGTTGCTGCCCGGTTTGTGCCCGGTGCGTGTCGGCGGGAGGCCCGGGAGCTGTGCCAGGCCCCGCGGCCCCGGGGCCGTGCGGGGGGGCTCCCCTCCGCGACCCCCCGGGGGAGAGCTGCCGTCCCCCATCCTCGCAGCACAACCCCGCCATCCGTCGGGGGGAGCCTCCCGCGTCGTCCTTTTACGTGGGAACCTCTCCACGCGTGTCCCCGCAGCCTCCACAGCCCGGCCCGTGGGGGTGGCGTGCCCCGAGCGCAGCCCCCGCTCCGGCTGTTGACAGTCAAGGTGGTGGAGGGGTTGGGGGATCCGGCCCGGCCTTCCCACGGGGAGCGCCCGCGGGGCAGCGCCGCCGGTCCGGTCCAGGCGTGCTAAGGGGAGCCGGAGCCCCCCCCCGATCCCGGTCCCGGGGCGCCCAAGTCGCGGCCGCGGCGCTCCGCGGGCTCGCACCGAGCAAGGTGCCGCTCCTGGGGGTGGGGCGGCCGCGGCGGGGGGGCTTTATCGCAGCTCGCCGGGCCGCGAGCACTTTGCACAAAAGATCTTTTGTTTGGGGGGTTCTGAATTCGCTGCTTATTTGTAGGAACACCAACGCGAGGTGTTTGCAGAGGCCGGGGAAGCAGCAGCCGACCCCAGCACCCGCAGCGGGCAGGGAAGCCGGGACGGCTCCAGAATCCCCCCCTCAGGTCCCCCCCGTCTAACCGGCGCGGCTCCGGTTTGGCCGCTGCTCGCTCCCGGCTCGGGCTTCAGCGGCCGCGGCTTCCCCCGCAGCGCCACGCGTGGGCAGAACCCACGGCCCCGCTCCACCGCGGCCGGGCACGAGCGGGAGCAGCGGGGGAGCCCCTCGACGGGGCGGGGGCGGCTCCCGGCGATGTGCCCACGGCCCCGCGTGGGAACGCCGGCTCCGGGCAGGGAACCGAAGGGGTCACCCAGGGGTGGTCCCTGCCCCGTGCCCGTGCCCGTGCCCGCGGCCGCGCGCGGCGCCGCGTTTAACAAAAGCAATTAGAGGGGAAGCACGGCCCATTTGCATGGATCTCAATGACCGCCGGCGGCTGCACCGGGGCGGGGGCGGCGGGGAAGAGCCGGGGTCCCGGGTGGGACGGCGGGGTCCTGGGTACGGTCCCGGGTGGGTTCCCGGGTGGGGTCCCGGCCCCCGGGGCGCGCTGGCGGCTCTGCCCCGGCCCCCCCCCCCCGGCGCGCCCCGCCCCGCCGCGCCCCGCCCAAGGTGGCGGCAGTATTTAGGTTCATGCCCTTATATGGCGATGAGCGCGGCGCCCCGCGGACGGCGCGCACCATATAAGGAAGCGGTGCCCGAGCCCGCGGTGAGGTGGTGCGCGCTCATTGGCCCGCCCGTATCGCAGCAACCGGGCTCGCGCGAGTGGAACGGGCCCGCGCCCCCCCCCGCGCCCGCGGGGCCGGGAGCTGCCCCCCCCCCCCTTCCATCCCGGTGCCCCCCGACGGGACCCCCGCTTGGCAGCCCCCTGCCCCCTGTCCCCACCCCGCCCGCACCCCCGGGGCCGCCCCGCTGCCCCTGTCCGGCCCCGGCGGGCAGCGCTGCCCCGACGCCTCGGGGAGCGTCGCGGGAGGGGGCGGCGGCGCCGTCTAACGTGGGCCCCGACGGAGCCCCGGGCGGGAGGGGACCGGCGCGGGCTGCGGGAACCCCCCGGGCCTTGCCCCGTCCCGCTGCCGCGGCCGGGACCCGCTCCCTCCGGCCGCGCTCTCCGGGTGTGGGCTGCGGGGAAGGGACCGCCGACGGGGCGGGCAAGGCGCGGCACGGGGGAGCCCCGCGCTCCGCTCCGCCGAGCCGTCACGGGGCGGCTGCCGAGCGTCTCGGGCCGGGCAACGCTGCGGGCCGGGGGCGGGACGCGTCCTTTGCACCGTGCCCCGGCCCCGAAATGCACCGCCAGCCGCAGCCCCCGGCGGCCGGTGCCCCGGGGGGACAGGCTCACCCCACTGCGGCTCCCCCAGGCGCCTTTCAGGGACGTCCCCTCGAAACGCGGACACGCGCGAAAGGCGCCGCGCACACCCGCCGGGAGCGGGACCCCGGCTGCGAGGGAGGCGGGGAGGCGGCGGCTCCGCTCCCACGCGTGTCCGCTCCGGCCCCGCGGGCAGGCGGCGGGGGGCGGCCGCCGCGACGGGCGGGGGGCAGCGGCTGGGCGCGGGGCCGCGGGGCCGAGTTTTCGTTGCGGCTTCGCCACCGAGCCGTGGCCGAGCCGCGTTCTCGCAGCGCCGCTCCCGCCCCGGCTTCTGTTTTATTTTATTTAATTGTATTTATTTTATTTTATTTATTTTCGACCAAGCCGGAGCGCGGCCGCTGCAGGACCGCCTGCGGGAGCGGGCACCTTCGGCGAGGCGCCCTGCGGGAGCTGCCGGCCCGCCCCGCCGCGGCCACAGCCCCTCGGCCGCGGCGGGCACCGGGGGCGGCCGGCACGTGCTGCCCGGCGGGGCTCGGAGCCCCGCGCCCCCCCCGAGCCCCGCCGCAGGTGAGGCCCCGGCGGGCGGCTCCGTGCCGACCCCCGAGCCCCGCCGCCGCCGCCCCGCGGGACCCTCGGCCGCCCCCCGCCGCGGGGCACCGGGGGGGCGCGGCCGCCGGGGAGAGCCTCGGCGCTTCCTCGCCGTTCCCCCCCCGCCCGCCCCCCCTGCGCACACACACAGGCACACACACACACGGCAGGATTCAGCGGGCTCCGCCGAGCAGCCATTTTCTGCAGCTGCGGCTGCACCGGAGCGGGGCCGGGCGGCGCGACCGGGCGGCCCGGTGGCCCGGGGGGGGGGGACCCCGCCTCGCTGCCTGCGCCGGAACGGGCGCCCCGGGGCCGGCCGGGCGCTGGCGGGGGGCGGGCGGGCAGCGCCGCAGGGCTCGCCGTGACAATCCCACCCTTTCCCCGCCATTTTGTTACCGTGCTGGCGTTTTCCCAAAGCAGACACAGAGCGGGAGCCTTGGGAACGGGCCCCCGGTGGGCCGGGGCGGGCGCTCCCCCCGGCCGGGGACCCGGCACCCCCCTCGCGCCCCGCACCCGCCGGCGGGGCAGGTCCCGGGACGCCCGCCCGCCGCCGGGCTGCTTCCCACCGGGGTCGCCCCGGTCCCCTCCGCGCCCCGTGCGCGCAGCAGCCGCCGGTCGCGGCTGGCGGGGACCACGCAGGACCTGGGCACGCCGGGCTGGCGCCGGCCCCCGGGTCGCTGTCCCCGGGCGAGGGAGCCCGGAGCGCGGCCGCCAGCCTCCCTGCCCGGTGCGCCCGGGGCTCGAGGCTGGCTGCCCTTCTCTGCCCGCCCCGCGGGCAGCGCAAGTGCCCCGACGGCGCGGGGGACCGTCCCGTCGGGCAGCGGCCGGAGGGGCAGCCCCGGGAGCCCGGCCGGCCCGGCACAACGCCCGGCAGCTCTGTCGGTCCCGGTGGCGTTACCGAGTCTCCGCGGGACCGGCCCACGCTCCCGAAGTGGTTCTGGGAAGCCCGGGAGGACGAGGCTGGGCAGTGCCTGGTCCACGCAAAACCGGCGGCCCGGCGGGGCGGACAGCTCCGCCTGCCCCGCGGGGACGGGGCAGATTTCTGGTGTCGGGACGAGGCGCTGGGGCTGCACCGGGGGCTCGGGGACAGGCGGGCGGGACGGCGGCTGCCCCGACGGGACGGGCCGCTCCCTCCACTCGCGTGGGGGTAACCGGTGACAGACACCTCCCCGGTCGGCAGGGGGCACAGCACGGTCGCTGCGTGTCCCCCTCCCCACGGCAGCGTTCCCGGGACGGCTCGGTCGTTGCCCGGCCCGGTGACCCGTGCGAGCAGGAGCGGAGCTCGGCGGGGCCGTCCCGCGCCCCGGGCTGCGCTCCCGGAGCCGAACGGCGGCGGCGGGAGGAGAACGGCGCGGGGAAGGAGGGGGCTCCTGCAGTGCTGCAATGCAGCGCTGCGGAGAGAGCCCAGCCCGGCGGCCCGGGAGCGCTCCGCCGCCCGCCACTGCTGCAATGCAGGTGTGAGCGCCGCGCCGCCCCCGGCCGGCCGGGCCGAACCGGGCCGAACGGGGCTGGGTAGCCCGGGAGCCGCCGGGCCGCCAGCCGCCGGCACCACCCCGCGCCTCGGCCCTCCTCGGCTTTCTCGTCCCGGTTTCGTTTTCCTCCCGCTCCTGCCGGGACCGCGGGACGTTTCCTCCCGCGGCGGGATGCGCCCCCCCCAATCGCCCTGCGTTTGCCGAGGTGGGGTCTCATCCTGCCCCCAGCGCCGGACGCCCACCGCCCGGGCCACGGACGACCCTGACTGTCCTGACACCCCCCTTCTACCCCTCACCCCCCCGCCTCTCATTGCGGCTCCCCCCGACGCCGGGACCGCTGCGAAGTCCTCGGTGCTGCACAGACCCGGGGCAAGTCCCCGAGCTCGGCTCTGATCCGCTCCGGCTTCTCCTCGGGGGAACATCCCCCCCACCCCATCCCGCAGCCCTACCTTCGTGCCGCCCCCCCCCCGGCTGCCTGCCCGTGTCTAAGCGGGGGTTTCCCCCCCGCAGCCCCCCGGCAAACAGCGCCGCGTCTGTCCCAGCTGGGCTCCCGCTGCCGCTTCCGATTTGACCCTTGGCCACGCATGGCGGAGACACGCAGCGTGGGGACACATAGCTTGGGGACACGCAGCGTGGGGACACGCGTGGGAGCGCCCGGGAGGGGGGGGGGCCCCGCAGCCTGCCTGCAGCCCGCTCCCCCCGGCTGCCACCCGGAGGTGCCAGGTGTGCGGGCACGGCGGCCGTGCAATACGAGAACGCCCCGGAGAGAAGGAATTAATCCTATAAAAGCCAAAGGTGGTGAGGGCACAGCCCCGGGGGAGGAAGGCGGCTCACAGGAGTGCACAAAATCCCGGGGGGCGGGCGGGGCGCTTGAACGAGGGGAGCCGTCGCCGTACCGCAGGCTGTGGGTTCCCATCCCCAGCATTTGTACACCCTGCCCGTAACAGCCGGTGGCTGGATGGCAGCAGCTCTCTTACACAGATGCCAGGCAGCGCAGATTTTTGTCTTTCCACCTGGATTTTTTTTCTGCCGCTGGCTTTCATTCAGTGCTAAAATGGCACCGCATTCCAGTCCCCGCTGCTGCTGCTGCGGACTTCAGCCGCTGGATCCTGTTGTGTCTTCATTTACTAGATGAAAGCTCATCCGAGTCCACGGATTTCCTCCCCGTGCGGAGGTTTACGGGTTGATCAAAATGTCCTAAACCTGCTCTTTGAGGTGCCAAACCAGCCCGCTGCCTCCTGCCGCTCAGGCTCCCCGCGGCCTCACGGCATCCCTCTACCTGTTTCCCGGCTCCCTCCAACGTTTCCGTATCGCTTTGGAGATACCGGAGGCTGTGCTAGACGCGAAAGCGGGCTCACCAGTGCCATACTGAGGCAATTCCGCCAGCCTGCTCTGCCTTGCACTTCCCCCGCTAACACGGGAAATCCTCGTTGTCCACGGTCCTGCTGCTGCCCCGTGGCGCGGCTTGGCCCGGCCCGGCCCGGCCCGGTTCGGCTCGGCCCGGCCCGGCCCGGCACGGCACGGCACGGCACGGCTCGGCACGGCACGGCACGGCACGGCTCGGCATGGCCCGGCACGGCACGGCACGGCACGGCTCGGCATGGCCCGGCACGGCACGGCTCGGCTCGGGCTGCTGCCGGCGGGGCGGGCGCCTCCTGTCCCGGGCCAGCCGAAGGACCCCCAGCGAGCGGCCGCTGCCCCCCCCCCGGCCCCCCGCCCTCCTGCAGGAGCCCCTTTGGGGTTCTGCGGTTCACGGGACGCAGCCCCAGACCCCCCCGTTCCCCAAAAGCCCCCTCGGCCGAGCCGCCCTGGGCCACCCCGGCTGGCTGCTCCCGGAGCCCGCGCCCTCGAGGTTCCTTCTATCGCCCCTTCCTCTCGGTGCTGTGCTGGCCGGGTGCACGGGGTGCTGCCCCCCGCAGCAAGTTCTCGGTGAGGGGGGACGAAGGTGCACACGGCAACGATAAAATTGCCTTCCTAGGGAAGCAGAAAGGAGTTAAGCCTGTTAGTCTGAAACCAGAAAAGACAATGCCACAGCCAAGACTTATTTGTCACACACTCAGGCGAGAGATGGAAGAAATTCCTGTGATAATGCTTGTCTCTACTCAGCCGTTGCTGCTGAACCACAAATTGCTGCTTGCAGCACAAACTCTGGAAATGTGATACGTTAGATTAGATGTCTTCTTGTTGGATCTCTCTGCACTGCATTTGCTAAAAGTTATTTCTGAGTCCTGAGAGTTAAAGCATCTTCAAGAAATAGAGCATCAAACGCTCAAAAAGTGGGTCTGCCTCAGGTTTCAGAGGTACAGCAATGAAAAACAACAGGAGAGCAGACTCTGTGGAGTGAGTGAAGAATTTTTCAAAGCAGAGAAGGACACCCAGGGGCAGGCTCTTCCCACCTCGGGTTAAAAATGGCTCAGGGTCAGGTTGAGCCCTTAAACTCAAGATAAGGCATCATTCCAACAGGCAGTCAGGAAGATTCAAGGCACCTCTGGTGTCTGGCCACCACATCGTCTTCCTTGCACAACCCACAATGAATCTCCCTATTTTATCTGTCGCTGGTGACTTCATGTGCCAAAAGGAAACAAGCAGAGGAAGGACAGTGTCACGGCTGGACCCAACAGACACAGAGGGCAGTGGCTATAAAATACATTCCTGATGTTAAAATGACAGCCCGGCTCGCACCACACTGCAAATGGATGGGTACAATCAGGGACACTGCTTCATCCTGTATTTTTTTCAAGCCATGTGGAATTGCTAACATAAGTGAAAATTAACATTTATTTTGTGCTTTCAGGTGCTTTGTTGGCTCCATGATGCCTAAAAAAACATCCCTCTCCAAAGTTCATCTTGGGCAGTTAAAAGAACCTGACGCTCTCATTTTTTAACCAAAATATAAATGGTTTCTTTCCTCAAGGCACTAATATCGGGAGCTCTGAACAGCTCCATGGATGGTGATGTGCAAAGTGCATTCCCCTCTACTGCAGCAGCCATGCCAGCAGGCATCCTCCCCTCAGAAAGCAAGAGAAATATCAGGGCAGGTAACAAAAATTCACTGCTGAGAGACAGAGAACCCTCCCAGCCCCCAGCCTCTGAAATCCCAATGCCCAGACTTCCACAAGGGGCATCTCTGGGATCTCCTCATGGGCCACCAGCACCACCTGCCCTGCCTGGGGGCAGCGCAGGGGCTCCCTGTGCCCCAGCAGGACCCCCACAGTCCAGGGGAGCCCCCTCCTGAGCAGGTTCCCTGTGCAGTGCTGCGTTCCCCATCCCCAGCCTTTTTGGGGGTGCCCCTGGCAGCATGGCAGAGCCCACACGCCACACTCTTCTTTCCTTCCCGCAGAAGCTGGTCCTTTCTGCAGCGTGGGCCATGTGCGCCCGGGTCCTGAGGAGAGCTTTGCAGTCTCTCATGCTGCTTGGAGCCATTCCTACCTTGGGGCTGGTGATCCCATTGTGGGTCCTGTGGAGGTTATCCCAGTGCAGCACAGCACCGTGGAGCATCGTCTGGCTGCGTCCCACCTGCCTGCCCTGGGGCTGGTGCATGCCGCGCTCGCCAGCCACCGCCAGCACCTGACAGAAGGGAAACGCTGAGTCCTACTTTCCACGCCAGCCTCTGGTGCTCACAACTCTCTCAGACCAGCTTGTGGTCTGCAATTTTCCATCTTTAGTTTCAGCCAAGAGGTAACTTTTGAAGTCTGAGTCATCTTGGTTTTCCTATTCTTGTGTTTCGTGAGAGAAAAGCACTCCCTGTGCTGTGCAGCAAGAGGGGAAGGGAGCAACCGAGGCTGGCCCAGGGCCCTTCTGGTGCAGCTCCAGGTGGGACGGGGTGCTCCTGCAAGAGCTAGCTGTGGCTCGTCTCATGGCTGTTACCAAATGCCTTGTTTCCTGGTGATATAAATCTTGGTCTTGTCCCCACTGCAGAAGAAGATGAGCAACCAATAGCTCCAGGAGACAAGGAGATGTGGCTCCACACCAGCGCAGTAATTCCTGCTCAGCACAGTCTTGGTGCCCAGTATTAAATACACACTTGTTAAAGCTTCAGCCCCTCCGTTCACACTGCCTGCTAATGCATTTTATAATAATAACTGTCTGTTTAATTTACTTTCTGTATCAGTGATATTTTTCTGCCCCGTATGCTGCAGTACAACAGCAACACTTCTCAAAGGTTTAGCTTATTCCCTTTCTTACCTCAAATAGGTGCTTCTGCCTGAAGCATGCCCATGCCACAGAGGCTGCATCCCCTCAGGGGCTGTGGCAGTGTTTTACAGCCCACGGAGAGCAGGGGTGCAGCCGTGCCTCCCTTCCCAGGGCCTCTCTGGGGCACAGAGCCTCCAACGCTGGCCGTGCCGCATCTCAGCAGCTTGCCCAGGTCAGGAATCACCACTCCAAAAGGTGCCAGGGCTGCCCCTTGCACAGGGGGTGCTGGTGTTCGATGGACACCCCATGGGTCTGGCAGTTGGTGATTAATTTTTCTCTCTGCTCACCCCTTAAACAACATGTGCCTGCTATTAGCAGGGCCAGCAAGGGACAACACATGGCCGAGCACGCCGAAGTCACAACTCCTGAAATTCAGGGCGCTTCCTACCAGGCTGCGCTGTGTCGCACAGCATGGTTTATATGCCTGCTCCTTCGATAAAAATAAATCTTCATGTTTGCAGTTTACTTTAAACTACATCAAGGTGTCAGCTGAGCTGACGGCTCACGCTGAGAAATGACTTCAGTGGGTGCCAGCAAACGGCTCCCCGGGTGACCGGGGGTCTTGGCCTGCCGAAGGGAGGCACTGATGGGTCCCAGGGGGAGGAGACCCCTGCCTACCATCACCCCCGCCAGCACCTGCCCCCAACTGTCCTTGTTACCGAGACAGCCTCTTTTCACCCGTTTGCACCCAGAGGTCCACCACACGCTAACACCACTTCAGCGCTCACAGGGCTTCCCACGCCGGCACAGCTCCTAGGAGCAGAAGCTCAGCCAGCACCATCCTTCCTCAGCCTCCTTCCCTATCGTGCCCCCTGCTCGGCAGGCAGGGACCCCCTGGCAGCACTGGGTGGGGATCCCAGCACTGAGCCCCATCCCCTCTGCCTGGACACACACCTCGCTGCCCCAGCGGTCCCCTTCTCTGCCCCTGTGCTGCCAAAGCCAGGGATCTGCAGCAGAGCCGCGTTGAGCTCAGATAGCACTGGTGGCAGGCACCTCATTAGCGAGTGTGCCTGCTTTGTTTTGTGTTTAACTGAATTCTGCCCACGTCACGGCGCAGGCAGGAGTGTTTTCCCTGGCAGAGGAACCCCCAGAGCCGCTCACTGAGGTCCTGGGTGCGTTTGGGGCCAGTTTGGGCAGTGCCTGTCACTGCGGAGCCTTTTTCCTCTTCTGGTGAAAATGTAAACAGAGCAGTGTCCTTGTGGTCGTCTCTTCCCGACACGGATCTTGTATGAATCTGGGCTGAATCCAAATGATCTTATCTGCGGAGGAGACTGAGGATTTCCTACTGCAAGGCATTTACAACTGCTCAGCCAGGGGTGGCCCCGCGGGCTGGGAGAGGCGAGGGGGCCGGTGGACGGGGCAGGACTGGGGACCCCCAAGCTGCCCCCCTTGTGCAGGGGCTGCATTTTGGCCACCATCATTCACAGCCCTCTGCTGGGCCAAGGGGCACCCACCCTGCAGAAAATGCAGCAACACGGGGCAAAATTCGCCTGCTGCAAGCCTCGCTGCCAGACCAAACCTGGAGGGTTTGGAAGGCTTTACCCTGGGTCAGAGCACTCGGTCCGATTAGATACAGCCTTACTTAAACCAGTCGATGGCAGCCAACACGTGCAAGGCCACGCTGTGCAGCCTGTGCTGTGCTGGAGGGGACTGGCCTGGAAAACATGCAGCCTCAACAGCGGGCTTGTTTTTTCCCCAGCGTGACCATGAATACTTTACCTTGTTGCCAGCTCCTCCGGCAGGGGAGCGATACCGGGGTCACCGCACTCAGCAGCGAAGTCACAGTCAGCTCACCACGTCGCATAGCAAGATGACAGAGGATGGGAAAAATACAGGGAAAAAAAAAAAAAAAAAGAAACACAAAATGCCAGGAGGAGCTCCCCCCGGGAGCAAAAGCACAGAGTGCACTGCCTGCCTGGGAAATCCTCCACCTCCCCACCACCCTCACACCCCTGCTCCCTTCCCTGGGGGAAAATCCCTCTCTCATTCCCAGTTCAGATCTGGGATTCTCCCAGTCCCTGCGAGGCCATTTCTTCTTTTGAGTAAAAGAGGCGAGATCCATGTTGCCTGTTTATTTAACATTCTGCTCCTCGACAGCATCCTCAGCCCCTGAGTGAACCCTCTTGCCCGTGCAGCCAGCAGCAGAGCCAGGGAGCGAAGGCAGGCGGCTGGACACCAACAGCGGTGCTGGAGCCAGCACAGGTCTCACTGCTGCTGGAGAGGGAAGAATGTGAAACCAGCTTTACAGCGCGAATTTACAGTCTCAGAGCTGCAGTGGCCATGTATGGATGGATGCATCAGACCCTTTTAGAAGAGCTCAAATACGAATACAAATTCTCCTTTTAAATCAGCAAATGTTTCTCTGGAATAAATCCAAACCAAACAGAGGTTAACGTGTTCCTGGGAAATGCATTAAATGTAGCACACACCAGTCTTCCTTAATGGAGAGTGGTGATGCTCCATCTCGTCCTGGATCGTTTTGATAACCATTGGAAGTCATAGCGGACCTCCCATTAATTTTCTCAGTAAGAGACATTTAGGTTTGATGCACTTAATATGGCAAGAGAGCAGTATGAATAAGTAATTTATACCCTCAACACTCATCTTTCTCAGCCAATTGGCACAAACCAAGTGGAGAGCGTATCTTTTAAACCAGTAACTACTTATCACACCTTTCAATGCACAGGAAGCTGCTGGAGTTGTGATAAACATGATCAAACTATTAAACTAAGAAATATCTGGCTATGTGGTTTCCGGGAAATGGTGCCTCAAACAAACCACAGCTACTGCCAACAGAGACAATATTTTAGGTGCTTCTACAGCTAATGGAGCAGTGGTGGGTGTAGGGAAAGGAAGCTGCAGAGAGCACACACTCAGAGGACCATTATTTCCTTAAAAACTGGCAAACACAGTACAATCCATTTGTTTGAACATTTAAGAGTAAAGCTAACCGTAAACCTGCAAACAGTTGTTAGCTGCTGCATCTCACACACCTGCACACTACAGAAGGGAGCTGCTCGTGAGAGGAGCAGCGATGCTCAGGCTTTGGGCAGGCGTCTGCAAGCCCGCGCTTAGAAGACACATCCTAGTAGTTGTGAGAAACCTCTTTGGTTTCATCTACCATTGTCTGGGTAAAGCAAAGTTCTCCTTTTGCACACAAGCTGCCCCAGAAGAGAGCCCGCCTGCCCAGCCCCTGCTGCTGGACTGGCTCCTGCCGCTGTCTGTCGAGCAGCACTTCCTCTTTCATAAATCACATTTTGCATTCTGAGCATGCGTCTCCTCTTCCATGCCATTTTTGTTTTCAGATAACCATTAGCTTAATTAATCAAGGGAAATGCATCACTTCTGATTGTCTGCTCTACCAGCTAGGCTGGGATGGCGGGGAGATGCCTCCGACCAAGCCATCCCCACGCGGGGCTCACCCTGTGTGCTCCTGCCCCGACACCTGAGCTCCACCAGCCCCAGCACCGCTGCCTCTGCCCAGCCCTCGCGCCCTCCTGGCAACTTGTGGTGCTGATCAAAGCCCTCTTAAAATTCAGCACAGCTAACAGGCAAAACATTGATTTTAATCACAGTTCACCTATTTCCACTTGCTGTCTGCATGCACGTGATGAGATTCTGGGGTCCCCGGTCCTCTCCATGGAGGCAGGTGAAAATCTTGAAACATTGCATGAGTTTCCATCAACTTTGAAGCATCAGCTGAAACAAGATGAACCCAGATACCAGTTTTGACCTTGCCCACACTTGGAAGTTTAACAAAATAGCCACGATGAAACCATTTTTATGGTGTAAGCTCCCAGAAGCCATTTCCACCACCGTAAGAGCATGCAGAAGAGCAAAACTAACCGACACATCTCAGCAACGGTGCCTACATTCACGATTGTTCCACTTCCACACAGACCCCAATGGCTGTCCAAGCTAGAGAAAATGGCATCCACAAGCTGAACAGTCACTGTTCCTCCAAATCAACTTCAAGCAACAGCCTAAGATGAGCAAGGCCACCACACCACGTCTGTGAGCACAAGGTTCAGAGGGAAGCCTCCCCACAAACACCCGACCCTGCCTGGAGATGCTCTAGGGAGCCCTGGTGGAGCAGGAGTAGGATAAGGCCAAGGACCATGCACTGTACCTCATGCAGACGATGCCATTTTGTAAAATGTTAGCCCTGTGCTGTATTTTCAGCAGATTCCAGCAACTGTTAATCTAGTTCAGAGATGCCTGCAGGCCTACTTATGAAATCTGGACCATCCTGCTTTCTGGAGAAGTTCAGTTCCTCCTCTAATCACAACCCTGCCCAAAACTGGGGATAATTCTGCTGGAGTGGCACCGTCAGGCTAACAGCCAGCGCCTGCCCATCCCCTGCAGCCACCTTCCTGGCCCCCATTTCCAGAAGCCTTGCAGATTTGCTGCTGCAAGCTCTGCCCAGCCCCTTTTGCCTTGGCACAGCGCAAGCCTCCCCCTGCCCCACTGGCAGGGAGGGAAGCCCAGCACCAAGCCAGGCACGGAGCCACGCGCTCCTGTGACCTCGTGGTCCTCCTGGGGGGCACCAGGAGAAAACAGGGTGCCCTTTACATACCACAGGCTGCAAGCACTCATCTCTGCGCTTTTGGGGAAAAGACGGAGCTGTTGGATGTGCTGCTCCTGTCCTGAGAGAGACGAAGCCAGCGCTGTGCCTCAGCCCTGATGTCAACCTGTGAGTGCCTCCAGGTCCCCTGGGCACAGCCTGCCCCCCACCCCAAGCAAGCTGCCGTGCTGTTTGTATGCAGTAACAAATGCACTCCAAATCCTTGTAGTTTTTGTAAAGGTTTATAGTCCTTTGCAATGATTGCATGATACATTTCTCCCCCCATGACACAGCCCTCGGACCAGGAAGCGCTGCTGGCAGCTCGCGCTCCACCTACGAGCAGCTGGGCTTTGCAATCCGATCTACACTAGCTGCAGAACATCAAATGCACTTTCAACATCTCCATTTAATATTTACATTCAAGCAATTAATAATTGGAAGCTTATAGTTTAGACATTTCTAATAGCAGCAATTTCTATAATAGCTTGTTTAGCTTTAGATAACGATTTTTTTTTTTTGCACATAGAAACACCACATGTGTACAGTATCAAAAAATATATACCAGGGATGGTCCTGCGGGTCGTAAGGAGGGCAAGGGGACGAGACTAACAAATGCTGAATGGTTAAAAAGGAAAACAGAAAATATTCGTTTGATATAGTTTATAAGGTGATCTAGGGACTCCATAAATCTAGGCTTTATATTTCATTATATAAATACCTACAAATAAATATATTAGCACGGTCGGAGGGCGACCAGCTTTCAGCTCAAACAATACATTTCAATAACACCACGTACAAACGGGAGCAAGAATCACTTGACAAGTTAGCACTGTTAAAATATAATACTATAACTCTGAGGAACTGGCAGGCCCCGTCCTCGCCAGTCCCGGTGCTTGCAGGTCCCAGCGGCAGCCCCACGACCCGGGGCGGGAGCAGCAGCAGAGGACACCCCGCGTGGCAGGGACGGCCACCGCACCGCACCCCGGTGTCCCCGCAGCCAGGGCAGGCTCAGCCGCCCCGCACGGGCTCCGGGGAGGGGGCACCAGTACCTTGGAGGGAGGCGGTGGGGCCGGCGGCCCCGGGGCGGGCAGGCGGCTCCCATGGGGAGCAGCCACCGGCCACCTCACACCGTCACGTACTCCTTGAAGGTCACGGTCAGGCAGTTTGCGGTCACGTCTGTGATAATTATATTCCCAAAGAAGGGCTTGAATTCCTGCAGGGACTCGGCCTCCTCCTCCTCCTCCGCAGCCTCCCGGGGCTGCGGTGGCTCCGCAGCCGGCTTCTCGGCCGGCACCGGTGGCACCTCCGGCTTCACCTGCGCCAGGGCCGGCTCGCCCTCCGCCCGCGGCTTCACGCAGCGCAAGTCTATGGGCTCGTCCAGGTCCGAATCCAGCAGGATGACCTCTGGCTGGGCAGCGGCGGGCGCCTCCGGCCGCTCGGGGCCGGGAGGGCTGAGGCAGGTGGGGGCACTGATGCTCCGGGACGTCAGGCGCTTCTTGCCCGGCTCCCGGTCCCCGTGCGGCTCTGACAGGCAGCGCTTGCGGGCGCCCGGGCTGGAGAGGTTCAGTCCCATGGAGGACGGGCTGTGCTCCTGCCCGGGGCTCAGGGACCAGGGCACGAGGTCCGGCTTGGTGGTGAGCTGCAGGGGCTGCTCCGCTGGAGGAAGGGGCAGCTCTTTGGCTGGGGGAGGCTTCCTGGAGCTCTCCTCCAGCTCCACGGGGGGCTGCCTGCCCTCGGCCTCTGCAGCGCCCAGGGCATTGCTGCCCACCACCCTCTCCTCCCCCGGCTTCCTCCAAGCCTCCAGCTTCTCTTCCCCACCCTTCTTAGGAGTCCTCTCCTCCGTGGCCCGCTTCCGGGGCGCCTCCCCGGACTTGATCTTCACCGCCTGCATGCCGTTCTCCATGTACTTGCTCATGACGATCACGATGCGCCCGTTCTTGTTTTTGTTCTTGACGATCTTCATCTTGCCCCCGAGGCCATTGCTCGTCACCCTGTCCCGAGGGGGGGGCCCGGTACCACTGGACATATTCTTCTCAGCCCCGTTCTTGCTCTCGGCAGCGAGGTTCTTGACTGGGCCCAGCAAGTTTTTGGCCGGGCCGTGCGCCCACTTGTCCGGATGGGCGACCAAGGGGCTCTTGTTACTGTCCAAGCAGGCCTGGCTCTGCGGCTCCTTGCTGCTGGGCTGGTAATGGGGCTCGTACATCTTGGGGTCCGGCTGGTAGTGGTGGTGCTTCTTGCTGTTCAGCTGGTAGTAATACTTGCCTTTGCTGTGGGACTGGTGCTTCATGCTGCTCTCCTTGCCATTGGGCTGGTACTGGTGGTGCTTCTTGCTGTTGAGTTCATACTGGTGCTGCTGGCTCTTGCCGGAGGAGCCGAGGTCCAGCTTTGGCCTGGTGTCCACAGCAGGGTCCTGCAGCCCCGTCAGGATGTTCGAGCGGCGGGCAAAGGAGGGAAGCTGCAACGCAAAGCCAAGGGCTGAGGTCAGCCAGGGACCCAGAGCAGGGCCCTGGTGCTCCTGCAGGCACCGGGGGCTGCTGTGCAGTGCCCACCCCTCCCGTGGCTCCTCTCGCTGGGCTGCAGCACGGCACGCTCGGTGCGCCGCAGAGCCCCAGCCCGCTCCCACTTACAGGCCGTGCATTGCTCCAGATTAATGAAGCAATGAAAAGAAGAAAAGCACCCTTCAATCAGCTGTCTGGGAACGGGGACCAAACAGGGCTGCTGCTGCACAGCTTGCGAGCAGCCTGCTAATGCCGCCCAGCCGCCGGTGCCGTGGGTCTGCCCTGCAGCCCTGGGGAGAGGGGGGGGGGGGGAGGGCTGCATCGTCCACCCCTGGGGCTGGGAGCTCCTGATGAGCTCAGCGCTGGGGACACGCGTCCCCACGGCACTGCCAAGCGCCAGGCTGCACACAACAGCTCCTCTGCATGATGAAACCCGCTGCAAGCGGCTCCCTGGGGACGCGTGGCACTGCAAACAGGCTGCCCAGGAGTGTGGGGCTGGGCTCCCCCTGCACTTACCTGCATGACGAGCGGCTTTGGCTTGGGCCCCCGCTTGCGGTATCCCATCAGCTGCTCCTGCCGCTCCCTGCAGGAACACAGAGCCACGGTGAGGCCCACAGACCCCCAGGACGTGCTCACCTGTGCCCCACGCATGCAGCTCCTGCGGTGCCAGGGACCCCATATGGGCGCAGCGAGTGGGTGTGAAGGGGAAGGGGGTGGAACCGGGATCTGCAGGTGCAGGGCTGCTGCACGGGGTCCTGCAGGATGCGGTGGGACAGGGGCACAGCCGGGCTGCTGGGGCAGGACGCGCCTCGCGAGGCGACTTCCCCGCTGCCTCCTCCCCCCGCTGCAGCAAGGGGCTGAAGTTTACAGTTTGCGCCAAAATACTACAGGAAATAAATGCACGGAAAGAAAAAAAAAAAAAAAAAAAAGAAAAAAGAAAAAAAAAAAAGCCAGTTCAAGCGCAGCAGCAGCAGCAGCAGCAGCGCCGCCTCCTTCGCTCGCAGGCATCAAATCCCCGGGCAGGCAGGAGCGCAAGGCGCGGCGTGGGGGGAGCGCGGCGCGGGGGGACCTTGAACCGGAGGCGGCTCCCGGCGGCCCCGCGCCGCCCGCCCGCCCCGCCGGGGCCGCGCCCCCGGGCCCGTCCCGCGCCCGCCGCTGCCCGCCCCTGCCGCGGCCCCCGGTCGGCTCCGTGACGCATCTGCAATTGCACGGGCGGGCACGGGGCGCGGGTGCCCGCAGCCCCCACCGAGCCCCCACCCCCCCCCCCGCGGCTCACCTGTTCTGGAAGGCGATCAGCAGCCGGGGGTCCAGGATGTTCTCCTCGGGCTCCCACGTGTTGTATCTTGCGGGAGGGGAGAAGGGCAGCCGTCAGCCGCGGGGCCCGCCGGGCGGGGGCCGGGGTCCCGGGCAGGGGCGCAGCGACCGGGGCCGGTCCCTGCCGGAGCCCCGGGCCCGTTTCGGGGCTCGCGCCCAGGGCCCGGGTCCCCGGGGAGGGGGATGGGCGGGGGAGGAGGGGGTGTGTGTGGGGGGGGCACGGGGACGGAACTGTTTATTTAGCGCAGTTATTATTCCGGAGGAATTCTAAGCATGTCATGATGAAATTTTCCAAATCCCCTTTCCTGGACCCATTAAAGCGGCCCCGGCGCGGAGGAGGGACCCGGCGGCGGAGTCCGGGCGAGCAGCGCGCCCCCTCCCCCGCCGCCCCCCCCGGGCACTGTCATGCAAACCCCAAATACTCCGCAGCCCGCAGCGGCCGCCCTCGCTCCGGCGGCCGGTGCCTCCGCCTCGGCGGCGGCTCCCGGGGCAGCCCCGCCACCGCCCGCCCGCCCGCCCCGGGGCTGCGGGGCTGCGCCTTTGGTTTTGGCGATTATTCCCCCTTCCCCCCCGCCCCCCCCCTTGCCCCCCCCGCTCGCTTCTGCAATATGGAGCCTGGCTCCCGAGGAGGGAAAGGGGGAAGGAGCCATTTTCTGGTGCACATCAGCCGCCGCCTGCCTGCCTCGCTCCGCGCCCGCCGCCGCCGCCGGGCCCCGCCGCCGCCTCCCGCCGCCCTCGCCGGGGCCTCGCCGGGGCGCGGAGCGCGGCGGGGCCGGGGGGAGCCCCCACGGGCGGGCCGGGCCGGCAGCCCCCCTGCCCGCCGCCCCTGCCCCGCCGCCGCTCGGTACTCACTTGGGCGACCAGCCCCTCCATTTCACCAGGTACTCCACTCTGCCCTGCGGAGCGCGGGAGGCAAAGACACGGCGTCAGCTGG